>NC_092499.1:189487050-189793978 GCF_047511675.1 Marmota flaviventris | reverse complement strand
TTTCTTAAAAAGCAAAGCTCAGAGTCTTGTATAAAAACAGTTTTGTTTTACACCTGCATTCCTCAAGTACAAATGTATTTCGTCACCTTTTTTTTTTCAATGAGAAATTTGACAATTGGCCATAGAATTCACTAATCCACACATCTGATCAAGGCTTCCCAGAGAAAATTCAGTGCATTTGTTTGAAGTCCAAATCTCCATTGTAAGCGTTTAAATTCGTTAGTGTTTTGAGAGTCAGTTTGGGTCAATGCCCTCAAAATAAGCAAATCCAGTGAAGTTGCTTTGGCACCCACCGCAGTGTTGCCTCTGGGAAAGCTGGTTCAGGAACTCAGTGGCATGGGATCTTTGCCACATGCCAAGGATGCTGGAGTGTTGGTTTGGTTTTTCTGAAAATAGTATTGGCATTTTGGGTCTCCTTCCCCTCATGCTGACACATTTCTTTATAGAGATGAATTAAATAATAGCAACAGGGTTCCGACCACAGTGGCAGGGCTTACCACAGAATGCAAAGGATAAGTGTGAGTGTCACAGAATGTGCCAACATGACTGTCCACGTTAATGACAAAAGAGAAGAGATGTTTGTCAGCTTGAGGAGGGTTGATGTGGCCTTTAAAAGCATTGGGTCCCCCTGTTTAAAGTCCTTGGCAAAATCATAATCAAAGGGTGCTTTCTTAACATCACTTTGTGTGTGTGAGTCTATATTCTGTGGATCCAACATTCAGCAATGTTCTTAATATTCTTGAAGTCAGGGACAAAAAAAAAAAAACAGCGTTTATTTTCACCAATATTAATTTTGTTCTGAAAGTGCTGGTTAGAACAATTAGACAAAAAATGGAATTAAAAATATGAGAAAATATAAATTATGTCATGTGGGCAGATAACATGATTGCATACCTTAGGAAATCCCCCCATTTACTCTGTATTATAATAGAAACTTAATATTCATACTGAGCATGGTGATAAGTATTTTAATACTCATATACTGCACGACCATAATTATAAGAGCTGATGCTGGTGGAAAGCCTACCATGTGCCAGGTACTGTTCAGGTACTTTGATACTCAGACTGTATACAACTATAACAGTGAGAGATTATACCTACTGAGTGTTGATCTGTCCACCTCCATCAAAATGTTTGAGTGCTCACTATGACCATGAGGCTTTAATCCTATTTGTGCTCTACAACCCTACAGATCACCAACATTTAACTACATATATGTTTTTTTTTTTTTATAAAATAGTTTATATTGTACTTACTTAAACATAAGTGACATTACATATTATATTATATGTAGTTTATGTTATACTATATTACACTATTTTATTATAATTTATCACTATTATATTTTCCTATCACCACATATTTTATGTATTATAGTTATCCATGTATCAGGAGATACAACATTAAATATTGAATTATGTAGGATTTATGCTGTTATACTACATTACATTATACTTATTTTTTTTTGAGACATAATATAATGTTTCAATACATGCATGGATTGGGTAATGACCAAATCAGGGCAACCAGCATCTCTATCACCCTACACATTATCATTTCCTTGTAGCAAGAGCATTAAAAAAAATCCTCTCTCTCTGGCTACTCAGAAATACACAGGACTGCTAACACCAGAGCTTACTTCTTCTAACTCCAGTTGTGTGCCACTGACCATCTCCCCTGCCTTTTCCAGTATTCCATTCTTTGCTCTTATGCTCTGCTTTTGTGAGATCAACATTTTAGGATTCAGCACAAGGGTGAGATAGTACAGAACCTCTCTCTCTGTGCCTGGATCATTTCATTAGCATGATGGCCTCCAGTACAGCACATGCTGTTGCAAATGGCAGAACTTCCTTCTTTTATGGCTGAAGAGTGCCCTGTTTCACATACACACATTTTTTCTATGCATTCATCTGTTGGTAGACATTTAGGTTGATTCCAAATACTAGTGTGCTGCACTAAACATAGGTGTGTAGAGGTGTCTTCAGCATACTGATCTCATTTCCTTTGGATATATAACCAGTAGTGGGATTGCTGGATCACAGAGCAGGTGTGTTTTAATTTTTCAAGGACCCTCCATACTGTTTTCCATAATAGCTATAATAGTTTATATTCTCACCAACAGTGTGTAAGGGTTCCCTTTTCTCCATATCCTTGCCAACACTTTTTTTGTCTTTTTGATGATACCTTTCTAACTGGATGAGGTGATACCTCACTGTGGTTTTGCATTTCTCTGATAATAAGTGATGGCAATAATTATGTCTTTTTTGAGAAATGACTATTAGTTTTTTTACCTATTTTTAAATCAGATTATTTGGTTTTTGTTTTGGGGGAGGGTTGTTTGTTTGCTTTTGCGATTGAATTGTTGGAGTTCCTTATGAATACTGGATACTAACCTCTTGCCAGATGTATGAGTATTTGTGAGTATTTTCTCCCATTCTGCAGGCTGTCACTTCACTCTGCTGTCTATTTGCTGTGCAAGTATTTTAGTTGAACATAATCCCATTTGTCTATTTTTCTTCTGTTACCTGTGCTTGAGTTCATCCCTAAAAATCGTTGCCCAGTCCGATGTAGTGCAGCATTGCCCCCCATGTTTTCTTCTAGTAGTTTCATAGTTTTGGTTCCTGGAATAAGTCTTTATTTCATTTTGAGATGATTTTATTGAGAGGTAAGGGTCTAGTCCCATTCTGCATTGAATATCCAGTTTTATATTTTAAATATTTTTTTTAGTCATAGTTGGACACAATATCTTTATTTGTTTATTTTTATGTGGTGCTGAGGATCAAACCCAGCTCCTTCCATGTGCTAGGTGAGCACTCTACCGCTGAACCACAACCACAGCCCCCCAATTTTCTTTTTAAAAATTTTTTAGTTATAGATGGACATAATATCTTTATTTTATTTATTTATGTTTTTGTGGTGCTGAGGATCAAACCCAGGGCCTCACATGTGCTAGGCAAGTGCTCTACCACTGGGCTACAATCCCAGCCCATGAATATCCAATTTTCTAAACCTCATTTACTACACAGACCCTCTTTTCCTCATTGTTTGTTCTTGGCATTTTTGTTGAAAATCAGTTTACTGCAGATATGTGCATTTGTTTCTGAGCTCTCTATTTTGTTCTGCTGGTCTATGTGTTTATTTTTATGCCTATACAATGCTATCTATGTTACGATAGCTTTTTTAGTATATTTTCAGGCCAGATATTGTGATACCTCCAGCTTTGTTCCTTTTACTCAAGATTCCTTTAGTTATCTGGGGTCTTCTCTGGTTCCTGGGAATTTTAGGACTGCTTTTTTTCTAGTTCTGTGAAGAATGTCATTGGTATTTTGATTCGGATTGCACTGAATCTGTAGATCACTTTGGGTGGTATGGACATTTTAACAACATTAATTTTCCCAATCTATGAATATAAGATATATTTTCATTTATTGTGTCCTCTTTAATTTCTTCCATCAGTGTTTCACAACATGAAGAGAGACTTCACCTCCTTAGTTAAATGTAATTCTAAGTATTTTTTGTAGCCATTGTTAATGGAATTATTTTCTTGATTTCTGTTTCAGATGGTTCACTGTTAACATATAAAATATGGCTTATTTTTGTATACTGATTTTGTATCCTGTAAATTCGCTGAATTTCTTGTTGGTTATAATACTTTTTGAATCTTTGGGGTTTCCTCTTTATAGGATAGTGGCTGCAAACAGTGATAGATTTATTTCCTTCTCTGCAATCTGCATACCTTCCATATCTTTCTCTTGCCTACGGGCTCTGTCTAGGACTTCTAGTACAATGTTGAAAGGAGCAGTGAAAGTGGGCATTCTTATCTTAGTCCAGACTTTAGAGGAAAAGCTTTCAGCTTAAAAATTCTTTAAATTTTAATATATATAATATTCTAAAATTTTTATATTATTTTAGAATATATTTTCATTTAAAATATTTCACATTTATACATTTGAAATAAACATAATTTTTCTTTTATGTCAATATAATTTAAATTCAAATATATTTTATACTAATATTTTAATATTAGCTTATACATTTGAATATGAAACATTTTGCTACGTGTTATATATCATGTCACATTTTCTATTACTACATATTCAATATGTACAGTGTACTCCATATCATTATGATTACACATGGAAGAGCTGACCTAAGGCTACCCATTACGCATTCAATTATATACATCTCACGCTATACTATGCTTCGCTGCGTTTTCAAATCCCACCTTCTATGAAGGACGAGGGTTGGTTGCTGAGCAGCATCACCTGCGAGGTGGCCGAGGGGCAAGCAGCCCTCTAGGTTCTGGGACCCCACCCCTTAACCGTGCCCTCTCTTCCCAATGTCGGCCTGGGAAGTGCTGCCCGCTCTGCCCACCCCTCCCTGAGAGCAGAAGTGGCCATCGCTCTACAGAGGCCCGAGATGCCCTCCTGGGGACGCGGAATCCTCAAATGTGCCCTCTAGGCCTTGTGTACTTCCAAAGGCCACAGAGCAGAGACCCCAGACCCTGGAATCTCCGTCCAAACAGTCCCCGCCTGTTCCAGGCTTCTCCCCTAAGGCCTCCCTTCCAAGAGCAGCCAGCCCTGGCATGTCCCAGAGGTGACCAGAGGGCAGCTGCTCGTGGGTGTAGTATGACAGAACCTGGTGGGGGCGCTGGAGTGTCTGTCCCTTGCAGGTTGAGACCCTGCCAGGGAGGAAAAGAAGGCAGGGAGCTCCATTTTATGCTCTACCTTTGGGCCCGCACGTGTTAGAATGGTAGGCAGCTTCGGAAAAGCCAGTTCAGGATCGAGGGCATCTTCCGAGAGCATCTTCCGAGAGCATCTTCCGAGAGCAACGGGAGGCGGCTGAAGGGCTTTTGGTAAGGGCATGGTGTGGGTAGAGAGGGACTTTAGACCATGCCTCTGACGCTGGTGTGATAATTGGATCAGGGCAGAGTCTAGAAAAAGAGAGTCACCTGGGAGGGGCTGCAGTAATTAGAAAAAAGATGATGGCGATTGTATGAGGCAAATAAAAATGGAAAAAGGAGAAAAAATTCGCATCGTGATGGATGGGATATGAGTTAGAGGGGGCCATCTCGAGGATCATACCGTGGGCTTGCAGCAGTGTATGGGAAAGACAGTGAGGTTCTCAGTCTCCTGGGCAGGAAAGTAGGCAAAAGACCAGCTTCACTGGATGGTTGGTGGCTCGAGTCTGTGGGCATGATGAGTTCACTGCTTTCTGGATATTCAGAGACAAATGCCAAGCAGGACCCGGAGGGAGGGCTGTGGAGTCCACCCTTCAAGCAAAGAAGGAAAGATTCCAAACATCTCTGCAGAGCGAGAATGATGTGTCAATCGGAGGAAAGAGGGAAGGGTGAGCATCGATCCTTTGGTTGATGTTGACCAGGAATTGCTAGGAAATCACGTTAATCTGCTGAGGCTTTTCCCCCAAAACCTAGCAAGTCAGGTGTAGGCGTGGTATGCAGTTAGGGTCATTCCAGGCCCAGGGTTCTGCTAACCTGTGACCAACGGGTAATGGGGGCATTGGAGACAGGATGGAGATCATGGAGAAGAAGAAAAATCAACATGGGACAGGGAAAATAATGTATAAACTTTGACTCAGCATTTCAACTGCTAGGAAGTTATCTGAAAAACAGCTTTGTTCTACTGGCCAAAATCAGAAGGATTTTTTTTTTTTGTATTGGGGATTGGACTCATGGGCACCTCACCACTGAGCCACACCCGCAGCTCTACCTCCTGCCTCAGCCTCCAGAGCTGCTGGGATTACAGGCATATACCACTGCGCCTGCCTACTGCTACAAAGATTTTCATCACAGAATCATATAGAATATTGAAATATTTGAAACTAGGCAGATATTCATTAATAGAGAATGGGTTAAATAAAGTATGCTAATTCCATAGAACAGAATAGTGCACAGCCACCAGAGTGCTTTTGGGGACATAGGCATAGCAGAATGGAAAATGCAGGGCACTGGCAGCCATTTTCTTTGGCACAAGGGGAAAACTTATTGGCAACGGGAGGGAAGGAGGCAACACACACACACACACACACACACACGTGTGTGCACCCACATGTGCCAGAGAGCAAGAGAAGGAGAGAGGAGATACATGGAGAATCCCCATGATTCTCATGGCTTGTGTCAGTCATGTAATGTGAGCTCTTGGTTCCCTGGTTATATGAGACAGGTAATCTCCTCTTTTGGCTACTGTACTTTGAATAAGGTTTCTGAAATTTGCTATTCAAAGCACCCTGTTGTGGATTGAGTGTTGGTGTCCCTACCCCACCCACAAATTCATATGTGGAAATTCATATGTAGAAATTGGTGTTAGGACCTGGTGGGGCTTTTGGGATGTGACTGGGTCATGAGGGTGGAGTCCCCCTGAATGGGATTAGTGTCCTTCTGAAAGTGACCTCAGAGAGCTGCCTGCCCCCTTCATCCTGTGAGCTTTCAGTGGCAAGAAGCTGTCTATGAGAAAGCGAGTCCTTATGGGCTTAAGCAAAAGCTGTTCTAAGAACGAAGAGTATGGTGACAAGTGCCTGCATTAAAAAAGAAGAAAGATCTGCTGGGGTTCAGTGGCACATGCCTGTAATCCCAGCAGCTTGGGAGGCTGAGGTAGGAGGATCATGAGTTCAAAGCCAGCCTCAGTAATTTAGCAAGGCCCTAAAGCAACTCAGTGAGACTCTGTCTCTAAATACAAAAAAGAGCTGGGCATATGGCTCAGTTGTCGAGTGCCCTTGAGTTCAATCCCTGGTACCAAAAAAACAAAAACAAACAAAACCTCACACAAGCAACCTAGTGTCACACCTTAAGGAACTAGAGAAAGGAGAACAAACTAATCCCCAAGTTAGTAGGAAGAAGGGAATACAACCAGAGCAGAGGTAAATAAGCTAGAGAATATAAAAACAATTTTAAGAAAATGTGATACTAAGAGTTGAATTTTGGTAAAGATGGATAAAATTGACAAACCTCTAACAAGACAAGGAAAAACGGAGAGAAGACTCAAGCAAATCAGAAATCAAAGAAGACATTCCAACCGATACCAGACATACAAAGGCTTAAAGAGCCCACTCTAAACACTTCTGGCCAACAAGCTGGATAACCTGTAAGAAATGGAAAATTTCTAAAAGCTACTGAGATGGGATCATGAAGAAACTAAGTTTGAAAAGACTAAAACCAAGTAAAGAGATTGAATTTGTAATGAAAAGTCTTCCATCAAAGAAAAATCCATGCTGGGCACAGTGGTGCATGCCTATAATCCCAGCGACTCGGGAGACTGAGTTAGGAGGATCATGAGTTCAAAGCCAGTCTCAGCAACTTAGAGAGGCCCTAAGCAACTTGGCAAGATCCTGTCTCAAAATAAAACATAAAAAGGACTGGAGATGTGGTTCAGTGGTTAAGTACCCCTGGCCTAGAGTCTGAGGGTGTCCCCGCTGAATTTTAGAAAACATGTGAAGAAAAACTAACACCAAGCCTTGAAGAAAGGGCAATAACTTCTAAATCATTTTACAAGGACCAGCATCACTGCAATACCAAAGTCAGGGAAGGACACTACAAGAAAAGAAAATTATAGGCCAATATCTCTGATGACCCTAGATGCAAAAATCATCAATGAAACCACATTACAAAGACCAACTGGCATGATTAAGTTGTACTTATTCTTGGGATGCCAGAATGATTTAACGTATACAAATCAAAAAAATGTGATACAACACATTAACAGAATAAAAGACAAAAACCATATAAACATCTGAATAGGTACAGAAAAAGCTTGACAAAATTCAACATCCTTTCAGGATATAAACTCAACAAATTAAGTAGAAACAATATACCTGAACACAAGGCCATTTTTCAGGAGCCCACAGCTAATATCATGTTTAGTGCTGAAACTTTTCCTCTAAGAACATGAGGATGTCCACTGTCACCACTCTACTCAACAGAGAGAACTGCAAGTCCCAGCCAGAACAAGGAGACAAGGGAAGGAGATCCAAGGCATCCAGATGGAAAGGAAGAAGTTGAATGGTCTCTGTTTGCACACAATGTAAGTTAATATGCGGAAAATCCTAAAGGCTCCATCCCCAAACTGTTGAGCCAGTCAAGAGCTAGTGGGATGCTGACCAGGGTGCACCCGCAGGGGCAGGAAAGGGACACCACTTGTGCCCGGGCCTCTGTTTTTCCTCTGCAGGTGAAGATGGGTGGGTGGGAAGTGAAGTCAGAGGTTTGAGGAGAGAATGACAGGTTCCAAACTGGAAAAGAAGTCGCAGGCTACAAAATCGACATACAAAAATCTGCAGTGTTTCTTCTGTATACTAACAATGAACTGCCATAAAAAGAAATCAAGAAGACAACCCCATTTACAACAGCTACGAAAAGAAATACTTAGGAATAGATCTAATTGTGTTAGTCAACTTTTTCTGGATGTGACTGAGATACCTGATAAGAACAACTTAGAGAAGGATGAGTTTACTTCGGGCTCAGGGTTTCAGAGCTTCTGTGCATTGTCACCTGGTTCCATTGTTCTTGGTCCAAGATGAGGCAGAACGTGATGGTGGAAGGGCTTGGAGGAGAAAATCTGCTCAGCTCATGACAGCCCGGAAGCAGAGAGAACAGGGAGCCAGGGACAAAATACAGTTCTCAAGGGCATACCCCTAGTGACCCTATTTCCTCCAGCTACACCCCATGTGCCTACAGTTACTACCTAGTAGTCTGTTAAGATTAATAATCATCAAATGGATTAATCCACTAATGAAGTTACAGCTCTCATAATCTAATAACTTTCACCTCTGAACATTCCTGCATTATCACAGGGACACCATAACTGTTCAAGCCATAACAGTCATCAAAGAGATAAAAGTTATGTACACTGAAAACTCTAAAAACTCAGTGAAAGAAATTGAAGAACACAAATTAAAGAAGACTATTCTATGTTCATGGTTCAGAAGACTTGATATTGTTAAAAATGTCCTTGCTAGCCAAAGTGATATACGGATTCAGTCTAATCTCTATCAAAAGTCCAGTGGAATTTTCATAGAAATAGACAAAAGAATCCTAAAATATACATGGAACTATAAAAGATCCCAAATAGCCAAAGCAATCTTGAACAAAAAGAACAAAGCCAGAAGCATCCCATTATCTGACTTCAAAATGTGCTACAAAGGTATAGCAGTGTACTGACATAAAAACAGACGCACAGACCAATGGAACAAAACAGAGAGCCAGAAATAAACCCACACATTATGACTGATTGATTTTTGGCAAGGATGACACGCACATACACACTTCAAAAAAAAAAAACAACAACAAAAAAACCCCACAATGGGGAAAGGACACCCTCTTAAATAAACAGTGTTTGGAAAAGTAGATATACACATGAAGAATGAAATGAGAGCCTTAGTTCACAGCAGATATAAAACTCAACTCAAAATTGATAAAAAGACCTGACATGTAGAACTAAGCTCCATGACATGGGTCCAGGCAATGATTTTTGGGATATGACCCCAAGACATAAGCCATGAAAGCAAACACAGACAAACAAGATGGCACCAAACTAAAATGCTTCTGCACAGCAAAGGAAACAATCGATAGAGTGAGGAGAAGCTCTCAATGGAAGAAAGTCTCTAGGATCTACACATCCTGCAAGGCGTGGATACCCAGAGTATATAAGGAACTCAACTCCATAGCAAACAAATCAACCTATTTAAAAATGGGCAATAGATCTTGGACATTTCTCAAAAGAAGACATACAGATGGTCAACAGGTACATGAAAAAATCCTCAGCATCACTGATCATCCGAGTAATGAAACCAAAGCCACAATAAGGTCCCACCTGACTCTAGTTAAAAAGTGTATTATCCAAAAGGCAAAAGACAGAAAGTGCTGCCGAGGACCTGGAGAAAGGCACCCTACACAGAGCTGGGAATGTTAGTACCACCGTTATGGGAAGTCGTGCAGAGCTCTCTCAGAACATTAAAAAACAAACCTACTGTGTGACCAGCAATCCCACTACTGGGTGTAGAAACAAAGGAAATGAAAAGCATTTACTGAAGAGCTGTCTGCACTCCGGTATGTGTTGCGGTTCTCTTCCCCACAGTCAAGAAATGGACCAACCCAAGCGTCCACCAGCTGGTGAATGGATGAAGAAAACGCGGCACATATGCACAAGGACAAAATCCTGACACAGCAACATGGATGAAACTGGGGAACATTATGCTAAGTGAAATAAGCCCAGAGAGACAAGTTCTGCTTGATCTCACATGAGCGTGGCCTCCTGAGTGCCATGCTCCTGGCCTCTCATTTGTCTTCTCATTGTTGAGCTGTGAAAGTTCTTCATATACTCTGTATAATAGAACCTTATCAGATATAAGATTTGCATGTATTTTGTCCCTTTTTATGGATTGTGTGTTCACTTTATTGATACTTCATTTACTAGCAAATGCCATAATTTCATTCTTTGAAGCACTCAAATTTTTAACTGTTAGGAAGTGCAATTTGACTACTTTTCTTTAGTTGCTTACACTTTATGTCATATTTTAGAAACTACTGCCTAATCTAAGATTACAACAGCATACATCTACATCTGTATTTTCTTCTCAGACTTGGCTTTTTCTTTAAGGTCTTTGATCAATTTTAAGTTAATTCTTAACTTTCTCCTCCTCCTCCTCCTCCTCCTCCTTCTCCTCCTCCTTCTTCTGGTACTGGGTATTGAACCCAGGGGCACTTAACAACTGAACCATATTCCATGCCCTCCCTCCCACTGTTATTTCTTTTTTGCTTTTTGTATTTTTTATTTAAAGACAGAGTCTCACTGAGTTGCATAAGATCTGCCTAAATTGCTGAGGCTGCCTTTGAACTCACCATCCTCCTATCTCAGCCTCCTGACCTGCTGGGATTACAGGTGTGCATGACCATGCACAACAAGCTAATTCTTATATATGGTGTAAGGTAAAGAGCCAACTTTATTATTTTAGAGATGGAGATCATCATTACCACCACTTTTTGAAAAGATAATTGTCTTAGCACCCTTGTCAATGAGCAATTAACCATAAATGTGTGGGTTTACTTTGACCTCTGGGGTCTATTCCACTGATGTACACACATGCAAGTGATGCACAATCTTCATTAGTGTAACTTCATAGTAAGTTTTAAATTAAAAAGTCTTTGTTCTTTTTCAAGATTATTTTCACTATTTGGGGCTCCTTGCATTTCCATAAGGATTTTACTATCAGCTTTTCAATTTCTTCAAAAAAGCCTGCTGGATATCGATAAGGATTTATATGGGCAATTTCAGGAACATTTCTAGTGATTGCTTTTGTTTTGTTTTTAGATATACATGACAGTAGGTTGTATTTTAACATATTATTCATGTAATGGGGTGCAACCCATAACAATTTTGATCCCATTCTTGTGGTTGAACATGATGTGGAGTTATACTGATCATGTATTCATATATGAGCATAGGAAAGTTATGTCTGATTCATTCTACTGTCTTTTCTATTACCATCTCTCTCCCTTCCCTTCATTCCCCTTTGTCTAATCCAATGAACTTCTATATTTCCCCTCTCTACCCTCCTTTATTATGGGTTAGCATCCACATATCAGAGAGAACATTCAACCTTTGGTTCTTTGGGACTGGCTTATTTCACTTAGCATGATACTCTCTAATTTTATCCATTTACTAGCAAATGCCATAATTTCATTCTTCTTTATAGCTGAGTAATATTCCACTGTGTATATATACCACATTTTCTTTATCCATTCATCTCTTGAATGGGCACCTAGGTTGATTCCATAGCTTGCCTATTTTGAATTGAGCTTCTATAAACACTGATATGGCTGCATCACTATAGTATGCTGATTTTAAGTCCTTTGGGTATAAACTGAGGAGTAGAATAACTGGATCAATTGATGGTTCCATTCCAAGTTTTCTAAGGGATCTCCATACTGCTTTTCATATTGGTTGCACCAATTTGTAGTCCCACCAGCAATGTATGAATGAACCTTTTTCCCCATATCCTTGCCAACATTTATTGTTATTTGTATTCTTGATAATTGCCATTCTGACTAGAGATGGAATCTCAGTATAGTTTTAATTTGCATTTCTCTAATTGCTAGAGATGTTGAACATTTTTCATGTATTTGTTGGCCATTAGTATTTCTTCTTCTCTGAAGTGCCTGTTATATTCCTTTGCCCATTTATTGACTGGGTTATTTGGCTTTTTTGGAACTTTAAAAAAATTATAGATGGACACAATATCTTTGCTTGCTTGCTTTGTTTATTTATTTATTTGTCTGTTTTATGTGGTGCTGAGGATCAAACCCAGTGTGAGGCAAGCACTCAACCACTGAGCTACAACCCCAGCCAGGGTTATTTGTTTTTTTGGTATTAATTTTTTTGAGTTCTTTGTGTGTCCTGGAGATTAATGCTCTAATCGATGAAGGCCTTAGAAAATGGAAAGACCTACCATGTTCTTGGATAGGCAGAATAAACATTGTCAAAATGGCCATATTACCAAAAGTGCTATGCAGATTTAATGTAATTTCCAACAAAATTTCAATGATGTTCTTCATAGAAATAGAAAAAGCAGTCATGAAATTCATTTGAAAAAAATAAGAGGCCCAGAATAGCCAAAGCAATCCGAGTGAGAAAAGTAATGCAAGGGGCATCACAACACCAGACCTCTAATTATACAGAGCTATGGTAACAAAATATGGTATTGGCAAAATAGAACTGAAAAACAATTGAACAGAATAGAAGACACAGAGACAAACCCACATAAATAGTTATCTCATACTAGACAAGGTGCCATTAAAATACATTGGAGAAAAGATAGCCTCTTCAACAAATGGTGCTGGGAAAACTGGAAATCCATATGCAATAGATTGAAATTGAACACTTCTATGTCACCCTGCACAAAACTCAAAGTGGCTCAAGTACCTAGGTATTAGACCGAAGACCCTGTGTATACTAGAAAAAAAAGTAAGTCCAGTATGCCATCATATTGGCTCAGGAAAAGGCTTCCTCAGTAAGACTCCTAAAGCACAAGAAGTAAAATCAAGAATCAATAAATGGGATGGCATCAAACTAAAAATGTTTTTCACAACAAGGGAAACAATTAAGAACATAAATAGAAAGCCTAGTGATTGGTGTGTGTGTGTGTGTGTGTGTGTGTGTGTGTGTGTGTGTGTAGGGCGATAGTTTCTTCTTTTCTTGAATATTTCATGACTTTTTAAAATGAAAACTAATCATTTAAAATAATATAATGCGGCAATTCTGGAAATCAGATTCTCTCCCTTCCTCCAGAGTTTGTTGATGTTGCTGTTAATTTGTTATTTTTCTGAGTGAAAAATCTTATCATGTAGATGGCTACTGAAGTCTCTGCTGAGTTTAGTGGTCAGCTAATTATTAAAAAGAGATTTCCTTAAATTTTCATAAGCAATATGAAGCCCCTTTGCTAAGGGGCTTTTTGTACATGTTGGGCATGGCTTAAACAATTAAACCTCAGCCTTCACTTCCTGAGCAGAGCCTCAAGGTGAGTCAGAAATGACAGTGAGAGCCTCCTTAGTTCATTCCTGAGCTCTGTGCATAGCCCTGGGCATATGCTTTTCAAAGCCCCTGTGGTTTTCTTAATATTTGATTCTCCAGTTTTTCCTTTTGAGCTTTTTGGTTAGCCTATTGTTTGCACCAACTATTATCCATGGCCTCCACAGGCATGAACTGTAACAATTGCCTTTAATTGTTCTAATAAATACCACTAAGGAAAAGACTTTTTACACCAGGCAAGTTCCTAGCTATGACCAGCAAAGACAGTCTTGCAAGTGGTTTTTTCTAAGGAACCACCAGAATGAGGCTTTGACAATGTTCCAACCCCTTTCTCTTCAGGCCATTGGTTTTGAAAGCTATCACATTGGGGAGGGGGAAATGAGAACAGGACAAGTAAACAATGTCACAAAAGGGCTGAGGATATAGCTCAGTTGGTAGGGTACTTGCCTCTCATGCACAAGGCCCTGGGTTCAATCCCCAGCACCACATACACAAAAGCCACAAAGACCACTGTTCTTATCAATATTTAGCTACTTCCTAAATAAGTGTTCTCCTGATTGCTACAAGCCATTGGTTAATTTCTAGAGTTCTAAAAATGTCAATTCTGACAACTTTAGGGGAGAGAATTTTTATCTTTCAATACTGGGGATCAAACCTAGGAGAACTTTACCACTGAGATACCTCCTCACCCCTTTCTACATTCTGAGATGTGGCCTTGCTAAGTTGCCAAGGCTGGCCTTGAATTTTCAGACCTCCTGCTTCAGCCTCTTGAGTCATTAGGATTGCAGGTGTGTACCACCACACTCAGTTAGAGAAGTTTTAAAGGTCCTTCCTATGCCATTTTCAATAATTTCACTGTAGTGAAAGTGTAAGAATGTGCCTGTTAAATATTTTAGGTTTTTAAAATTTTTTTTTTAGTTACAAATGCACACAATACCTTTATTTATTCATTTTAATGTGGTGCTAAAGATCAAACCCAGTGCCTCACACATGCTAAGCAAGTGCTCTACCATTGAGCTACAATTATGGCCCGTATTTTAGACTTCTTGGGCAAACTCAAGGACGTTATGTAGGTATTTACATAACAAGAGAAAAAGAAAACAAAATGCAAAAAAATTAATTGTTGAAATAAAAAAATAAATAAATAAACTGGGGCAGTGGTGCACAGCTATTGTCCCAGCAATTCAGGAGGTTGAGGAAGGAGGATCACAGGTTGGGGGCCAACCTGGGCAACTTATTGAGACCCTGTGTCAAAAGAAACAAAAAGGACTGGGGGTGTAATTCAGTGGTAGAGTACCCTTGGATTCATCTCCAGGACTGCAAATAAGTAAGTAATAAACATGATTTTTTTGGTTATAATTCTACTTATGAAAAGAAGGGAATTCTTTTGTGTGAGAGAACATTTTGTTTAATCAGGGATCAAAGGTAGTTATTATCATCATAATCAATTGAAATGTTTTTATCTATTAATGCTGATCTCTAATGAGATTTTATGTATTTTATCTTTGAAAATATCTTTACACAAAGATACTGCCAAAACTGCTATCACCCATAAACCTATGATTTCTTTTCTTTTTAACAGAATCCATTTGCATTTTAATAAAAAAATGAGTATTAGCCCTTGGTAGCTATATTGATGATTATAGATGCTTTTAATTTGGAAGACAAAATTGCTGATAGGGAAGTCAAGAATTCCAAATGCAACTTTTAATTTCCTATACTATGTATTCTGAGATCTTCCACATTCAAGTATTTCTTGAAAATTTCTCTTTGTTTCTAACAGAAACTAAAGTTCTTCCTTTGGGTCTCCTCACATCCATCAACAAAATTTCAAATAACACAAAGACTTAAAATGAGAATAATAAGTACAAGATAAAAACATCTAAATAGTATGAAATTAGTTTTTATTTTTAGCTCAAATAAATGCTTCACATTTCACCAAAATTAAAACTGAAGATGAACACTTAGAAAAAAGGGTGGAAAGACATTGTTTCTGTTCCTTGGGAAAAAACTGTGATTTCAATTGAGCATATTTATCAAATGCAAGCATTTTAAAAATTCTATAAGATTATTCTCCTGACATTTGCCTTTGAGCATGTTGTTGCATTACATGTTAATCACTTTGAGTTGATAATCATGTGGAAGCTCATGTTTGAAGTATGTAAATTTCCTTTCCATATACATCAAGTTCTAAAAACCACTGCTTCAATTGTAGTTTGGGCTTCTAATATGAGTTCACTGGACATCTGTATAAGAAAGAAGATCTTCTTTTGTTTAAACTTTGACAATACAGGAACTCTAAAGCAGCTTAATAGAATTTATGACTCAAACAACATCAGTCGTGTTAAAAAGCCTTTACCACAGTATATGTTTTGCATGTAAGCACTATCTTGCCTTTTAATATTAGTATGAGAATTCAAGTCCACAGTAAAATCTATTTTCTAAAGTCATTTATTATTTTACATTAATGGTTGAGAGATGTTGTACTTAAACAGACAAAGAAACAAAACCAAAAAAGCAGAAATTAAATCTTGGCCATGAGCTCAAAATATCTTGATAAAACCTCAAAACTTCAGTAATCCCTCTGTGTGGTAGGAAAAATTAGGATATTTATCTTCTATTTCTGACAAAAATTCATGGGATCAATAATTAAGTCCACAAGAGAAAAGTACATTGCTAACTGTCCTGGTTCAAGATATATTTGACAGATTCAAATATTTTCCTCAAAGTACCTATTGAAAACAATACAGTTATTTTATTCAAGCCTTGTGTGTTTGTCCAGCTAATGCTATTTCACTTTCACATATATTTCTGCCAACAGTTGTAACACATCTTAGTGGATTCCACTTCCAATTGTACTGAATTAGCAGTTTTTTAATGAAAAAATGTTCAACATCTCTAGCAATTAGAGAAATTTAAGATTTTTTCTTTCTTCCTTTAAATTTTTTATTTGTTCTGATTAGATATACATGATAGTAAATTGTACTTTGACATTTTATACATACATAGAGTGAAACTTCTCATTCTTCTGGTTGTGCATGATGTAGAATTACATTGGTCATATAATCATATATGCACATAGGATAGTAATGTCTGATTCCTATTCCCATTTCCCTTCCCTTCCCTTCATTCTCCTTTGTCTAATCCAAATTACTTATATTATTCCATACCCACCCCCACCATTGTGAGTTAGTATCTGCATATCAGAAAAAACATTCTGCCTTTGGTTTTTTGGAATTGGATTACATCACTTAGCATGATAGTATCCAGTGCCATCCATTTGCCAGCAAATTCCATCATTTCAATCTTCTTTATGGTTGAGTAACATTCCATTGTGTATATATACAATGTTTTCTTTATCCATTCATCTCTTGAATGGGCACCTAGGTTGGTTCCATAATTTAGCTATTGTGAATTGAGCTGCTATAAACATTGAAGTGACTGTGTCACTGTAGTGTGATGATTTTAAGTCCTCTGGGTTTATACCAAGGAGTGGGATAACTGGGTCAAATGGAAGTTCCATTCCAAGTTTTCTAAGGGATCTCCATTCTGTTTTCTAGAGTGGCTGTATCAATTTGCAGTCCCACCAGCAATGAAGGTATAAGTGTACTTTTTACCCCACATCCTTGCCAGAATTTATTGTTATTTGTTTTCTTGATAATTGCCATTTTGATTGGAGTCAGATGAAATCTCAGTGTCGTTTTAATTTGAATTTCTCTAATTGCTAAAGATGTTGAACATTTTTTCATGTGTTTGTTGACTGATTTATTTTTCTCTGTGAAGTGTCTGTTCAATTCCTTTGCCCATTTATTGGTTGGGTTATTTGATTTTTCGTGTTAAGTTTTTGAGTTCTTTATATATCCTGGAGATTCATGCTCTATCTGAGATGCAGGTGGCAAAGATTTTTCTCCCATTCTGTAGGCTCTCTCTTCATGTTCTTGTTTCCTTTGCCTGAAAAAACTTTTTAGTTTGATACCATCCCATTTGTTGATTCTTGATTTTACTTCTTGCATTTTAGGAGTTTTGTTAAGGAAGTCACTTCCTAAGCCAATATAATGTAGATTTGGGCCTACATTTCTTCTAGTAGGCACGATGTCTCTGGTATAATGCCTAGGTCCACTTTGAATGTAGTTTGTGCAGGGTGAGAAATAGGGGTTTAATTTCATTTTGCTACATATGGATTTCCAATTTTCGCAGCACCATTTGTTGAAGGGGCTGTCTTTTCTCCAATGTATGTTTATGGCACCATTATCTAGTATGAGATAACTGTAATTATGTGGGTTTGTCTCTGTGTACTCTATTCTGTACTATTGGTCTTTGTATCTGTTTTTGTTACTATACCTCTGTAGTATAATTTAAGGTCTGATTTTGTGATGCCTCCTGCTTCGCTTTTCTTCCTAAGGATTGCTTTGACTTTTCTGGGTCTCTTATTTTTCCAAAAGAATTTCATGACTGCTTTTTCTACTTCTAAGAAGAATGTCATTGGAATTTTGATAGGAATTGCATTAAATCTGTGGAGTGCTTGTGTTAGCATGGCCATTTTGACAATATTAATTCTGGCTATCCAGGAGCATGGGAAGTCTTTCCATTTTTTAAGGTCTTCTTCAATTTTTTTCTTTACTGTTCTATAGTTTTCATTGTAAAAGTCTCACCTCTTTTGTTAGATTGATTGCCATATATTTTTTTGAGGCTATTGTGAATTGGGTAGTTTTCCTAATTTCTCTTTCTGTAGATTCATCACTGATGTATAGGAATGCAATTCATTTATGGGTGTTAATTTTATATCCTGCTACTTTGCTGAATTCACTTATGAGTTCTAGAAGTTTTCTGGTAGAATTTTTTGGGTTTTCTAAATATGGAATCACATCATCAGCAAATAGGGATGGTTTGAGTTCTTCTCTTCATATTTGTATCCCTTTAATTTCTTTCTTCTGTCTAATTGATCTGGCTAGAGTTTGGAGGCAGGACCTCACTGTGTTGCTCACACCAGTCTTGAACTCCTTCTGGACTCAAATCTCCTGCCTCAGCCTCCCAAATGCTGGGACAATCTGCATTCACCACAGTGCTTGACTCTTCAACATCTTTAAAAATATTTCCTCCTATTGTTTTTCCATGTAGACTATTCATAGAAGCCAATTCTTTAGCCTAGACTTCAAATTTAGCATAGATTTCTCAAATGAACAACCGAGTATTAATACATGCCTTGTTTTAAATAGTTGTGTGTGTGTTACTGGGGATTGGACCCTGGGGCACTCTACTAGTGTACTACCTCCCAGTCCTTTATTTTTACTTTGAGACAGGTTCTCACTATGCCATTGAAAGTAGCAATAAGTTGCTGAGGCTGACCTGAAGCTTATGATCCTCCTGCCTCTGCTTCTGGAGTTGCTTGGATTATGGGTGTGCACCAAGCCTACATGGACTGTTGATATGGTCCTAATATCCTAAACTCTTCAGACCACTATTCTCAATGCATGACTAATATTCATAAATAAATTCTTCTGGATAGATTTTATTTAGCTACTATAATCAAATATCATTTCATTAACTCACCATTTATAAGGCTTTCTTTCTTAGGTAGCAAGTGAAACACACGATGATTTACTTTGGAACAGATTCTAAATTTTAATTTTTGTGAAGAAATTCTGCCACATATAATCTGTAATGTTGACATGTCGGACACATCTTAATAGAGCTATTATGTCATTGCACAATAAACACAATGTTTTTTTTCCAGTAATTTGGTAACAAAGCAATGCACACGGGGCTGGGGATGTGGCTCAAGTGGTAGCACGCTTGCCTGGCATGCGTGCGGCCCGGGTTCGATCCTCAGCACCACATACAAACAAAGATGTTGTGCCCGCCGATAACTAAAAAATAAATATTAAAATTCTCTCTCTCTACCTCTCTCTTAAAAAAAAGTAAAAAACAATGCACACTCATAAGTTTAAATGTGACATTCAGAATCCACTTCTGTCTTTTCTTGCTTTGACATGGATATGCATTCATAGTCCTTTTAAAAAGTTAGAATATGACAACATTGGTGGCACTAAAAATGCTATTCAGTTGTGACTGTGTAACTGCAGCATTTTTACGTCAAGTAGCAGTTTAATGCAATCAGAATGCCCAATACAGCCCCTGTCATGCCTGCCTATGCTATTGTAGCATCAAAGCATCCATAGGAAATATGTAAACAAATGACTAGGTCTGTGTTCCAGTAAGAATTTATTCATAGAAAGTGAAACTTGAATTTCATACCATTCTCATGTGCTACAAAATATTATTTTATTTTTCAACCATTTAAAAATGTAAAAACTACTCTTAGCTCATGTGCTAAGCAGAAACAGGTGGCAGGCCAGATTTGGTTCACAAGCCATAGTTAGCCAATCCCAGCTATAAATCAATGAGTGCATTTTAAAAAAAATTTATGCTGAAATCAATTAATTTATTTTTATAGGTAATATTTGCACATGGTGTAGAATTTAATAACCAGAGGGGTGTAGATAGTATAAAATCTCCCTCCCATGTGAACACTAGCTGCCCAGTTCTCTAGAGGAAACCCGGGCTGCCAATTGCTCCTATAATCTTCCAGGGTTATTACAGGTACATAGAAGCAGTTACATACAGATACTTCTTTCTTTCTTCTTCCTGTCTATATAAAAGCCAACATACTCTACTTCATGCTCACTAATATGGCTGTAATCAAAGGTAGGCAGTAACAAGTGCTGGCAGAGACAGTGGAGAAGGTGGAATCTTCACAGGTTGATGGAGGGAGTGTAACACGGTGCAGCCACTTGCCACATGACCCAGAATTTTAGCACCAGGTGTATACCCGGAGAAAGTAAGACCCAAACATGTGCACAAATGTTCATGTGGATAATACTTAAAAACTGGAAGCAACCCAAATGTCCATCAACTGGTGAATGGATAAACAAAACGTGTCATCTGAATGCACAGAAGACAATTAAGCATCACAACGAAGGAAGAACTGATCTGTGCTACAATACAGCGGAGCCTTGAGAACATCATGCGTGAGAGAAGCCAGACACAAAAGGAAACATATTGTGTGATGTCATTTGTATGAAATGTCCAGAAGAGGCAAGGCCACAGGGAGAGAAAATAGAGAATAATGGGGCGAGGGAGGAATGGGGAGTGATTGCTGATGGGAGCAGGATTTCTTTTTCGAGTGATGCAAATGTTCTAACTAGATAATAGTGATGGTGATACAACCTTGTGAATTTGAATGTACTAAAAGCATGGAGCTGTGTGCTTTAAAGAAATGGATGCTGTGCAAACTTCCTCTCAATAAAACAGTAGGATAGTGTAGATAAGCCTCGCCCTCCCCCTCAACCTTATTCTAAGGCTCATTAAAAGGGAGTGAAAATGCAGAAGCATTTAAGTAGCATTTCCTTCCGTGAACACTCACTTACTCCACAGCAGAGTATTAGTGGCCCAATATCAAAGTACTTGCTTCAAAGAAGGGAATAATATTCCAAAGCATTCTTCCAACTAATTAAACAACTACAACTGATAATAAGCAGGTCCAAGAATCACAGAAAACCAAACCCATCTGAAATGGACCCTACAGCTTATGGTTAACACGGTTGCTTGTAACCAAAGGTGAGAGCCATGGCCAAGTGAGCAAGCAAGGCTGACGAGACGTAAGCGGCATGAAAACATCCAGCCATGTGCTGAGAGCCCCCAGCTGCTGCCACCCTGAGACACGTCTCACTGGGCTTCTCCCCCAAGGGAGAACCCCTCCTCTACAAGAAAGGAGAGAAATGCACTGGGATGCCCTTCTACCCTAATCTCTGCTTGACTAGTAACCGAATCCAAAGGCCACAAGGCCTGGGAGTGACAGCATCATCAAAGTGGGAAAATGAAAGAAGGGCAGGAATCTGCCAGCGTGAATAGTTGCAGGTCTCAGATGACCCATGAGATGGACTTGAGGTGAGTTTCTTGTGGGATAAATCTGTTGGCGTAGGTGTGTTCTTTCAGGCAGCATTTGTAGTTTGCTGTTTTGGCTAGTGTTCTGAATGCTGCTCTGTGCAAGACAACGTGGCAAAGCCAGAGACACATTGGCACAGGTTAAAGGAAAGAATTCAACCACTTCAGGAATTAGGAAGGATGAATTTGAATCTTCTTGTGTTTCTCACTGACTCAACTCCCCCGTCTTGATATGTCCCCAGCAGGCCCTTACGCCTCACTTTGAACCCAGACCAACGGAGTTGGCTGACCATGAGTCCAGAAGAAACTTCTCCTCTTCTCAGTTGTTCTCATTGGGTATTTTGACCACAGAAACGAAAAGGTGACTAACACACACACCAAGGCAAGTTGTGGGTTTTTCCCTCACATTCCTCAAAGAGAAATGTGCCCTGGGAGAATGAACATGGTCGGACCTTCAGCCTTTTACATCCTGGACCCCAAAGTTAATACTACTTATCAGGACCCTAAGAACCTTGAACATTACCATGGTATATCTTTAAGACTGAGGTCTGTGATCTATGCAGATCTAAAGAAGAATGGAGTCATATGATCAAGTCCACTCATGACAAACCCATTTTTATTTTTTGGTGTGAAGATTCAACGTAGGGATGTTTATTACTGAACCACAGCCTCAGTCCCTGTCCCCTTGCTGCCCCCACTTTTATGTTTGAAACAGGGTCTCACTAAGTTGGTTAGGGTCTTGCTAAGTTTCTGTGTCTGGCCTTGAACTTGCAATCCACCTGCCTCAGCCTTCCAAGTTGCTGGGATTACAGGTGTGCACCACCATGCCAATGATAAGCCCATCTTGAGGCTATTTCCAGTTCAGTTATAAGTAGATAATATAGTTTTATTCAGTGTTAGCATAACCTTCTCACGGTCTGCTAAGGTATGGAGTTAGTACCACCATGGTAGTCAGAGCCAAGAGGAAGACCCTGAAATTTCCCCTTCTTTCCAAAGTAGCAATCAAAAGCAATATTACCTCAGAGAAAATATAGATTGTTGTGAACATCAAATACTCAGAAGGGGAATGCTTGGTGATTTCTTCAGCCTTCCCTCTGGATCAGCCACTGCCCAGGATGCCTCTGGATTGGCACCAACTTGCCCAGGTGGTTTCTTTGACTCTGGATTTGAGCTCTGCACCCATATTCAGCTTACTGGAGAAAATCAGTACAGTTACCTTTTTTGTTTGTTTGGTGGTGCTGGGGATTGAACCCTTGTGCACGAGAGGCAAGCACTCTACCAGCTGAGCTATATCCCCATCGCTGGTAGGGACTTTTGATTGAGCAAAGGCATTTTCTCCCACCCACAAAGAGAAAATACTAGACGATTTTTAAAAAATTTTTTATTTTTCTCCTTATAGTCCTTTCTCAAAGTCTTCTTTCACCTTGGAGCATAAATTGGTCCCAACGGACACTAAACATAGCTAACTGATCTGCAATACTGAAAGCATCATGTTCATAGACCAGGAAGGCAAGAAGTAATAGCTGCCCTGAGGAGATATTTTTATGGCTTTTCTGCACCAAGGTATCTTTGGATGGGCAGATGCATTCATCACCCATCCATAGCTAACTGAAGCCAGAGGAGTGATATTTCAACAGGAGCAAAGGGAATGCATTTCTTACTCAGAAACTGGGCTTCAAGCTGCATTTTGATGGAAGATGGCTTTGTATTATTTTCACTTGAAAAATAAAGGAGATTTGTGAGTTATTCAGGAGGTGCATATGGAGAAATGTTTAACCTTGAACATGTCGTGACTATAAGCAGGCATCTGTGCAGGTGACATGTGCTCAGACACTTGAAAGTCAGAGAGTGAGTGAACAGCATGGATTATCTCTGAGTTTTGCCTGGACAGCAGCTCCAGTGCCTTTGGAGAACAGCGATCCTTGTCATCATCTGAAGGGGGCGCCATCCAGAGCATCTTGCCCTTCTGGCCCCAGGACTGGGCCAATAACCCAGGCTAGCAAGAGTTCCTTGTCAGTGGGAACATTTTACACAGAAAGCTCAACAAAAATGCCCTATGAATAAAGGAAACATAAGTGGTATTTATAAAATATTCTATACAACAGGAGCAGAGTACACATTTTTTTCAAGTGCATGTGAAATATACACCAAGTTAAATCAGACTCCAATAAACTTAAAAGAATTTCAAACCTACAGAGTATGTTCTCTCAATACAAAGGAACTAAACTAGAAACCAATGCAAATATATTATGAACTATTTGGAAATGAGAATACTTCTAAATAACCCACAGATCAAAGAAAGGTCAAAAGAGCAATTAAAAATATTTTTGAGTTAAATTGAAATAAAACACAACTTATCAAAAGTTGTAGGATTCAATTAAAAGCAGTGCTTCAGGAAAACTGATAGCATTGAATATGTATGTTAGAAAGTATCAAGTCAGTGATCTCAGCTGCCATGCCAAGGAATTATAGAGATGAATCTAAACTTACTGCAAGCAGGAAAAAGCAAACAGTGAAGAGCAGAAGCCAATGAAATTGAAAACAGAAAAAAAAAAAATACAGTAAAATCAGTCAAACCTAAAACTGCTTCCTTGGAAGACTGATAAAATTTGTAAATCCTGCTTGGGCACAGTGAACATGTCTGTGATCCCAGCTACTCAGGGAGGCTGAGGCAGGAGGATCACTAGTTGGAGGCCAGCCTGGGCAGCTCAGCAAGACCCTGTCTCAAAATAAAACACTGGGAGTAAAGCACCCCTGGTTTAATCCCTAGAACTGAAATGAACAAAATACTTTCCAACAGGAAAAACTCTAGGCCTAAGTGCCCTCAATGGTGAATTCTACCAAACATTTAGAAAAGAAATAATATATTTTTTTTACATATTCTTCCATGAAATTGAAGAGAACTATTTCCCAACGTATTTTATGAGCCATTACCCAAATATGCAAACCAGAAATAAACCTTACAGAGAAACGTCCTTCAGATCATTATCCCTCATGAACACAGATACAAAAGTCCTCAGCAGAATATTAGCAGATGGTTTGCAGCAGCACATAAAAAGGATAAAACATCAGGACAAAGCAGGAGGTCATCTGGGAATGCAAAATTGGTTCAACATTCAAGAATCAATTAATGTAATTCAATTGACCAAAGAATGGGGGAGAATGTGAACATTTCAATAGCAGCAAAAGAGATAATTTAACAAAATTCAACATCAGTTCATGAAAAAAAAATGTTTCACAAACTATGAATAGAAGGGAACATCCTCCATATGATAAAGCGTAATTATGAAAAACGTACAACTAATATTTTTGTGGTTAAAGGTTGAAATCTTCTGTTAAAATCAAGAACAACGCAATGGAAATCAGTTGTATCTCTGTGGTAGAGTGTGGGCTCAGATTGTGCAGGGCTCTGGATTCAGCCCCCAGTACCACCAAGAGAAAAGGAGCAAAGCAAAGAGGTTCTCTCTTGCTACCTCCATTCACCGTTGCACTGGAGACCTAGCCAGTGGATTCAAACAAGAATTAAAAATAATAAATATTATAATTTTTAATGATAATAATATATATACCATGAACATTGGTGATAAAGACATAAGACTCTGTAATCACCCATGACATGTTTTTCCATGCACGGAGTACTAAAGAGTCTCTTTTTAAAAGCCTCTAGAACTAGTCAGTGCATTTGGCAAGGTCACAGTATGCAAGGGAGATTCAACTAATTGAATTTCTACACAATAGCGATGAAGAAATAGAAAATGAAAAAGTTTAAAGTACCATTTACAATACAAGGGAGACCAGCAGAATTGAGGAAAGGGAACAGAGAAAGAGAGGAGAAAGGGAAAAGGGAGGTACTAGGGAATGAAAATGACCATATTTTATGTTGTGTGCAGGTAGAAATATATAACAATGAATCCCACTATTGTACGTAATCATAATGCACCAGTAAAAATTATAAAAAATAAATTGAATTTAAAAAATTAAGGACCATTTATAAGAACACTAAAAATCATAAAATGCATAGGCAAAAATCGAAAACTGTCTGAAATCAGAATGCTGAAAAATTTCAAACACTTTAACTTTAAAACAGAACCAAGTTGGAGAACTCAAACTATTTGACTTCAGGAATTACTTTCAAAACACGATGATCAAGCTGGAAATGACGGTGCACAGCTGTGATCCCAGTGACTTGGGAGACTGAGGCAGGAGGATCACAAGTTCAAGGTCAGGCACTGCAACTTAGCAAGACCTTGTCTCAAAATAAAAAAATAAAAAGGGCTGGACATGTGGCTCAGTGATTAAGCTTAATCCCCAGTATCAAAAAAAAAAAAAAAAAAAAAAGAAAGAAAGAAAAAGAAAAAGAAAAGAAAACAGAAAGAAAAAAAGAAAAGAAAAAACCTACACACACACACACCAATACAACATGCTACTGATGAAAGAATAAATACGTAGATCAATGGACTAGAACAGAGTCCAAAGAAAGATTCACACATATGTAAACAACTTACTTTTTTGTCATTAATTTTTTGTTTTAATTAGTTATACATGACAGTAGAATGTATTTATGCACTTTGATATATCATGCATAGATGGGGTATAATTTCTCATTTTTCTGAGTGTACATATTGTACAATCACATTGGTCATGCAGTCACATATATACATAAAATAATAATGTCTGTTTCATTCTACTGTCTTTCCTATCCCCACATCCCCTCCCCTCCCCTCCCTTCACTCCCCTTTACTTAATCTAAGGTAATGCTATTCTTCTCTAGATTACTCCCCCTCCACCTTATTGTGAATTAGCATCTGCATGTTAGAGAAAACATTCAGCCTTTGGTTTTGTGGGACTGGCTTTTTTTCCTTACCATGATATTCTCCAACTCCATCCATTTACTGGCAAATTCCATAATTTCACTCTTCTTTAAAGCTGAGTAATAGTCCATTGAGTGTATGTACCATATTTTCTTTATCCATTCATGTATTGAAGGACACCTAGGTTGGTTCCACAGTTTAGCTATTGTGAATTGAGCTGCTATAAACATTGATGTGGCTGCATTACTGTAGTATGCTGATTTTATGTCCTTTGGGTATACACTGAGGAGTGGTATAGATGGGTCAAATGGTGGTTCCATTCCAAGTTTTCTGAGGAATCTCCATACTGCTTTCCATAGCGGTTGCACCAATTTTCAGTCCCACCAGCAATGTACAAGTGTACCTTTTCTCCCAAATCCTTGCCAACACTTATTGTTGCCTGTGTTCTTGATAATTGCCATTCTG
The DNA here is from genome assembly GCF_047511675.1 of Marmota flaviventris. Classification (NCBI taxonomy): domain Eukaryota; kingdom Metazoa; phylum Chordata; class Mammalia; order Rodentia; family Sciuridae; genus Marmota; species Marmota flaviventris. The sequence goes on along the minus strand of NC_092499.1, from coordinate 189,767,223 downwards.
ACAGGAGATGAAATCTTAGTGTAGTTTTGATTTGAATTTCTCTAATTGCTAGAGATGATGAACACTTTTTTTATATACTTGTTGGTCAATTGTATTTCTTCTTCTGTGAAGTGTCTGTTCAGTTTCTTGGCCCATTTATTGAGTGGGTTATTTGTTTTTTTGGTGTTAAATTTTTTGAATTCTTCACATATCCTAGCGATTGATGCTTTATTGGAGGTTCATGTGGTAAATATTTTCTCCTAATCTGTAGGCTCTCTCCTCATATTATTGATTGTTTCCTTTGCTGAGAAGAAGCTTTTAAATTTGAATTCATCCCATTGATTCTTGATTTTTCTTCTTGTGCTTTAGGAGTCTTGTTAAAGAAGTCAGATCCTAGGCTCACATGGTGAACATTTGGGCCTATTTTTTCTTCTGTTAGGCACAGGGTCTCTGTTCTAGTGCCTAAGTCTTTGATCCACTTTGAGTTAATTTTTGTTCAGGGTAAGAGATAGAGGTTTAATTTCATTTTGCTGCATATGGATTTCCAGTTTTCCCAGCACCATTTGTTGAATAGGCTATCTTTTCTCTAGTAAATGCTTTTGGCACCTTTGTCTACTATGACTTAACCATATTTATGTGGGTTTGTCTCTGTGTCTTCTATTCTGTACCAAGTCTATTTTGGTGCTAATACTGTGCTGTTTTTGTTATTATAGCTCTGTAGTATAATTTAAGGTCTGGTATTGTGATGCCTCCTGCTTCACTTTTCTTGCTAAGGATTGCTTTAGCTATTCTGGGTCTCTTATTTTTCCAAGTAAATTTTATGATTGCTTTTTCTATTTCTGTGAAGAATGTCATTGGGATTTTAATAGGAATCCCATTAAATCTGTATAACGCTTTTGGTAATATAGCCATTTTAATAATATTAATTCTACCTATCCAGGAACATGGGAGATATTTCCATCTTCTGAGGTTTTTCTTCAATTTCTTTCTTTAATGTTCTGTAGTTTTCGTTGTAGAAGTCTTTCACCTCTCTTTTTAGATGAATTCCCAGGGTTTTTTTTTTTCTTTTTTTGAGGCTATTGTGAATAGGGTAGTTTTCCTAATTTGTCTTTCAGATGATTCATTGCTGATGTATACGAATGCATTTGATTTATGGGTGTTGATTTTATATCCTGCTACTTTGCTGAATTGATTTATTAGCTCTAGAAGTTTCCTGGTGAAATGTTTTGAATCTTCTGTATATAGAATCATGTCATCAGCAAATAGTGATAGTTTGAGTTCTTCTTTACCTGTTTGTATCCCTTTAATTTCTTTCTTTTGTCTAATTGCTCTGGCTAGAGTTTCAAGGATGATATTGAATAGAAGTGGTGAAAGAGGACATCCTTGTCTTGTTCCAGATTTTAGAGGGAATGCTTTCAATTTTTCTCCATTTAGAATGTTGCTGGCCTTAGGTTTAGCATATATAGCTTTTATAATGTTGAGGTATGTTCCTACTATCCCTAGTTTTTCTAGTGTTTTGAACATGAAGGTGTGCTGTATTTTATCAAATGCTTTTTCTACATTTATTGAGATGATCATATGATTCTTGTCTTTAAGTCTATTAATATGATGAATTATGTTTATTGATTTCTGTATGTTGAACCAACCCTGCATCCCTGGGATGAATCCCATTTGATTGTGGTGCATTATCTTTTAAATATGTTTTTGTATGCGATTTGCCACAATTTTATTGAGAATTTTAGCATCTATGTTCATCAGGGATATTGGTCTGAAGTTTTCTTTCCTTGATGTGCTTTGTCTGGTTTTGGCATTAGGGTGATAGTAGCCTCATAGAATGAGTTGGAAGAGTTCCCTCCTTTTCTATTTCATGGAATACTTTGAGGACTATTGGTGTTAATTCTTCTTTGAAAGTCTTGTAGAACTCGGCTGAGAATCCACCTGATCCTGGGCTTTTCTTGGTCGGTAGGCTTTTGATGGTGTTTTCTATTTCATTACTTGAAATCAATCTGTTTAAATCATGTATGACCTCGTTCAGTTTGGGTAGGTCAAATGTCTCCTGAAATTTGTTGATGTCTTCAATATTTTCTATTTTATTGGAATATAAATTTTCAAAATTGTTTCTAATTATCTTCTGTATTTTAGACATTGTGATATTTCCTTCTTCATCTTGTATCTAGTAATTTGAGTTTTCTCTCTTTTTCTTTTCATTAGCATGGCCAGGGGTTTATCTATTTTATTTAGTTTTTCAAAGAACCCAACTTTTTGTTTCACCAATTTTTTCAATTGTTTCTTTTGTTTTGATTTCACTGATTTCAGCTCTGATTTTTAATTATTTCCTGGCTTCTACTGCTTTTGGTGTTGATTTGTTCTTCTTTTTCTAGGTCTTTGAGATGTGGTGTTAGGTCATTTATTTGTTGACTTTCTAATTCTTTTAATGAATGCACTCAATGCAATAAACATTCCTCTTTTACTGCCTTCATAGTGTCCCAGAGATTTTGATATGTTGCATCAATGTTCTCACTTACCTCTAAGAATTTTTTTTTATTTCATTCTTGATTTCTTCTACTATTCGTTCATCATTCAATAGTGTATTATTTAGTCTCCATTCATTACAGAAGCTTATATTTTTTATTTTATTGTTTTTTTTTTTGAAAAAAAATATTTATTTATTTTAATTTGTTTTTTTTTTTAAATATTAGTTTTATTGTTGATTTCTAATTTCATTCCATTGTGGTCTGATAGAATGCAGGGTATTATCTCTGTTTTTTGTATTTACTAAGAGTTGCTTTGTGGCATAAGATATGATCTATTTTAGAAAAGGAACCATGTGCTGCTGAGAAGAAAGTATATATGTTTGTTGATGGATGAAATATTCTATACATGTCTGTTAAATCTAAATTATTGATTGTATTATTTTGTTCTATAGCTTCCTTATTTAATTTTTGTTTGGAAGATCTGTCCAGTAGTGAGAGAGGAGTGTTAAAGCCACCCAATATTATTGTATTGTGGTCTGTTTGACTCTTGAAATTGAGAAGTGTTTGTTTGATGTACATAGATGTTCCATTGTTTGGGGAAATATGTCCTGCTTATATATACTTCCCTTAAGAAATATGAAATGTCCTTCTTTGTCACTTCTGATTAACTTTGGTTTGAAATCTACTTTATCTGAGATGAGACTGGAAACCCCTGCTTGTTTACACAATTCATATGAGTGATAAGTTTTTTTTTCATCTTTTCATCCTCAGCCCGTGAATGTCTTTGCCCATGAGGTGAGTCTCTTGAAGACAGCATATTGTTAGGTCTTGCTTTTTAATCCAATGTGCCAATCTATGTCTTTTGATTGATGAGTTTAGGCTGTTAACATTCAAGGTTATTATTGACATATGATTTGTATTCTCTGTCATTTGGATTTATTTCTGGCTTTTGATTTGTCTTTGTTTCTCATTTGGTTGAATGTCCCTTTAGTTTAAATCCTCCCTTTGCTGGTTTTCACTTTTTTTTCGCTTCATCCTCATGGAATATTTTGTTGAGAATGCTCTGTAGTGTAGGCTTTCTAGCTGTAAATTCTTTTAATTTTTTTTTGTCATGGAAGGTTTTAATTTCATCTTCAAATCTGAAACTTAATTTTGCTGGATATAAAATTCTTGTTTGTCATCTGTTTTCTTTCAGAGCTTGAAATATATTATTCTAGGACCTCCTAGATTTGAGGGTCTGGGTTGAGAAATTGGTTGAAATTCGAATCAGTTTCCCTCTATAAGTAATTTTATTTTTTTTTCTCTCACAGCCTTTAAGATTTTTATCTTTTTTTTCTGTGTTAGTCATTCTCATTATAATGTCTTGGTGTGGGTTTGCTGTAATTTTGTACATTTGTACATTTTATCTGGTAAACTTCTTGTATTTGATTTTCCATTTCATTCCTTAGTTTTGGAAAACTTTCTGCTAATATATCATTGAAAAGATTATGCATTCCTTCAGTTTGTATCTCTGTTCCTTCATCTATTCCAATAACTCTTAAATTTGGTCTTTTCAAGTCATCCCATAATTCTTGGTTTCTTACCATCTTCTCTTCATGGTCAATTCTACTTTCAAGATTATATATATTTTTTTCATTGTCTGAGGTTCTGTTTTCCAAGTGGTCTAGTCTGTTGGTGATGCTTTCTATTGAATTTATAATTTGGTTTACTGATTCCTTCACTTCTAGGATTTCTACTTTTTTTTTTTTACAATCTCTAAACCTTTATTGAAGTGTTCTTTTACTTCCTGTATTTTCTCTTTGATTTCACTCCTTATACTACACTTTACTTCACATATCAATTTAACTATGTATAATCTGAACTCCTCATTGGACATTTCTTCTACTGTGTTATCAGTGGCTTCTGTTGTTGAAGCATCTTGGTTTGTTTGGGGGTGCTTTACTCCCTTTTTTTTTTCATGTTGTTAGTGTATTTTCTCATCTAGAAGTATGGATCTAAGGCAGCATAAATTTTACCTGTAGACCTATAGTGTCCTTGAAGGTTTCCAGTGCCTCACCTTTAATGGTGATACCAGTATCAACAGCACCCAGTGTACACAATATATAGCCTTAACCTAATATCTCCCACTAAGGTGTCTACTGTTTTCTCCCATTATATCAAAATGAGGAATTCAATAACTTTCTATAGTATAAACAGAAAATTTGTTAAAATGGTTTACAATTTTAAATGGTGGATGAGAGAACAGAGGTAGTATAGTACTTGATATTTGCTAGGGAGGAAAAGAGAAGCTAGAAGTAAAAATTCACTGGAAGTATAGAAGAGGAGCCAATAGAGATTGGCTGTTGGTTGGAGAAAAGTTGGAAAGAAAATTCAAGAAAAGAGACAAGAGAGAGGAAGAATAGGAACAAAGAGAAAAAAGACATAAAATACAACAAAAATGCAAAACACCATTCATATTTCATTGTCCTCCAAACACTGATGCATAAAAAACATCATGTTCCAAATATGGTAGAGAGATTAGTGAATCAAAAAATAAAAAATAAAAATATATCTCGCTGGAAAGTTGAACTGTCTTTGTCAGCATTCTACAGTTTTTCAGCCTTATCTCTGACATCTCTCAGGATCACCAAACCCAGATGAGCCCTCACAAACCCAGTCTCTATCCCACTGATCTGGGCTTCAGATACCTCAGGCTTGGCCATGCTGCAGTCTCAAGATCTCAGTGTTGCTCCTGCTTGCAGAGAGACCACCAGGGATACACTCATGCAAAGGAGCAACCCTGAGATGCAGCAGCAAGACAGGGGCCACCAGCACTCTCAGCCGGCTCCTCCAAAGAGACCCCAGGCTCCTCCAAACCTGCAGGCACCCCCACAATGGACCTGCAGATCCTGGCTGGAGTTCCCAGAAGAGGCTCTTGTGGTGGTAAACCTGCTGGCACCTGGGCCCCAGGCCCTGGCTGGTGTCCCAAAATGGGAGCAGCCATGTGCAACCAAACCTGGAGTCTCCCCAGCAGCAGTCCTCTAGGCAGTGGTAGTGGTGGTAGTTTTGGCACTAGGCAGTGTGTCAACAGCACCGGCAGCTACAACTGCAGCTGTAGGGGCAGCATCACCAGGCCATCTTCAGGGGTCAGAAGCAATGCTGGCTTTAGTTGCATCTGGGGCAACGGTGTCTTCTGTGGCAGCAGCAGCAGGTGGTTGCAGCTGCAAGGGCAGCAGCATCCAGAAAGAAGACATCCAGGTGACTTCAGGCTAGCAGCAGCAGAATCAGAGTCAGCAATGATGGTGGTAGAGGTACAGGCGGCAGTTGATTGACAGGAGACCTCTGGTTCTGCGGCAACGACTATAGAGGTAGTGTTGGAAGTAGCATCCAAGGTAGCTGAGGCCGTTCCCAGAGAAGAGACCTCTGGGCAAGTCAGTGGTGTCTGCAGGAGCAGCGTCTGCTAGTATGCTGATTTTTAAGACCTCTGGGTATATATCAAAGAGTGGGGAAAATTGGGTTAAATGGTGGTTCCATTTCTAGTTTTCTAAGGAATCTCCATACTGCTTTCCATACTGGTTGCACTAATTTGCAGTCCCACCAGCAATGCATTAGTGTACCTTTTCCCCCATATCCTTACCAGCATTTTTTGTTACTTGTATTCTTCATAATTGCCATCTGACAGGAGTGAGATGGAATCTCAGTGTAATTTTAATTTGCAGTTCTCTAATTGCTAGAGATGTTGAACATTTTTTAATGTATTTGTTGGACATTTGTATTTCTTATTCTATGAAGTGCATGTTCTATTCATTCCTTTGCCCATTTATTGGTTGGGTTATGTGGATTTTTAGTGTTTTTTGAGTTCTTTATATATCCTGGAGATTAATGCTCTATCTGAAGTACAGTTGGCAAAGATCTTCTCCCATTTTGTAGGGTCTTTCTTCACATTCTTGATTATTTCCTTTTCTGTGAAGAAGCTTTTTATTTTGATACCATCTCATTTATTGATTCTTTATTTTTAAAGAGAGAGAGAGAGAGAGAGAGAGAGAGAGAGAGAGAGAGAAGAGAGAGAGAATTTTTTAATATTTATTTTTCAGTTTTTGGTGGACACAACATCTTTATTTTATTTTTATGTGGTGCTGAGGATCGAACCCAGCGCCCTGCGTATTCCCGGCGAGCGCATTACCGCTTGAGCCACATCCCCAGCCCCATTTATTGATTCTTGATTTTACTTCTTGTGCTTTAGGAGTCTTGTTGAGGAATTAAGTTCCAAAAGTGACATGGTAGAATTGGGCTTACACTTTCTTTTAGTAGGCAGTAGGTGCAGGGTCTTTGATCTAATGTGTAGGTCCTTGATCCACTTTGAGTTGATGGTTTAGTCAGCTTCTTTGCTGCTGTGACTAAAGGATCCAACCAGCATAATTATAGAGGAGGAAAAGTTTATTTGAGGGCTCATAGTTTCAGAGGTCTTAGTCCATAGAAGGCTGGTTCTATTCCTTGGGGCTCCAGGTGAGGCAAAACATCATGAAAGAAGAGTGTGGCAGAGGGAAGCAGCTCACATGGTAATCAGAAAGCAGAGCGAGACTCCACTCGCCAGATATAAATATATCCCCAAAATCATGCCCCAAATCTAACCTCCTCCAGCCACATCCTACCATTTCAGTTACCACTCAGCTAATTTCTATCAGGGGATTAAATCACTGATTGGGTTAAGACTCTTAAAACCCAATCATTTCTCCTCTGAACCTTCTTGCATGATCTCAAAGGTGAGCTTTTGGGGGACACCTAACATCCAAACCATAACAGTTGAGTTTTGTGCAGGGTGAGAGAGGTTTAATTTCATTTTGCTACATATGGATTTCCAGTATTCCTAGTGCCATTTGTTAAAGAGGCTATATTTTCTCCAATGTATGTTTTTGGTGCCTTTGTCTAATATGAGATAACTGTACCTATGTGGGTTTGTCTCTGGGTCTTCTATTCTGTACTATTTGTCTACATGTCTGTTTTGGTGCTAATACCATGTCGTTTTTGTTACTATAGCTCTGTATATCTGTAGTATAACTTAAGGTCTGATATTGTGATGTCTCCTGCTTTATTTTTCTTGCTAAGGATTGCTTTGGCCATTCTGGGCCTCTTATTTTTCTAAATGCCATGACTGCTTTTTATAGTTCTATGAACAATGTCATTGAAATTTTAACAGGAATTGCATTAAATCATGTCAGAATATTTGTGACCATTTTAATCTGCCATAACCCTTATAGAATTAACAATCAGGACAAAAATGATTGATAGCTAAAAGAAGGGGGAGAAGAAAGAGGAGGAAAAAATAGATGTTACATGATTCCTACCGGAACCACACAACACTAATATGAAATAGTTCAGCTTAAAAAAAATTAAATTTGAATCTGAAAAGTTTCTAGATCAACATACTAAAGTGCAAGGGTCAAAAGAATATGTTAAAATACTATGGACATAATATAGACACACAAACATGTCTTTTTGTATGTGTGTAAACCCACACTTATATACATTTTATATATTCTCTCACTATTTTATAATTACATGTATAAGTCCAGATGCTGAAAGTGCTCAGTATCAATGAGCAAACCTAGTGACCTTATCTTAGTTTCTAAATGCTATTCTCCGCAGGAAAAGAAACCAGGAGGGCTCCTTGGAAAAATGATCCTTGGACAAGTGCAGGGAGCCTGGAACGCTTTGTCGTCCAGAAGACAAGAACATGCTCACAGAAGATGGAGACATGTCTGGAAGACTTGGAAATTAGCTTGAAAGCATCCCCACTTACAAATATGAGCTGAGAATAATACTGATGCCAAACTGGTATAAGCAACAGGGAAGGAAGATCATCCTTAGCAATTAATGAATATAGAGAGTACGATGGAATTAGAAAAATTACCATTTGGTAACTATAACAGTGAATAGACAGAATAAGTATTGACATATGCTAAGATAAGAGAATGAGGTAGTGCTAGAGGGGCAAGACATTCACTCAAACTCAACCGTATATAACAAGTATAAAAACTGAATAAAATGGAAAAAAAAACCCTCACTACTTAAAGACACCAAAAATGTCCAAAACCAGACAGGAACTGGAAGAGGATAATTTAAAACCCAACCACTAGAGGCAAAAATCTGTGCATTTGTAGCTCTTTGACTTGAGCTACTCCTGTCCCACAACACAGCTACCAGCTGGGGAGATCTGTGGGGAAGCCGCAGCCTTACTGACTCAAGGCAGCATCACCAAAGTCATTTTCAAGCTGGGCAATGGATCACAGAAAGTCCTGTGAGTGAAAGATCCACTGAAGAAGAGCCAGAATTCTGAATACAAACTCCACCTGTTCCCTGGCTGACAACCCAGACATGTGCAAGAAACCTTGGGGTGCTGGTGAGAAAGGAGGGAGAGACTAAAGAGAAATCTGCTCTTGACAGAGCTACGTAGGAGGTGAGATCTGTGAATATGCTTTTGTTTTCCTTTTCCTTCTAGGTACATTCCCCAACCTTATACACATTAACTGACCAACCCTAAAGCCTTACAGCACAAAACAGCATAGGGAAGAACCTAAGCCCTGCAGAACAACTGGGAATTAGGTGGAAACCTGCAGAAAGAAGAAACAGCAGAGAGTGAGCTTCATCTCTGCTGATGACCAAATTAAGAAGGCTCAAGAAGACTCCACTGGGAGCTGGCTGAAAAAGCAGCAAGGAGAGTCTTTAATAACCAAAAAGAGATATCAGATGCATCATAACACGGGAGAAAAACCTTGCAGACTGAATAAAGAGTAATGAAGATGCCTTGGATGGACTTCTTAGTAAACTCCTGGGCAACCAGGACAGATTACAATGAGGTGCAGGAGGAAAGACTAGTATAGTGGAACAGCCCCCAGTTTTTTCACATGCTTTACATGGACAATGACAGCTTTGTGTGACCTATGATCCATTCAGGGGTCAACGATCATGAAGCTCTGCAGAAGTGGGCCAGTGGAACCCAACCCTGGTCAATGCTCCTCCACTTTGTTCCGTGGCCCTGGAGGTTTGTCTTGCCCATAGAAGTTTCACAGAGCTCCCTCACATAGTTATGTTTGGCCTGCTGCTAATGTGCATGGGAATTGTGGAGGGAAGGGTTATAGAAGTCTCCAGTGAGAGATTCAACTTTCTTCACTCATTTCACCTTTTCCAGGTCTTCACATTGCAGGAGTATGCAGTCCTACTGGGGTCAGGGAATGCTACTTGCAGATGAGATCTCCATCAGGGCTGGCACTCCCCTTCCAAGTTTTCATTCACCAGACTGCCACAGGAGGCTTTAGTGTCTTTCCACATGGGTCTCTTCCTGGACAACTGCTTTTTCCTAGAGGAAGGGGTCCAAGAAAGCAAGGAGGAAGCCAAAAAGCCTTTCATGACCTTGTCTCCAAAGTTACATCCTTATTTCTGCTTTATGCTATTTAGTAGAATCAAGTTGCCAAGGATTCAACTTTCTTTCACTAATTCCACCTTTTCAAAATCTTCGCATGGCATGTGAAATGTCCACTGAAGGACTATAGATAGAGGAGTCTTCTATTTCACTAATATGTTGTTTTATATTAATTTACTTTTGGATATTAAGCCAAGCTTGCATTCTTGGGATCAATTCCATTTAGTCATGGTCCTCAATCCTTTTTACATGTTGCTGAATTTGGTTTTGTTTGTTCTTTTTCAAATTTTTTGAAGTGCGATCTCAAGATATGGATCTGAGACCTTTATCTGTAACAATATAGGAATTTCAGCTATAACTTTCTCTCTAAGTACACTTTAACATGTTCCATACAAAGTATTATTATTATTGGTGCTGGTGATTGAACCTTGGGGCATTTTACTACTGAACTCCATCTCCAGCCCTTTTTATTTTTTTATTTTGAGACAGGGTCTCATTAAGTTGCTTAGGGCCTTACTAAGTTGCTGAGGCTGGTTTTGAACTTGCAATCTTCCTGTTTTTGCCTTCCAAGTCTCTAGGATTACAGGTGTGTGACACCCCGCCTGGCTGTCCCATACGTTTTTATATTAAATTTTTTGCTTTAAATTCACTCTGAAAAAAATATTTATCAAATCTTCATATCTGAATATATGTATGCATATACATATATATCAAATCTTCATATCTATCTATCTATCTATCTATCTATCTATATATATATATATTCAGAGAGATTGAATCACACTACATTGCAAGTATGTACCCAGCTTTATTTATCAACTCATCCATCCACAGATATCATAATAGGTGGATCATAAATGAGTTAGATATAACAATGAATTTATGTGCATTTATTAACCTCTGTTGATTAACCCAATGAAAATATATATTTGTGTGTATATACATACACACACAAACACACTCTTGTGATTTTTTCCCCTTGGCTCATGAGTTATTTAGAAGTGTTATTTAATTTTATGATATTTGGGGGATTTTTTAGGTTTCTTTCTGTTGGGGATCTCCATTGCAGTTTGAATGCAACCAGATAATATATTTTGTCTAACTTCAATATTTAAAGTTCATTGAGGTTTGTTTTATGATGTATGTTAGGATCTACCCTGGAGAAGGTCCTGTATGCTTTTTTTTTTCATATATCTTCATTAGCTTTTGGGTGGAGTTTTCCATAAATATCAGGTCAACTTGGCTGATGGTGTTGTTCAAATCTTCATACCAGTGTTGATATTTTAGTGTGGTAAAAACCACATAATATAGCCAGGTGTGGTAGCTTATGCTTGTAATTTCAGTGATTCTGGGGACTGAGGCAAGAGGATGGCAAGTCTGAGACCAACCTGAGTGACTTAGTGAGACCTTGTTTCAAAATAAAAATTAAGAGGTTGGGGATATGGCTTAGTGTTAGAGTATCCATGAGTTCAACCTCTAAGACTGAAAATACACATGTGTGTATGAGCGTACACACACACACACACATACACACACACACCACACAAACACAATTTACCATCTTGACCATTTTGGAGTGTCCAGTATAGTTTAGTATATCCACATGCCATGATAGATCTCCAGAATTTTTTTGTTTTGCAAAACTGAAATTCAATACCCATTGAACAAGTACTCCCCTTTCTTCACCTTTCCCCAATCCCTGATAACCACCATTCTACTTTCTCTATGGTTTCAATTATTGTAGATGCTTTATTTATGTAGGATCATACAGTGCTTTTTTGTGTGACTGGCTTTTTTTCACCTAATATAATGTCCTCGAAGTCCATCCATCATGTTGTCACAGGTTTCAGAATTTCCTTGCTTTTAAAGATTGAATCACAATCCATTGAAAGTACATATCCAGTTTTGTTTATCAATTCATCCATCCATGAACACTCAAGTTATTTCCACCTTTTGGTAATTGTGAACATTGCTGCTATGAACATAAGCATGAAAACATCTTCAAAACCTTGCTTTCTTTTCAATACATTCCTAGAAATGGGATGCCTGGGTTATATGGTAGCTCTGTTTTTAATTTTTGAGAAACTGTCATATTGCTTTCCATTCTGTTTCATCATTTTATAATCTCACCAATTCTGCTTGTTTTTTTTTTTCCAGTTGCTGATCAATTATTGGGAGTGATGTATTGACATATGCAACTGTTATTGTTGAATTGCTGTTTTTCCTTTCAATTCAATTTTTGCTTCACTGAGTTAATCAACAGAGGTTAATAGATGCACATAAAATCATTATTATATCTAACTCATTTATGATCCACCTATTATGGTTTGTCTTTAAATTCTTCAACTCTATTTTGTCTAATATTGGTACAGAAACTCCAGTGCTTTTTTGGCTGCTGTTTCCATGTGTTATGGTTTGGTTCTAAAAATGTTTTCCAAAGAGTTCATATGTTAGGCAATGTAGCAATGTTCAGAGATGCAAAGACTGGACTGAGAGCTAGAACCTCATCAGTGGATTACTCCACTTCATGGATTAATAATTTGAAGGCAGATGGGGCATGGATGGTGGACACAGGACACTGGGGGAAGGGCCTTGAACTGTATCTTGTCCCTGACTCTTTCTCTCTGTTTCCTGGCTACCAGGTGCTGAGCAGCTCTTCTCTGCCAGGCCCTTCTGCCATGATATTCTGCCTCACCTCAGACCCAGAACAATGGAATTGGCTGACTATGGCCTGAACTTCTGAAATTGTTGACATAAACATTTCCTCCCCTAAGCAGTTCTTGTCGGGTATTTTGGTCATAGTGATGAAAAACTGACCCACACAGGATGTATGTCTTTTCTCCATCTTTTTGCTATCAGCCCATTTATGTCTTTGAATCTATGGTGTTTTCATGATAGATAGCACATTGTTGGATGGGACTTTTCCATCTAGCCTAACTCTGCCTTTGGGGTCTTTAGACCATTCATATTTAACACAACTCCTGGTCTGTACTGCCGTTATGCCATTGCTTTTCTATTCACGTCAGCTTTCTTGATCTCTTTTATTGCTTTATTTTATGTTAAACGTGTTTTTTTACAAACCACTTTGGATTTATCTGTTGATTTTTTTTTTACTATCCTTTGAGTCTTTTCATTAATAATTGCTCTGATTACAATTCACATCTTAACTTAGCACAATATGCTTTAAAATAATACTTAATTTCAGTAAAATATAGAAACTTATTTCAATACATCTCATTTCCCCCCTACCCTTTTGCTATTATTAAAGCAACAAGAGAGTGCTACAATTATTGCTTTATCCAACATTATACGTGTGTGTGTGTGTGTGTGTATTTAAATGCAGCAGAATAAATAGAACCCATTTAAAGAGACTTTGTATTTACCATTTCTGGCATTCTTCAATTTCTTCTTGTGAATTGAAGTTATTATGTAGTGTTACTTTCAGCTTGAAGAATTTCCTTTAGTGTTTCTTACAAGCAGGCCTGGAAGCAACAAATTCTTTCTGTTTTTGTTTATCTCACATTGTATTTATTTCACCTTCATCTTTGGTACTTGCTGGGTGCAGAGCTGTGGTCTGACAGCTCTGTCTGTTCTGGCATGTTAACCATGCCATCCCACTGCTCCTGTCCCCACTGTTTCTGATGAGAAGTCATTTATTAATCATACTTCCCTTTTTGCTTTCAAGAATAGGAGCATATTCAGGCAAAAATGTCATAGATTCATGCTGTTCTTATTTAAAGTTTGTAATTCTGACTAGTTTTAAGTGCTTCTCAGCTTGTGGGATGCCTTTGGTCCATCTGCAGAGGTCTGAAATGGCCATTTTTGACACTTTTGTCCAGCATTATTGCTGCTTTTGAGGTCAGAATTTGTTGACCTCACTCTGTCATCATGCCAGCCATGAGAAAATGGTTTGTTTTTTTTTCTGGGTGAAAGAGGAAGCACAGGAGAGCCATGATCTCCTTTGTGTTTTAAATGAATACTTCATAAAACTGTATTAGTTAATTATTGCTCTAAGAAATTACCCCCAAATTTATCTGCTTGAAAAACACACATTTTATTATTTATGTCATAATTTCTGTTTGCCAGAAATTTAGAAGCAGCCTACCTCTTGGTTCTGATTCAGTGCCTCTCAGAAAGTTATAAACAAGATGTCAGCTGGGACTGGACTGGGAGGGCAGAATCCACCTCCGTGTTTGCTTCCTTACCTGCTGGAGGCCTCTGTTTCCTGCTGGGAGTTTCTCCATAGGGCTAGTCACAAGTTGGCATCTGGCCTCCTCCAAAGTGGGGGATGTAAGAGAGAGTGTGAGAGCTGGTAGGAACCCAGACGAAGATGGTAGTAGTAAAGATGGAGAGAAATGAATAGACTGGAAATATTTTACAAGTTGATCAGATGGAGGATTTGTCTTTGGATTGGGTGGGAGTGGAGGGGAACAGATGTTAGGGATGACTTCCAGGCATCTGATATAGGTCCCTGGAGCTGTTGGTCCCATGGCCACCTGAGAGGAGAGACAGCAGAAGGATGGAGTTTGTGGTGCTGATGGAGTTATTGAGATGTGCATGAGAATCCTGACAGTAGGTGAAGAGGCAGTTAGTGCAGTTAAATACTCCAGTCTGGAATTAGAGGAGACAGGAGGGTTGGAGATTAAATTTAAAAAAAAAAAAAAAAAAAAGGAGTTCTCAGCATTTTGATGATTTGAAGGTATGGGATGGGTGAGGCCTCCCTGGAAGAGAAGGGAAGTGGAGAAGAAGTCCATATCCAAGGCTTAGGAGCTGTAAAATCCAGAGAACAGGGCAGAGGTCTGACAAGGAAGGGCTGAACGTAATGCCTTCATTAGGGTTGTTTGTTATTCCGTTTAATAATAAGTAACCTTTTGGTTGAGAGAGAGGTGGTTAAATAATCCCTGATTCTGTGGGTACAATTAGTTATACATATATTAATTTGTCTGCTTTCAATTCAGGTACCATTTAAAACAAAATCTGGAGAAAACCAGACTGCAAAGCTGCAGGTACAGAGGAAGGTCATATTTTAAGGTCAGTGGTGTCATCTCAAGAGTCAGTAACTGTGGAGAGATCAAATGGAATGAAGATAGAGAAGAGTTCTTTGGACATGGAAAAATGGTGGTAGTGGTATGAAGGACAGAAGACAAGTGGGCTGGAGCATGAACAGAAGATGAAGAAGTTAAAGATTTGGGTATTTATGACTCACTCACCAGGAAAGACCCTTCAAACCTCCATCTGTCTAGGCTTCTAAGCCTCTCCCAGGTATGTTCAGTTTATCCACAAGCCTGCTTTAATCTTGATTCCCATGAATTCTCACGTGGACATCGCATTGTACTAACTAGTCTCCCAAACTTGACTTTGCTTCTCTGAGATCCTTTATGTACTGGGCATCTGAAATGAACAGTAAACCTGTACTGGGTCACCTCACTGTCGGGGCTGGGATTGTAGCTCAGTGGCTGAGGGCTCGCCTCACATATGTGAGGCACTGGGTTCAATCCTCAGTACCACATACAAAAGTAAATAAATAAAAACAAAGATATTAAAAATAAATAAATAAAAGTCTTCCTGTCCACTTATTTCCCTGGACCAAGTCTATAACTCTTGCACATCTCTGGGTTGCATGGATCCTGCCTCCCTCCCTCCCCCTTCCCCCTTCTGATGTCTGCATTACCATCATCTTCTTTTAGGGTCACCTTGTAATGTCTCCACTGTACCTTATATTCTGTGTGTCCTCCAGATTCAAGTCTTAAAAGTCTTGATGTAAACATCGTTCCCTGGAAAGTCTCTTGTTGATCTCCCATTGAAGACTCTGCACTTCTATCATCAAAGATGAATTCGCTTCTTCTTTTTTTTTTTTTTTCCTGCCATTGGCATCACACAGGCTCTGTCCAGGTTCAGCTATGCCCCAGCATATACCTAGAAGGTGCTCAGTAAATCTTTCTTGAATAAATTAAATGAAACCAACGTTTCATTTCCATGGAAATTCTCCACTTGATTTTTTCTTAAACAGGAAAATATTTTAAATAGCTTTAGAGTATTTATTTTAAGTAATGCAAGCTAATTTAGACATTCTAGACAAGGCTTTTCAAAAACAACAGGTCAACAGTATCTCAGGAGGTGAGATCTATAGATCCAATTATTCCAAATCATTGTGACTTCTAGACTGAATGTAATGCCTTCATTACGGGTTGTTTGTTAATCCGTTTAATAATAAGTAACCTTTTGGTTGAGAGAGAGGTGGTTAAATAATCCCTGATTCTGTAGGTACAATTAGTTATACATATATTAATTTGTCTGCTTTCAATTCAGCTACCATTTAAAACAAAATCTAAAAGGAGAAGTAGTGGGAGTTAACAGCCCTCTATTCTTTCCAACATTTTCAGAAAGCAAATGAAAATGAACCCTGAAACAAGCCAACAGCAGGGGCACTCATTAACTTCATACACTTTAATCTTGTGAATTGAAGCTGGAGCCGGATTCACTGAATTGGAGCTGCAGACTTCCACCTCCAACAACCTGCAAGACATCTTCCCATGGGTGTTCTGTTGATACCTCCAATTCAACACATCCCAATCTGAACTCATGATTGTCCCTTGCAGAAACCTGCCCTTCTGTTGAGTACATTGTCACCAGTGGGCCATCCCTGGGCACACAGGCTGGGAGTCTCAGCAGCACCTCCCCAGCCTCAGCTCCTCTCCCCTCCCCACAGCCTCTGGTCTTTGCCTTACTCACAGCAGCAGCCCTGGCCCCTTTTCAGTCATTATCTCTCATCAAGGCTCTTAATTTAGTTCCTTGCTCCCTTCTGTAGATCTTCTTTGCTTATGAGAAACAGCTTAGAAAACCCAGCTATGTCTGTACTGTCAGCCCCTCAAAACAAATACACCTTCAGGCTGGGGGTTAACTCAATAGCAGAGTGCTTGCCTTGCATGTGCAATGTCTTGGGTTTGATCCCACTGCAAAAATAATAAATAAATAAATAAAAATAAAAAAGGAAACCAAAATATCCAAACGTTTCATTGTCATTGTAACTAACACTTATTAAACAACTACTGTGTGCTAGTTCTGTGCTCAGTGCTTTAGCAGTAAGTAAGTTATTGTACTAAGTCCTTGCAAGTACTCTGGTAAATAAAGACCTACAGCCCTGGAAATTGGCTCTGCCTGCCTTGCTCACCTTGTCAAGGTGCCAGTCTTAGTGGCCTTTCTGTTGTAAGCATACATGCCGAGATTTAACCATGACAATTCCACACTCTGAAAGTGCTTCCCGGGTCTCACCTTGCCCAACTGTTTCAGCACAGGACTCCCAGGTCGAATGTGACTTATTCTGGCCTCTAGACCAGCCCAAGAAAGTGTCTTCTAGCATCACAGAGTACTATCACCCATCACCTCCTGTCCTTATTTCTTTTGTTTCCTGTTCAGCTAACTCAATAGAATGTAAGTTCACCCAGGGCAAGGACCATGGGGCTCCAGAGGGTGGCAGAGTGCCTGGCCCTTGGGGGACACTTAGCAAACCTTCACAGAGTGGATAAAAGAAGAATGAGCGCACTTTCCTGACCCTCCCACGCTCTGTAGTCAGGCCACCTGTCAAGGCTCTGGGGCTCTTTTCTCTAGCGCTCTTTCCTCCCTGCACTGGTACTACCTTTCAAAGCACCCAGAGCTGAAGGTGTTGATCTCCAGCTCAAAACTTTCTCTGCTTATCATCTGTTCCTCATTTTGGATCCCCTACCACCTGCTAGGATCCGAGCTTGAGGCCGGATAAAAGCACTGTCTTGGTTACCCTTAGCAACGACAAGGAGTCGTGCCACTTTTCAAAGGCCAAATCTTGACTTTTGAAGCGTCCTGGCACTTTTGCCTTAGAAAGTCCCTCATCCACTCAAAATATATTAAAATTTCTATTTTACACTGCATTTCGTACATTTTGCCAATAATAAAAGAAATTAGTTTGGCGGGTCAGACACTGTCCCTGATGGATTCGTGCCCAGTTGTCCGAAGAGGAAACTGGTGCTCTCTGAACCAAAAGCCATAGCCGTTAGGGCTAAGCAAGGAGTCCAGCAAGAAGGCTGGCGGGCGCTCCAGGACCCGGGGGGCGTTCCCCCAGCTGCGCCTCGGCCCCGCCCCTCCCCTCTCAGGCCCCGCCTCCCCCCGCCGAGGCGCGCCGTTGCGGGGGCGGGGCCGTGCAGCCGCGCTTGCGCCCTCCCGTCCTCCCCACCGCGCGCATGCGCCGCGCCGGCTCGCGGAAAGCATGGCGGGGGCCACGCCAGGCGCCATCATGGCCGAAGACTACTTCGGGAACGCGGCCGAGTGGGGCGACGAGGCGGATGGCGGCCAGGTGAGGCGGGGCACCAGGCGCCCCGCGCCGAGGCTCGTTTGCCGCCGGCGGCCCCGCCCCCGCTGAGCCCGCGCGGGCCAGGCCGGCACTCGGGGGGCGTGCGCTGGGGGCCGCGGGAGCCCTCCGCTGTCCCAGCCTGCGCTCCCGCCGCCCGGCCCGGCCCCTGCCGCAGTTTCCCGGGGCGGCCACGTGGCCAGGCGAGGCCAGGCGAGGCCAGGCGAGGCCAGGCGCGAGGACTGCCCACCCCATGCAGCGGGGGCGCGGTCTTCAGGCGGGAAGCGGGAGCCGCACTGCTGTCTTCGAAGTCGAACTTAAACCCGAGTCCTGGGGAGAAAGCAGAACTTTGGGCGCCTTCACACTGTCCCGCCGCTGGGCAACCGCGCCTTTAAGCGCTTGGGCAGATTTCACTTTTCCTTGGACCAGATGACAGGCCGAACCTTGCAGCCTGGACGGTCCAGGGGTGGGGTGGGAGCCCGGGACTTGGGAAGTCCGAGGAGGTCCACCCCAGGCCCATGATTGACATAAAGCTTCCCAGGTTACTCTGGTCATGGCTCTCTAGACTGTACTGTGAGGCCTGGGAATTTGCCTTTTAAACCGGAATAAAGATTAGTTTTGAAGGAATAAACCATGAAGTGAGGTTTACTAAGTGGTTCAGCAGGGCACTGGACATGCAGAGAGCTGTATGTTTCTGGAGCTGAAGAAAGTCCTCTGTGGTTAATTACCCTGTGGAACAGGGGCATGAAGTTGGTAGGGAGCAGGTTCCAGAGGGCCTTGGAGAGATGTTCAACGGTAAAGCTTGTTCAAGAGTTTAGTCCGGGTGTAAAGTGAGTAGAGCCCACATGTTAGATCATCCCACAACATTGGGAACTTAGTGGAGCAGTCACATATAGCTATTAGGAGCCTGAGCTAGGAGCTTTCATGCAATATTGCATTCCACACTCAAGATTATGAGTTGGCTATTACTTTGTTTATCTCCTAAGTGAAGAAAGAAAGACCAAAAGATTTAACTTCCTCAAGTTCCCAAAACATAAAGGAATGGGGATCCAAGCCCTTTGTTTCTTTTCCACTTCATCAGTATGCTAACCACTGAAGAAGGCCAGATGAGAGAAATATAAGGTCTGAATTAATTAGCTTGGTAGTGGGTTGGTGTTTGGTACATCTTGTTCTCATTGAGCATTTGAATCATAAGGACTGAGACTTAGGCATAGGGAGGTGTTTCAACTGGGGCATACTTTAGGGCCATCTAGGCCTGTGTCCTCCATCATTTTGTAAATAGAACATGTGAGCTACTTGCCCTAGCTTATGCACTTGGGAGTTTCGAGCCAGGCCTAGACCCCACTGATGAAGGTTTGGTAGTCCCATGTTTGGCCAGCTATAATCATTACCCTAATTTCATTGATGATGTTTTTTCATGTTCATTACAGCTGTGACTATACTAAAGTTGGGAAAGATGGTGACCCAAATTCTGTTCACTTGATGCCAGATGTGGTTTGGAGAGGCAGGACTGTGTGTAAGGAGGCTTCTCTGGTAGGAGCTAAGAGCTACTGACAAATAGATGAGTCTGGCTACAGGTTGCACATGGGGGTTGGCAAGAGGTGAGACTGGACAAGTGAACAGCGGGAAGGCCAAAGTCATTCTAGGGCCTGGATTTCTTTCTTTTTTTTTCCCCCAGAGAGAGATAGGAAACTTTAAGCAACTGAGAGACGTCACATTTGTGGCTTATGGATGTCACTATGGTTTCAGTGTGAAAGTGGATTGTGGGGAAGGACAAGGCATAGGGAGGTTACTACTGTAAGCATACAAAAAATAAGTGGAAAGGCATAGGGAGATTACTACTGTAAGCAGACAAAAAATAAGTGGAAAATAAATATGGAAAGAAGAGCCAAATTTGGTCAATATATGGGAGATAGAGTTGATGGGTCTTTGTGAGAGGATGTGGGGTGGGCTGGGGTGAAGGAGGAGAAATTGAGGATGACTCCCAGGTTTCTGGTGGATTGTGGGAAGATTTGTTTTGGGAGTAAGACAAGGTCAGTTTTAGACTTTGGAGTCCTAATGGGCATGGAATGGGAATTATATGACACTGCAATACACTTGACTGTGGAGCCCAAGAGAGAGATGCAGGCCACAATGTAGACACGCAGGGTGCAAGAGATATGAGGAAGTGGGAGGCCAGGGTAGAAGCCCAAGAATGCAGACATCTGAAGATGAGTCTCAGGGAAGTCCAGCCTTCCTCACAGGTCCCCTCACCAATGCTGTCTGAGAGAAGACTCCCCAGTTTTTCCAGTGTAGCCAGCAGGCTGTGTCTGCTTCAGAGCACTGTTCCCAGGATGTTAATCCAAACAGTGGTGGGCAAACTTTTCTGTAAAAAGCCAGACAATCCATATCTGAGGCTGTGTGGGGCTCTGTCACAACTACTCAACTCTATGGCTGTAGAGGGAAAGCAGTCATAGACAAAATGTGGTAGAATAGGTGTGAATGTGTTTCAGTAAGTCTTTATGTAAAAATTGGAAGCAGGCAACATTTGGTCATAGTTCACTGATCCCTGGCCCGGTTCTTATCCCATTATGTTTGAATTGGTTAGCTGTCTTAGTTTGTGAACTCCTTCCATGGAAAAAAAACTACATCTTGTCTGATTTTCTAAGGTCCCAGGGATGATGAGCACATTTTTAGTGCAGGGTAAATGTTCAGAAATTGCCTGCTTCCTGCTTGTTAGTTAGGGTGACAGTATTAAAACTGGACAGACTTGGGGTCAGTAGTCCCCATCATCACATGTATCAGCAGGTGAAGCAGTCTGGTTTGCCCTTGGGTTCAGCATCCTGCCTCTGTGCTCCTACCTGGAAGTGGGACTAGAGTCCAGGGCCAGGCCTGCTGCTGACAGGAGGGAAGTCAGAGATTTTTTTCTAACCACAAATTGATGGATCGTGCTCTCGAGAATCTTGTTAGTCTTTGTTGGTAAAGATTAAATGGCATATGTGAAATAATCATGGTGAAAACAATAATAATAGCAAATGTCTAGTGAACTTTTACTAAATGTCAGGTGTTAGGCTTGATGCTTCCAAAAATCAGCAACCAGGAAGGAGCACCCGAGATGTCTTTGTTTAGCAAAGGGAGTTGCTATTCAGAGAGGCTTAGTGACTTGATGACTGGCACACAGTCTGCTAGCGGGGTGGTCATATGTCCCACTTGGGGTGATTCTGGATCCCATTTTCATGGCTACTTACCACTTGTCCTGGCTACATTATGAGACTCATGAAATTGTGTGTGGGATACTTTCATAATGCACAAGTGAGATTTCAGGATATTAATATTAAATATACCCTGCTCCTGGCCTTTCTCAGCAACAGGAGGATGATTCTGGAGAAGGAGAGGATGATGCAGAGGTGCAGCAGGAATGCCTTCATAAGTTTTCTACCCGGGACTATATCATGGAGCCCTCTATCTTCAACACTCTGAAGAGGTATGCGACGACAGTGTTTGCATTGGGGAGGAGGGGCTTGTTCAAAGAATTTTCTAAAAGAACCAGATGATGACAAGTAAAATGAGAAGAATGTGGTCTTGGATTAGAATGCTTCTAGGGTCCCCTTTGCCATTTAAAAAATGTTTAAATGTAATTATCTTCCTCCTTACCTATCTGTTCATCCCCTCTCACATGTGTCTGCTCTAATGAGGTGGTGGCTCTTTTGCTTTTCTCAGGTATTTTCAGGCAGGAGGCTCTCCAGAGAATGTCATCCAGCTCTTATCTGAGAACTACACTGCTGTGGCCCAGACTGTGAACCTGCTAGCTGAGTGGCTCATTCAGACAGGTGCTGTCCTTGCTCTCACCCAACCCCACCTCTCTAATGGGCTTTTGCATCAGTATTATGCTAGTGAATCAGCAGTGCCTTGTTTGAATTCCTGATTTTTAATGTTTGTATAAGTAGGAGTTGAACTTTTTAGCCATTTTCACCTGTTTGATTCTTATGTTTAATCCAGCAGTTGAGGTTTGCAGGAGTTCCCGTTGAGCAGCTTTCTCTGCCCTGCTGTAGAGTTAAGGGATGACATGCTGTACATTTGGTGTATCATTTTCAGGAGGCCTGTTACAGCAAGCAGTGAGTGATAGGTCATTTTGGAGTTGGCTGTGGTTGTGGCTTCTGGCTCATAGGATCACAGTGGAGTCTTATTGTAGATCCACTGGGCTGCGTCTAGATGGTCACTTGAGTAAGCAGTGTCTGGAGAGAAATGGATGTGTTACTGTCGTGATTCCTTCAAGTGAGCCTCTTGGCCACATCTGCTCTCCTTCATGGGACATCATTTCCTGTTGCCGTCCCTGTCGGTTTGGACTTTGTGAGGGTTTGAAGGTGCTATTCTCCTTTCCATTAGGCAGAGGTGGACCATGTCGTGCATGCTGCTCTGTTCCTTCTTGGGTCTTACTAGCAAGTAGAATTAATAACTTTTTAATGAGTCCAAAGTCTTGCCTTTAAAAGTGGCACAAGCAATTCTGTGTTGTTTGGTTCAGAGAGATGTGGCTGTTGGCCCTTTCTGCAAGAGTGCAGTGGCTTTAGCGAGTGCTGTTGTCTTATGTTTTCTTTCAGGTGTTGAGCCCGTGCAGGTCCAGGAAACTGTGGAAAACCACCTGAAGAGTTTATTGATCAAACATTTTGATCCCCGCAAAGCAGATTCTATTTTTACTGAAGAAGGAGAGGTGAGGAATGTTGTTCTTTGTCTGGTGGTGCATCCCAGGGCCTTTTCCTAGCTCTGTGTATGGAGTGGTGTGAGGCGTATCACGTAAGTACACGAGTTGGGTAGTGTGGTCTGAACTACTCTTTCTGCTGTGCTCAGCACGTTGAGGTGCTTCATGTGGGAGGTTTTGGTGCCAAGGCCAAGAGGAGGTGCAGCCAGTTCTCACCTCCCAATCCTCGCTGACTCCAGGCACAGCTCTGGGAGGGGGCAAATTCCTGTGGGTCCTCCAAGAAGCATGTGCTGAGACTGGATGAGACATGCAAGGAGATCATGGAGGAGATACCCCAGGTAGAAAAGTAGATGAATGCTGGAGGAGCTGGGATGCAGGACTGACCCTGAAGGCAAAAGGCATGAAGGAGGTTGGAAGGAAGAATCTCAGGCTGCAGTGCAGCTTTTAGGAAGTCCCAGCAGGGCCAGCGAGATGTCTCTAGAGTTTTAGTTGCTGGATATACAAGCCTGTGTCTTTTATGACAGACCTGCCTGTGAAGCCCTCTGTGCTCAAGTGGTGGCTGGGAACAGTCATGGAGAGCCTGGCCTTGACACAGACAGGATGGTGGGTTCAGAGAACAGCGTCCCCATCCGTCACACAGTAGGAGCCAAGAGATATTTTTGTGGCCACTACTTGTGGTGTTGGACAGAACCTCCTGTGCTATTTAAATTGTGTCTTCTGTCCTGCCATGGGCATGCAGCTGGTTGAGCGTGAGTCAGTCATGCATGCGATGCAGCTCCTCTGTGCACTTGCTGCCACAGGACTCTCGGATGTCTCCCAGGAAGCTCTCTTCCACTTGTGCTAATGTTGAGTGGGAACTTGTGAAAGCAGAGTGGGTGTGCAGGGGCTGTCCTGCCTCACAGCTCTGCGGCCACAACCAGCCCTGAGTCTGCTTCCTCTACAGCTGGACGCCAATGGCGGCTCTTCCAGTTGGAATGTCCTGGGGTTGTTTATGCAACAGACTTCTCTTGGGCTAATGCCAGATGTCTTACCTTGCTGTTTGTCGGCAGACCCCAGCTTGGCTTGAACAAATGATTGCACATACCACATGGAGAGATCTGTTCTACAAACTGGCTGAAGCCCATCCAGACTGTTTGATGCTTAACTTTACTGTTAAGGTAGGAAGAGTCTTAGAATCAGGGGAAAGTATGTAGGATTGAGGTTTTTGATGTCTGTTTGGTCGGTTGTCTGTGAAGACTGTTTTTGACAAAGGTCTCCATCGTTGCACTTCAGCATGCCTTACCCTGAAGAAGGGAGCATAAAATTTCTGCCTGTGGTTTTAGATCAACATTGACTATGTTTTAGGATTTAGCAGGGACATTTTATAGTGTGTGTGTTCCGAGGAGCCTTTAAGCACACCTGGCCAATCACTCCTTTTTATGCATCAAGACCTGGGAGGGCTGGGAAGTCCAGGTCACAGCCCAGATTGTGGCAAAGCAGAGACCAGAGTTAAGGTTGGGACCTGAGACCAGTGCCTGCTTGTTCTACCTGCTGCACATGCTGCCCAGCAGCCCAGTGCTGAAAGGTGGGTCACCAGGTGCTGACACCTACTTTTGTTTTTGTGTGGCAGCTGATTTCTGATGCCGGGTACCAAGGGGAGATCACCAGTGTGTCCACTGCCTGCCAGCAGTTGGAAGTGTTCTCCAGAGTGCTCCGTACCTCTCTAGCCACCATCTTGGATGGAGGGGAAGAAAACCTTGAAAAAAATCTCCCTGAGTTTGCTGTAAGTTCTCTACATTGTGAATCTTGGATTTGAAGCAGCTGGTTGGGGGGTTTGGGTTCCCAAACATGAAAATCCCCTTCCCTGTGGAGAATCTCCAGGTCCAAAGTCACCTGCCAGAGAGCAGGTTCCCTGCCCGAGAACTTTGGTCTGCACTTGCCAGTGCTGTGGTCTTGATACCCCCATCCTGCCTCCTGTATTCTAGAAGATGGTGTGTCACGGGGAGCACACGTACCTGTTTGCGCAGGCCATGATGTCCGTGCTGGCCCAAGAGGAGCAGGGCGGCTCTGCGGTGCGCAGGGTGGCACAGGAGGTGCAGCGCTTCGCTCAGGAGAAGTGAGGCTTCTGCTTTCCCCACCCCTCTCTGTTGCTTCCATAGAGCCCCGCGGCCCTTGTCCACAGCCATGCTTCCTGCCCCTTCTGTCCTGCTGTCTAGAGCTGGTGGTCAGGGTAGTTTTAACCTACGTGGGGAGCTTGCCTTCCAAAGTGTTGCTTTGAAGACTGTTTTGTGAGGTACTTGAGTGTACTTCTAGTTGACTCTGCTTTTATATGCTGGGATTCACAGATAGCAAATAACAGTAGTCCTAAAATAGTTATTCGGTGATTATTATATTGTAGTCTGTATCTTACAGACCAAAGTTATATCTTCCTAGCTTTATTTTTAGAGTCTTAGCAAGGTATTTAAAAAGTATGAATCTCTTTATCAAGTCTGTAAGGTGCATTAGAATCATTCTTTTCCAGTTTGCTCTAAACATTGTTTCCATGGGTGGGTCAGTTAATAAACAAGTGAATAACAAAAAAACCAAAATGGATCCTAATGGTTTAGAACATTAAATGTAAGAAAAGAACGAGAAAGAAAAATCTGCCTAACATTGTTAGTGACAGGCTATGTGGTTTTTCTGTCAAGAGGCCATGATGCCAGTCAGATCACACTGGCTTTGGGCACAGCTGCTTCCTACCCCCGGGCCTGCCAGGCCCTTGGGGCCATGCTGTCTAAAGGAGCCCTGAACCCTGCAGACATCACTGTTCTGTTTAAGATGTTCACAAGCATGGACCCACCTCCTGTTGAACTGGTAAGTTACCTCTCATTATAGCAAGGTGGGGTCCCCTCTGTGCCAGGGCAGGGTTGTTTTGGAAAGTCTCTTAAGTTTCCCTGATTCTCTTAAGGCAGTGAGTGCAAATGCCTTTTGAAACGTTGCTGTCATTTCTGTCCTTCCCCGTCCCGCTCCCAGCCTTCATGCCCATTAGACGTGCTGCCTGGAACTCTGCAGGTGGCTGCAAGTGCGCATACCCTCTCCTGCCAGACTGTGCTTGGTGTGTGCTTCTCCCCAGATCCGGGTGCCAGCCTTCCTGGACCTGTTCATGCAGTCACTCTTTAAACCGGGGGCCAGAATCAACCAGGATCACAAACACAAGTACATCCACATCTTGGCCTATGCAGCAAGTGTGGTTGAGACCTGGAAGAAGGTACTGTCAGCCTTTCAGAAGACAAGGGTCCTCCTTTGCTTGGGTATTATTGGGTAATTTGGGCTGCAAGAAATTTTGAACCTGCCTAACAGAGAACATGTCTTTTCTTGTGTTTTACTGATGGTGAAAGTGCTAAACATCTCAAGAAAATGCTCCTCTTAATACTTCTTTAGACTGTAATGTGAAGTATGACTAAAAAAAGTGAAACAGGTCCCTAAGCCAGAGACAAACACGGCTCTCACTGGTTTACAGTTTCTGTACTCTGCACAACCATGAAGTTTGACAATTAAATTGACTTCTGACTTCACAGATAGGGCAGGGGATGTGGAGACAAGGCTGTGGTGCTGTCAGAATCCACCAACCTGTGTGTGTTTTCAGAATAAGCGAGTGAGCATCAATAAAGATGAGCTGAAGTCAACGTCGAAGGCTGTGGAAACTGTTCACAATTTGTGTTGCAATGAGAACAAAGGGGCCTCTGAACTCGTGGCAGAACTGAGTACACTTTATCAGTGTATTAGGTGAGCAGTGAAACTGATTGCCAAACTAAATCACTGGGGGAGGTGGCTTTTATTGTCATATTGAAAGCTCACATAACAAAAGCTGCAGAGATACTTGTGTTTTATTTTATTTTGTAAACAGATACAGAGAGCATGAATAACGTGTATAGACAGTATGAGTCATTTTCAGTTGTTTAATAGAAGTAATTTCACAAATTAAACTAAGTGAAAGGAAGACCACCTGGAATTACAAGAATGGAATTGGAAAAGTTCATTTTTGCCAGGTGCAGTGGTGCACACCTGTAATCCCAGCTACTTGGGAGACTGGGGCAGGAGAATCACAAGTTTAAGCCTATCCTGGGCAACTTAGATCCTGGCTCCAAAAAACCAAAAAATGGTTGGGGATGTAGCTCAATAGAGCCCTTGCCTAACATTGATGAGGCTCTGGATTCAATCCTCAGGACCACAAAAAAAAAAAAAAAAAGGCTCATCTATAGCAGAAGTCTAAGACTAACTATTGCTCAGATAGAAACGAATGACCTGTGACTCTGCACTTATGTAAATAGATTTGCCCTGGAAATCATGCGTCTTCTTAGGCATTTGAATCTTTCTGTTTATCTGTATGGGAACCAAGAAAGGGGTTTGCTAACTAAGGTAAACTTGAGCCCATGTACCAGACACAGTGGTCTCTGCATCACCCACCATCTCTTCTCCATTAGCAAAGGGGTTGAATGGGCTGAGGATAGAGACCGCTTCTCACCTTGCACCTTGGAGAGGCCACCCCTTTAATAAGCAGCTCCTGGCAGCACAGATGAAGGGGCGGTCTGTGTTTGTTCTCAGGCTTCCTCCCCTTTAATGCTCTTGTTGCATATTGGTATTTTTCCCACCTTTGGTTTAAAGGAGGCATTCTGCTATGTTTACCTGTAGGTTTCCAGTGGTAGCAATGGGTGTGCTGAAATGGGTGGATTGGACCGTGTCAGAACCAAGGTACTTCCAACTGCAGACTGACCATACTCCTGTGCACCTGGCATTGCTAGATGAGGTGAGAGGCAGAGGGCTGCCTGGGTGTGCAGTGTCTGTGTCTTGCATGTGTGTTGTCATATGCATCTTTTTGGTGTGTTTAGTACATACTCTTCAAAATTAGCTATTTCTATCCTAAACAAGGATTTTCCTTTTAAGGACCTAGTTTCATTGACTGCATAGATGTCTCAGTTTTGTCAAGTGTCATGGGAAGGATGAGGCAGGGCTGAGGAGTTTGCTGGCCCTGGGTCCAGCACAGGACTAGCAGCAGCAGCCATGAGCTACCTGTGCTGGCAGTGACAGTGAGTGGTTCTCTGCATGGTGAGGGAGCCCTGCGACCTGACCACACTGCTCAGCAAGGCTCCCCATGACCTGTTTGTAGATCAGCACCTGCCACCAGCTCCTGCACCCCCAGGTCCTGCAATTGCTTGTTAAGCTCTTCGAGACTGAGCACTCCCAACTGGATGTGATGGAGCAGGTGAGTGGCACCGGGGCACGTGGGGACTGGGGGTGCACCCCATGCTGATCTACTCTTTTGGCCTGCTTCTCTGCAGCTTGAGCTGAAGAAGACACTGCTGGACAGGATGGTTCACCTGCTGAGTCGAGGTTATGTACTTCCTGTTGTCAGTTACATCCGAAAGTGTCTGGAGAAGCTGGACACTGACATTTCACTCATTCGCTATTTTGTCACTGAGGTCAGCAGTGCACCGTTGGTTTCGTGTTTCATGTTCTTTACACTAGCAGTGTCCTTTATGGCTTAATTTAGTTCATTTTGTACCTATCTCTGAGAAGTGTACTTTCTGATAATCATAGTGATGACAATGACAGATAGCAATTTTGTGAGCCCTCCTACCTGCAGGAACTGTGTTACATGTTTCCCCTATGTTACCACCCTGCTGCCTTAGTGTTGGAGAATGGTGTCACCAGGGAAGCCAAAGGGGGAGGCAGGGGTAGTTTCAAGAGTGCCATTTCACCTGTGTTGGTACGGTGCCCGTGTTGGCCAGGCAGGCAGAGTATCCCTGTTTTCCCTCGTAGGTACTGGATGTTATCGCTCCTCCATACACCTCTGACTTTGTGCAGCTCTTCCTCCCCATCTTGGAAAATGGCAGCATTGCGGGCACCATCAAAACAGAAGGCGAACATGACCCCGTGACAGAATTTATCGGTAAGGTCTCAGTAGATCTGCTCTGGCTACATCGGTATGTGTCAGTTTGCACCTTCTGTTTCTAATCCAGTGACTGTGTGCGTCTGGTTTCAGCTCACTGCAAGTCTAACTTCATCATGGTGAACTAAGTCAAGCATCTGCAGAGCTGAAGCAGGTTTTCCAGGCTCCACTGAGGAGAGCCCTCTCAAGAAGCTGCCATTTGCAGCTCAGCCAGCACCTTGGATGTGGAATCTGCTGAGGGGTGGATGACTTCCTTAGAAGGAAAGTGTTAGCAGTGTGAGAGCCTGCTAGTGACGTCTCCTCCCCGTATGGTCAGTCCAGTGCTCAATTCCCTCCACATTGCCTCCGCATGAACCTGCTGCTGGCCCTGGGGGTGGTGGGAGTTGTGAAGTTGAGACTCTGGTGAACAACTTTTCAAGGCTGACTAAGTTTTCTCACAAGAACCCAATTGGTTAGTTGATGTTTTATTGTAATTGTTTAAATTTGCTAAGAATAATAAATTTTTAAAAAGCTTTTGTGCTGAATTATAAGGTGCAGGTCCCATGTTGGGTTCTTGTATAAATAAGGCATGCTGGGCCTTGGGTGGAACCAGATGGTTTATTCATCACTTGGACAATTTGAAATTACCACCTCCCTCCCTACACTGAATCCAAGATGATTTAAGAACTGGTAATAAGTCTGAACCATTTTACCTCTTAAATGTGGTATTAGCGACCACACTTGCTAAACACAAAATACCAAGCGCCCTGCTGAAGAAAACAGGCCCTGTGCCTTGGCAGATGGAGCCTGGAACCACCTTGTGCAGGTACTTAAGTCATCAGCGGTCAGCCCTCCTCAAGGTGCACTTAGCCAGAACCACATGGTTCTCAGGTCGACAGGTACCCTTCTAGATGTTCAGTTTGGTGACCAGTGTCCAAGATTGACAATCACCCAGTCCTGCTAACCGATCTTGCGCACAGGATCCCAACTCCCATGAACTGCTCTTCCAGAGGCATCCTCCCTAGACGATGGGGTCCCCGAATGTGCAGTACTCCTCGATGGCCAGGTTGTAGCTGGCGCCTCTCCCATCCTTGTAGGTGCTGGTCACTATCTTCATCCAGCCTCTCTCGCCCTGCGAGATGCCAAGGCCCCCACGTCAGCCCTTCAGCACATGGTCTCCTGCTCCACCCTTCTGCTCCAGACTCAGACCAGGCCCTTGGCCTCCACCCCGCAGCCCAGCCCCACAGAACAAAATACCCAGACAGCCTGCCTGGCCACCCAGCACCCTTTCCCATGACCCTTGTCAAAAATGCCTTGTATGAGATATTCACTTGGTTAATACTTAACACAAGGGCCCCCTGCCAGTAGCTAATTAATGTAACAAAACATGTTGACTGTTTAGACCAGATGACTTATCCACCTACTAATATCCCCACTTGTAGTTATTTAATAAAAAAAAAAAAAAAAAAAACTGATTTCATCACTTCTGTATTTACCATTTTCCTCCATAATAATGAATTTCTGTATCAAGCAATTAATGGCTAATATTAGTTTTAAAAATAAAAACTCTGGCAGTTATCACCCCCTGGATCTTTGACCCAACCTAAAAGTATTCATGAAAAACCTACAGAGTACTCCTAAGGAGAGTCTGAAACTGGCAGGAGAAAAAATGACCTGGTTGTGAAGGAGGAAGGTGGCCAACTGCATCCTTGGCAGGTGTGTCCAGCCAGGCCACTTCACTTTGGTGCCAGTTCTGGTGTCTCATACTGGGGGGCAGAAGAGGAACTGGCATCTAGTGGGTAGGGGCCCCAGGGTGCTGCTAAACATCAGACAATGCATAGAACAGGAATGGCCCTACACAAGCAAGAAGCATCTGCCCAGAGCTGTGGCTGACAGATGGCTGGAGCAAGAGGTCTAGCTGGCTGTAGGCCACAGTGCTCAGTCAGAGGTCAACAGCCACGGGTGAGAAGTGTGGCCTCATTTTCTAGGTACAACCATAAAGTGAAAACATCTCACCCAAGGTTCGCCCCAGGAATTCCGGACAATCCAGTACTCGGTCCCGTCACTGCTGACACCCCATCCGGCCACTGAGATAATGTGGTTCACATAGGCCTTGTCTTGGTACTCGGCATAGATGCCGCCAGTGTAGTTGGCCATCCCTTCTGTTGCCATTATGCCGCAGCTGAGAGCAAGCAGTGAGTTATCACCTCACCCAGAAAGAGGCTGCAGGTAGCCTGCTGCCCCAGGGGTGAATCCAGCCCGCCCCACACGGTGGTTCTGGACAGACTTGAGTTGCTGTTGCTGCGTCCTCCAGCCCCAGAACACCACAGCTGTCACCACAGCTGGGCCTCTCACCCCCTCATGTCCCACAATAATCCCATGAGGGGCAGATCAGTCACTGGTTGGGGTTTACTTCTGAGAAAACAGAAGTTCTCAAAGGTGAAAGTGGTGGCTGTAGCTCACACTAGGGAGTAAAACTGGTGGTGGGGCGGGAAGTATGATCGACACACAGGTACACAATCCTGCTGGTACACCTGGCGCAGCCTCACCTGGCGGCCTGTACTCACCTGATGGGACCATTCGTGTAGATCTCCGCCATCATCTTCTCCCTCCCTGAGAGGGAGCCATAGTCGCCCACTCTCCAGAGGGTATAGTTCTGGATGGTGTGGCACTCTTTGAACTCCGTGCAGGTCCCACACTGGTTGAACTTGTCACACTCTGGGTGAGAGCAAGCAGTCAACCTGGGGCTCTCCTCACTGCCCAGCTAACCAGGAGGCCCAGTGCCCTGCTCATTACTAGGAACCAATCATCTCCTCTTTCTGCTATGGAAGAGCTTCAAGGAGGGCTCCACCCTCCTCGAAGGGTGGAAGGAGGGAAGAGAAGAGAGGTCAACTTTTGACTACAGAGCAGGAACTCTGGGTGGGCTTTTTCCTCTCTGTAAAGGCCAGGAGAGGACCTTTCTACAATACTTCAGAGCTGAAATCGAGTGCAATCAAAATACTAAAACTCAACAAGATGATTCTATTGCTGGCTAGTGAATAAATATGCCATTACGTATGGTTAAAAAAAAAACAAAACAAAACCCCTTTCTTGTTATTTTGGTTTGAGAGATATCCACAATTAGGTTAGAAAAGAAGAATAAGAAGGTGTGCCCATGTTCCACCTCATAGGCATGATGGCCATGTTCCCTAACTCTGGGCATTTGTACTTTCACCCATCCACCCTGCCCGGTCTTCAGCCTGCCTGGCTACCACTTTGTTGTTGCCTATTTCTGTTGTGGTTACACATCTGTCCAGATCTTCTCCGGGGACAGTAAACTCTTTGAGGATTAAATTGTTGGTTTAATTTGTCCAACACCAAATGCCCAGGGCCTGGCACAACCGGAAAATGGTGGATCTGCAGCCACATTTACCAATACAAAGACAAGACTGTTTATGGCAAACACTCAGGTCTCTGATGTGCTCCAGCCACCTGTCAGGAGAGGTGGGATCAGAGCGACTTGGCCTCGGCTGGACAACACCGGCTTGGGGATGTCAGTGGGGTGGGAAGGGCCCCAGGACTATCTGATTCCACAGGGAAGTCCCCCCTGGGGTCTCTGACCCTGCTGGGTTTACTAAACCAGGACAGAAAATTCTTTGGGCAGTTTGGCCCAGGAAGCAAGGAGACAGAATCCCGCTGGCCTGGGTGGGGCTGAGTATTCCTGCCACTTCAGTGGGTACAGGACACTAGAGCCAGCGTTCACAGGGTTGGGGGACAGCATTGGGCTCCTTCCCCTTCCTTCCTCCTGCACCTGTCTCAAATGTCTTCTGAGTTTTCCAAAGCTTTCTGCTCTGGCTGTGAGGGAGATCTGGGGTCAGGTGGCTTAAACCTGCCAATTATGGATTTGGGTCCTTTGGTTTCCGAAAGGAGCAGCCTAAAAGGAATGTGTCGACTCTGGGGATTCTGGGCCAGCCTGCTCTGCTCACCCACAAAGTGCCCATTGGCTGCAGGCACATCTGGGTACACATGGCCCGGAGTACTGGGCAGGGACCAGGTTGACAGACCCACTGCTAGACCTCCTGCCTCCAGCTCTGGGTGCCAGCTTCCCTACCAGCTCTCTGTGCCCAGCTCCTGGAGAGTAGGCTCCACCCCGCACAGGGTGGAGCAGGAGCACTTGCCCTGCTCCATGCAAGGCCTATTATAAACTACCCAAATGTCACAGGTCAGAACCCATACATCACATCAGGGCCTCACCGCAGCAGAAACATGGTCTAAGGCTGGAGGCCCGGGAATTGGGAGGGTGTCCTTTGACCTCTCCCCATGCCAAGGGAGGGTCTCCACAAAAAATGATGAGTTCCATAGCTCTACTAGGTTCAAGGCAGCACTGGATGAGGTTGGCATAGGTTCTGGGAACAAGTCCTCCCCAAAGACCGGGGGTGCTGACCCTCCCCTCCCCACCACTCCAGCCACAGCATCACAAGGGTGGGATTGGCCTGGGCTTACAGTACACTCTCCCAGGGAAGAGGGACAGGGCAGCGGGGGAGTGGGCAGGGCCTACCCTGGTCCTTGGCCTGGTAGTTGTTGCAGGTTTCATCAGGGATGCCGTGCAAGTGGGCATACTCCCACACTGGCAGGTCGTTGCCCCCTTCGCAGGAGCCAGCATTGCCGCAGTCAATGACGTTCTGCACAGATAGCAGGGTGGAGGGCCATGCCCCCTTCCTCTTGATGTTGATGCGATCTGGAAGGTCAGGGTCTACTCAGCACCTGCCCTCAGCAGCACCCTCCTCACTTCCCCAGTTGGCACTGGAGGCCTAGGTCAGGCCACAGGGTGCTGCCCACCATCCTGCCTCCAAGCCCATGCTCAGGGCTCAGGCTGCATGTCTCTGGAAGGCTCGCTCCCATGCCCACCTCCTTGTGGAGGCCGCAGCTCAGCTGCAGCTCTCCAGAGGTCTGCCCTGGCCTTCTGGAGCACTGTGGTGTCTGCCTGCACCACCTGGCTGCAAGTGCCACCAGGTAAGGCCAGATCTGTCCTGTCCACACAGGTCAGCCAAGTATATCCTCAAGAAACACCTGCTGAAGGACTGAAGGGATGCCTCGGTTGCCACATGAGGCAGGCTGAGAGTCAGAAAGCCCTGTGGAGAGGGACCAAGGTGGGCACCTCCATGAGCAGGTGCAGCCCAGGGACTGAACGAGCCCCAGGGAGGGGCTGATGTAGTCCAGGGGAAGGCCAGGGGGGATCCAGACCCAAGCACATGGTGAGTCAAGGGGCCTGAGCAGCCCTGGCTGCCACAAGCCTGGGCTCACACACTGAGGGCACAACTGGGGCTGAAAAACTTGCTCCCCTTCCCAGAAGAGGACCCAGGCTACCCAATCAGGATCATCTTGCTCTCCATTCTGCAGGACTAGGTTACCACAATACTCTTTACGGCCCACCCTCCTCTCCTGCAGCCTCACCTGCCCTTCTCCTAGCTACCACGGGCTCAACAGCAGCCTCCGCCTGGCCCAAATCTCTCTTTCTTCCTTGTGCAGCTCCCCTGGGGTGCCACCTCCTCATGTCACCTTCTAGACTCCTGCTCACACTGGTCCTGGCTCCATAGGTCTACTCATTTGACCAGGCCTGGGCCTTTTAGGATCCCCCCACCCATAATCCACCGGGCTGAAAAACTCAAAAGGCAAGCTCATCCTGCCACCACCTAGCCCAAGTCTCTGTGCCCACAAATGTACCTCCTGGGCCACTGGCGAGTAGATTCCCAGCTTCCCAAAGCCCATGGGCCCAGGTTCCCTGCCTCCTTCCCTAGAACAGGACTCTTCTGCCTATAGCAGCTACCCTTCAGTGATGGGTCTGCACACACTCAGACCCTCCTTTGTCCACCAGGGGTGCCCCCATCCTTTGGGGTAGAAGCAGGTGCCCCACACTGGCTGCTGCCTCCCTTTGGCCTGTGCCTCATCTTTGGACTTCCTCCTCATCTTGGGCCATCAGTGAGGGCTCTCACACCTGCTGTGTGCAAAGCACTGTGCCCAGACCCTGTGCTGGGGGCACAGAGGAGCGAAAAGACTGAAGCTTCATCTCCCAGGGCTCACAGCACACAAGGAGGCCAGAAGCCAACACATAAACTTGAGCAAAGTGTACAGTGTGGGGGAGGGTCCAGAAGCATGATAGCATGTATGTAGGGCGGGCCAGGGGACAGCCGGCCAAGGAGAGAGGGCAGGAGTGATGAGGAAACAGGGAGGAGAGGCGCCAGGCTCCCCCTCGACCTGAGCAGGGTGGCCTAGAGAGCTGGGCTGTAGGCTCTGGTAGTTCACAGAAGGATTTCATCTTTTACCTGAGCAAAATCATGAGAGGGTTTCAAGCTGAAGAACATGATCCACTGGGTCGAGCAAGCAGCTGTAGCAGCTGAGCCCACAGCAAGGGCGGAGGGGCCATGGTGGTATGTGGCCTCTAGGCTTTGGCATAAGTATCCCCTGCAATGGTGGAGAGGGCTGCAGGAGGATGGCACTGTGGGTGGGAGTGGTGGGCAGAGTGAGATGCTCCCAGCCATTGACTGCCTCTGGTTGGAGGTGGCAGGAATCCGAGCAAGAGGGTGTTGGGCAGTTGAAAGTGAAGGAGTCCAGGAGAAGGGCTGGACCTGGGAACTGATGCTCAGAATTTGGGGAATGAGAAGGGAAGGCTCAGTGGGAAGGCAGAGCCAGCCATGGGGTGGGGCGGCCTGTGTTCTAGGAAGGCAGTGGCCTGGGGACTACACTCTGTTCATGGCAGCTCACAACCATGGCATGAATGGGGAGTGGTGGAGACGGCAGCAGGGCCAGGGTGGCTCAGGATGAGAAGAGGAAGTGGAGGGGTGCAGATATTTATAGAGCCCAAGGAGTAGGGTGGTGGGAGGTGGAGCAGGGTCAAGGGGCTTTTCACTCATTTGTTTGAGATAGAAGAACTTCCTCAAGGGGATGAAGGATGACCTCCTGGAGAGGGACGGGCATTCTCAGTGAGAGGCTTGGACACTTGACCCCATGGAAAGAAGTCTCTGGTAGCTTCTATTTTCTCTGTGAAAGAAGGGCCATGGCCTTGATGGCCTTGATGTTAAAAGTTTAAGGAGAAGAGTGAATCAGCAATCTGCACAAAGATTCCACTGCGGAAATGTAGGGCTGATGCCTTGGCCAGGGATAGGTGCCATCTCAGAGGGGACAAACTGCCTCTAGCCATCCCATCTCCTCCTTGCCCTGCAATGTCCTACAAATGTGTATCCTGTCACATGACCTCTCACTGGCAACCTTTCTAGTTCTCTCTCCCCCGACTCCACCCTGTGCTCTGCAGAGAAGTCCCTTTCACTTCCCCAAAGCTGGCTGCCATTACTGGGTGCTCTCCTGGACTTTATCCGGATCCTCTGCCTCCAGATTTGCTAAAACCAACCAGCCTGGCCCATGCCTCTCAGATCCTTCAGGGTTTAAGGCCTTGGCTCTACCTAAGTCAGAGGGAGGGACCTTGGCCCACCTGCTCCCTTCCTCCTCTTCCTTGAAGGGTCAGAAATATGTTCCAGCCTCCAGAGGGCTCCTTACCAGTTCCCAAACAGAAACAGGGCTGGACCACCAAGGGAGTCTCTGCTAGATGCCACAGCTATAGCCAGTGGGCTCTGGAGTCCAGACCTTACCCCCAGACGAGTTTCTAGGTCAAATCCCAGCTGTCACTATGGACATCTTCTGCAGCTTCCTCCTTGTCAAACAGAGCCATCATGGCTGCTAGGAGGCTTAAAGAAGATACTCCACATGAGGCCTGACCCCAGCTTCCTAAGTAGCAGTGGCCACAATGTCGCTAACCCTTTCAACACAAGCCACACCTACAACAGGCCTGGCCAAAGAGATAGCAAACAGGGAGGAGACAGCACCTAGCCATTGCCGTCAACTCCCAGCCAGGGTGAGGGCCTGCCCCAGTGGAATCCAGGTTCCTGGAACTCAGGCTGCAGGGCAAGGCCCCTCCCAAATGCCCCAGGCACACCTGGGCTTCCCTGCTTTTGCCCCCTCTCCCAGGCCAGGGTGCAGCGGCCCTCAGGATGGTGGACACCAAGATTCCATCTCCCTCCTTGCCCTGGACCTTCCTTGTCCACCCAGTAGCCAGAAGGCTGGCTGGAAGCAGTGACCAGATCAGGGCAGGGGCTCTAGCCATACTCAATATTTCAACCACAGGACATTTTTCATCTCAAATATTAACTGCTTCTGAGCACAGTTTCACTTCCATGTCCCCAAGGCCAGGCTGGGAGCTTGGTGATGTCGCATTTCTGGTTCCTTCTCAATGGCTGAGCCATTTGTCACTGAGCTTCGGTCCCACTCCTGCCTGTACCTAGAGGCCTCAAGTGGGCCCATAGTGGATTCCCACAGAATGACCCAGCTTGTGTCACTTTGGTAGAGGGCAAAGGTCCAGACTGATTCCTGGCTCTGACTCATAGGCCTCTGGAACCTTGGGCTGTGGCTGCCTGTGCCGACTAGGAGGCAGCCTGGATAGGTGCTCCTGGCCCTTAATCAAGTGGCAGCTACCGTCTGCCAGGACCATCATGGAACCCTAGGCCCCAGACCACCTACCTGCCATGGCACTGGTGCTGCCATGGGCCCAGCAGGAGCCACAGTACTGGGGGATGTGCTGGTTCCTGGTGACACTGGCATAGTTGACACCATTCACATTGCGCCAGTCCCAGTTCTTGGGGAGATCAGATGGAGACAGGTACTCATGCGGCCGGGGGTATGTCCTGGGAAGAGAGCAAGTGAGTACCAGGGCTCCTGGGGTAGCTGGGAGCCCACCAGGGGCCACTACTGGCAGTCCTCCTGGGGCCCTCTCCCCTTTCCCAAAATGTGGGAGTGAGAGTGGAGGGCCTGGTCACCAGGGAAACCCATCATAGGCCAGCAGGCCCCAGCACCCTTGGAATGTGAGGGCAGCAGGCTACCCTCAAAACTAAGGGAAGGGGAGGGCTCCCCAAGAAACACCAAGTGCTGGGGCAAGACACAAAGGCCAGGAGGGGCTCCAGCTGGGTGTGATCCCCCAAAAGGGCAGATGTGATCTCCCAAAGCCTAAGTAGGCAGGGCACCTTGGTTCCTAGAACCCCAGGGAAGCAGGCCCCCCACTGGCGAGCGCACCCAGGCGCAGGAATGGGCCTCCCCTCCCCCAGGCACGGCCTCGAGCCCACCTGCGTCCCAGCTGCGACAGCTGGTCTCCCCGCAGTGGCCGGTAGCAGGTCTGGCCTGGGCGGAAATAGAGGCTGGCCCGCACCGCGCCGGCCAGCAGCACGAGCACCAGCAGTGGCTGCACCAGGCCACACGACGCCATGCTGCCCTCCGCGCCCTGCGCTGCTCCCTCGACCCGCGCCGGGCTCCGGGACCCACGCGCTCCGCCCGCCCCGCCCGGCCCTTAAGGTGGCGCGGCGGCGGACACACCCCCGGGGCGGGGCTGTCCCGCCGCTGCTGTCCCGCCCCGCCCCACCGCGGAGCCGCGGGCAGAGCCTCCCTTCCTGGCCCCGGTCACCTGAACTCGGGGGTCATGTACCAGGTCACGAAGCCAGACCTCAGACCTGACCTAGCCACCTACGACAGCGTAGTCAAGTGGCTTCAACTGAGCGCGCTATTGTCAAACAACTCACTTCTGGGGTCCTGGTACCTTGGGGTGGGGACTGCAACTTTGATAGTCAGCCGAGTCCAGGATTCCTGGGACCAGGGATCTGGATAGATGCCCCCAGCATCCCAATTAGGCCATCGCTCCATAGGGATGTCCCCAGGTCCTGGGAAGAGGCCGCCTTTCCTACACAATCATGTCCTGATCTGGCTTTCTGAACTCCCTTTCCCAGAGACCCACTGCCTTTCTGGGGAGATGATTATCTCTCACAGAGAAGGAAAGGCCAGAGCCTTCTAGAGCATGCCCCTAAAGGAAAATTTCACTAGGCACATAAATCACGAGTTCTGCATTCCGGCTTCCAAGGATGCTTGGAAAGGTTTCCTGCTAACCAAGTCCTCCACAGACCAATGAGGAACAGAAAGCAGAAGTGGGACGCACAGGACTCCTTTCTTAATTGAAGAGTTTTTCCCTCCCGCCTACTCTCCGTGGGCGGTGATGACCCTCAGCAAGTCACAAAATGGCCTTCTCCATTTGGTAGGAGAAAGGCCCAGGCATTTTGTTCCAGGCCTTGATATGAGGTTCCTGGTACAGGGTCCTCAGAAGAGCTCTTCAACCTTTCCCACACTCCTGACACGCCAGCCCTCCTCTGCCTATGTCTAGTGGGAATCAAGAATGGTCATGGCTGCCTCCTGGCCTGCTGGCTGCTTTCAGGACCTCACCTGGAAACACCAACAGGACTGGAAAGCCTGCTGGCCACCTCCTGTCAGAGACAAGGGCCAGGCAGAACTTAAAAGCCCTCAATTTCTGGCCTAGTTCCTGAAAAGTGGTCACTGAGAAAGAGTGTGGACATGGGGCTCTGTTAGGTCTTGTCTGCTTGAGAAGTCACAGTAATGAGCCAGTTGTGAAGCGGTGGGTGGGTGAGGCTCTTTCAAGGTCCCAGGAGAAACTCTCCAGTTTGAACTGGAAAGTAGGTGAACTTACTTTCTGCCTCCCCAGGTCAGTTCTCCCCAGCAGGAGCACTGGGTTTGGCCTCTATGCCCTCTGGGTATATGAGGAGGGGGAAGGGAGTGTGCTTCTCTTGCCTTGATGACTGAAGAGAACTGGGTGATTCACAGGAGGAAGAGGGCTGGGCTCTGTTGGTCCTGCAGTGTCCTCCAGGAGGGGTCTGCTGGAGTGGTGGGCTCTTTGTTTCCTCTAGAGAAAGAGCTTGAGGCTGGGAATGTAGAACCTGAACTCGACATTCTTGAGGCCCCGAGTTCAATCGCTAGCAACACAACATGCAACACACACACACACACACACACACACAAAGGAAAGAGGGAAGGGAGGGAAAGTTAGGGAAAAGGAAGAGGGAAGGAGAGAAGAGGAAAGAAAAGAAAGAAGAGCTTAAAAACTCACCGTTACTAGGGTAACAGGGGTGGTGGGGACCCATCCAGACCTAGACTGTAGGATCAAATGCTAGAGTCCACACATTCTACAACACAGAAAACAGGAGGCTCCTGATGAAAACACTTACTCCGGACTTAGCCTCTGCCACCTGGGCTGTGACACCAAGAGCCCTCACCCCTAATGCTGCTTGGAAACACATTCAAGTTACAAGCCTTTCCATTTGTATGGCATTGAGAAGTCCAGGATGCTCCAAGGACTGTCAGGGCCTACAACATGGACATGTAACCCGAGCAGTCACACAGAGCCCCCAGCTCAGAAGGGCCCCACATCAGGTGCAATGGGGTGAGGGAACCACCAAACTAGGTTCACTTTTCTCTGGGCCGGGTAAACAATGCAGCAGCCTGTGATAGCAGTGTTACCTGCCTGCCTACCCTGCGGTGGGGTCT
Source organism: Marmota flaviventris (assembly GCF_047511675.1). Taxonomy (NCBI): domain Eukaryota; kingdom Metazoa; phylum Chordata; class Mammalia; order Rodentia; family Sciuridae; genus Marmota; species Marmota flaviventris. Next base: position 189,727,086 of record NC_092499.1, on the reverse strand, counting down.
GGCCTCTGCGTTCTCCCTCCTGCACCCTAAGGCTAAGTCACAAGGCGTCATTTATCTGAGGAATCTCAGTGCTGGTAAGGGAAGGACATTTTCAGGCTGTAAGGAACAGGACATTCAACACTGACAAGTTGTGACCTGGTGGAGTTTCCCAAATAGAGAACTCAGTGATAGGAGGGCAGCCCAGGAGAGTAGGGCAGGGAGTCCCCACACTGAATCTGTGATTCTTCAGGCCAAGAGGAAGGAAGTGAGACTTGCTGTGACTCCCTCAATGTCTGCTTTGTCAGCCCCTTGTGACAGGCCAGTCACAGCAAAGCCCAGAACATCAAGACTCTTCCCCTCCAAGCTCAGCTCTGACTGGTAAATGCATGTCCACCTTCCTGCTCTGAGCAGCTGATTGACCACTGGGCCTTGGGTGGTCCTTTCAGCGAGGTTCCCAAGACTGCTCTGTTGTGGGGCAGCCACCAACCCATCGACTCAAATTTTGGTGTAGCTATTAGTGAAGGGTCTCAGTTCTCCGGAGGACACACGGATGAAGTGAGAAGGTCATTGGGACCAAGGTGGAGGAGGGCCATACTTAGAGAACCTGCTGGACAGGGCCTGTGGCTGCATTTATCCTTCCTGGAGGTTGAGTTGATGTCTAGGGCTCTCTCTCCCTTTAGGGCAGACTCACCTGCCTGGCAGCCTGGGGACTCCTGGAAATCTGAAAGGTGTGTTCTCACCTGACACCACTCAGGTGCCACTGAGGTTGCTTTGTGGATTGTGACTCATCTCATTTGGGTTGGAAGTGAGGAGGCCCAGGGCAGGGCTGTCACTCTGTACCCAGGAGGCCTGGCTTGCCTAAGCATTACTTCCAGCAGCCGTTCAGACGAGGCTGTTGTGCACTCTGCCTGCAGCTTAGCCTCTGCCAACAGACACTCAGGAGCTAGGTGTCTCCCAGAAACCACTATAAAGTTCTTTGCCTGAGAAACTGGCCACCTGCCCTGGATTTTTCTTTTCAGAGGTACCTGAGTCATTCTTGCTCCCAGAGGAGCTTAAGAGTAGAGGGCGGGGCCAATTCAGATATTCTGGAGGACTCTGCAATCATCTTTAGGCTTTGGTACAACCCTGTGTGTGTATGTGTGGTGGCCACAGGGAGTGGGGGCAGTAAGATGCTATTGCTCCATTTCACAGGTGGGAAGACTGAGCCTTTAGCGAGGTCAAAGGCCTACATTTAGCATGAGGTCTTAGGTACGGATTTGAATGTAGACTTGTTTTTTAAATATCCCATCAAGTTTTCTGGCAAACATGATCAGCAAGGCAGACACAAAAGTCTATTCATTTCTAAAAATAAAGTTGATTTACCCCCCATCCTCAAAAAGAACACATGCATTTCATACGTAGGCCAGATCTAGCCCACCTTCAAGCCTAAGGAGGAGGATACAGATGAGTCTTAGTTCACTGTGGAGAGGCCTCAACATCTTTCTTCCCCTCTTCCTTTGCGCTCTGTTGTCTGGCTCCCACCAGCAGGCTGCAGACATTTCCTATTATTCCACATTCCTGAGTAGAGCCACATCCTGGATACGGCATTTGTTTTGATGGCTGCTGACAATGTTTGGTGGCCAGCTGGTTTTGCCGGGCATGATGGCTTCCTCACCAGCACCTCTTCACTCCTCGGTCCCTGGCCAGAGCCTCAGGCCAGCTCCTAGACTCCTAGGAGGTGAAGGCCTTCTCGTGAACCTTCTGGATCCTGCCACCATCCCTGGGCACATGGTGCATCATGCCCTGGCCTGGTTGCACAGTGACCTGCTACACACACACATGTGCCTGGAGTTGGGGTAGCTCCTTAGGGTCCCATTCATGAGGTGGGCCTTGTCATCATCACTGCTGGAACATGGCACCTGCAGCCTGGCATGGATGTGTGTGGCCCACTTACCTGTGAACTGTAATTCACCCGGTAGAATTTGTTTGCCCTCTAAAGTTGGGCTGTCGGCATGAATTTGTTGAGCATCTAGCATGTGTCAGACTTCTGTTTTCAGCTGTGGGATGCAGCAGTGAACAGGTCTCTGCCTGTGAGCAGCTTGCATTCTGCAGAGGGAGCAGGCAGAGGAGCTTGAAGAGTAGAAAGTACTTGGAAGTTGAGAAAACGGAGAATCCTAGTGACTGGGGCCTCTGGGGAGTTTGCTCTGGGATTGTTCTCTAGGTATCCTATGAGTTGGGATTGAATCATGAGGCCACAGCCATGGAATGAGCTGGAAGGATACTTCTTATGTAGAGGGAAGAGTACATAAGCAGACCTTGGCATGTGAACATGTCTGGCAGATGTGATGACCCAGAGTCAGCTCATGGGGAGTCTCAGGAGGGTTGTCAGACAGCAGGCTGCAGGGATGGCAGCTGCTTCCCCTGGTGCATGGGTGCCAGACCTCTATTACCTGGCTGGGCCTTCACCCCTCTCTCTTGCTCCCTCGTCCGTTCCTCGCCTGTTCCTCATCCGTCTCCTGGCTCAGATGTTTTCAAATCTCTGTCTCATGTGAAGGAACACATCGCCATATACAAGGTTTGGGTTGTCACTAGTTTCAGGGGGGCTTGTTGGGCTCTGGTGGCTGTGGGAAGGACAGCTTGGAAGGAGGCTAATTAGTGTGGCTATAGAGGGGACAGCCAATGTCCATGAAGCCATAGTATTGCTGAAGAGGTGAGACCAAGGGCAGGATGCAGCCCAGAGGTGAGGTGAGGCCTTCCAGGAGCATCGAGGCTGCATGGCTGCCTGACTGGAGGCCATCTGGCCAGACTGCCTCCTGATGCCTCAAATTGACACCTCAGATTTGTCCCCCTGGATAAAGAGGTCTGAAGACTTGTCATCTGTGGTTGGCTCTGCCACATTAGCCTGAGGTTTTGGCAAGTCAGTTCCCTTCCTGGGTCTCTGTCTCTGTCTCTATCTCTGTGGTGGTAGTGATAATGGTGATGATGAGGTGGTGGTGGTGATGGTGGTGGTGGTGATGGTGGTGGTAGTGATAGTGATGATGATGTGATGTGGTGGTAGTGGTGATAATAGTGGTGGTGGTGTGCAGGCCAAACATGGGACAGATGGTGGCAGAAAAGTGCATTGAAGTCCAGCAGGATGGAAAGCAAGTGCTCTTGTCACCCTCCAAACCCCTGGAGGGCCAGGCCCACACTTTGTGCTTTTCTAAGGAACATCAAGTCTCCCAAACAGCACTCTGCTAATATTTGCTTGACAAATGAATGAATTTCTGAGACTCACACAATAGACTTCTTGGACCCATGGAGCTTGCAGAATTATATATTTTTGTTTGATTTTGACTCCAGGTGCTCACAGGTATTATACTGATCTCTGTTGACACCACAGAACATTGCTTTTCAGTAGTTGCACATCTTGGGAGATGGGAAAGAGATAACTGAGAGGGTCCATATATTTGTCATCTTTGGGGTACAGCAGTTCAAAAGAAGTGGTGCATTGTGTGTGTGGTGGGTCGTGTCTTCTCCTGTAAGTCAGAGTTGCACAGCTCAGGAGGCTGGTTTTCAAGCTGCCTAAGAGACAGCCAAGCATTTCCACAGTCTGGGGCTGCAGGATGGGCTGGGAAGATGAGTGGCCCAGTGAGCCCTGTGTGGTGTGGGCACCACAGACATTTCAGCTGGACAAAGAGGTGGAGGACTTCTCCATGGAGCTGAGTAGCCTGGCTTAGCCCTGTCCTCTTGAAGTTACTTATTCATCCTCCTAGAACTTTCTTTTTTCAGGAAGAGAACACACATGGAGGCAGAGTGCAACAAAGTAGAGCTCAGCTCATCTAGGGGGCTGCCCACACCCGCTGAGTCACTCATAATGGCCCCTCAGATGTCATTTTCTTGCTAAGACATTTGGAAAAATTTCTGCTTCTGAATCACAAGCAAACACTATAATTCAACAGTCTTCTCTGAGTTATTCAAGGAACTTCAATGCACTCAGAAGTAGAAGATCAAGGTGGGTGAACTCAATGAATTCTCTGAGTACTCTGTTTTTCTCCTAATTATATTTCCTTTGCCAAGTAGAGGATGCACCATCTGACCCCTGGGGACATCTTCTAGGGGAAGTCTGGAAGGGGCTGATGGGGGTTTCTGGGTGACACTTGGTTTTTCTTATCTTCATAGTTCTATTCCCATAATAGAACCAAGTGTCATCTAGGAAGAGGCCAATCTTCTTGTGGAGGCCGATTGCAGTAGCCCGCGGGAGGAGACGTGTCCAGGGCATGTGCGGCTGGCCCTGGCTTGCAGGTTTCTTGGCTTCTGCTTCTGAGTCACGTGCAAACACTGTAATTCAGCAACCCAGGTGTGCATGGTGCCCGGCATGTGTGTGTGGAGCTCTGCCCCGGCCCTCTGCCTTGTGGGCAATGCCTGGGGAAGCTCTGCTCTTGAGCAGTCAGTGCTACCCTGTCTTGGTTGTGGCCAGAAAACATCTGGGGGCAGAAAACAGTGGTGTCATTCATCAGAGATGGCCTGTTCTCATTATTTGACATAATTCAGGGCTGGGTGTCAGGTGCCTTCAGCCTGGCAGGGGAGCAGGCCTCGGGGGGATGTGTCCTGGAAAGGACTACTCCTCTGGGGCTGGGGTAAGGCACTAGGTAGTCACCACTTCGCTGGCTTGCAGCAGACTGGCAGTCACAGGAGGGCTCCTTCCTCAGGAGAACAGGTACCTTCACAAGAAGGGCAGAGGCAGGATGACTGCCTCACAGGTGGCTGCTTTCCCTACCTCAGCTGTGCCCAGGCTTTGTCACCCTGAATGCAGGAGCCTAGCCAGGAGGCAGTCCTGCCACAGGTGTGGGATGAACAGGCCTGTCTTCAAGTGAAGCCGAGGCTGGCTTGAAGTCTGCCAGCTGCCAGGTGTGCGGGCTCAGCTAGCATGCCCGGTCCTCATAGCTGACTGTGACTCGGGGACCCTTATCTAGTTTACAGATGGAAAAACCCAGGATAAGGGAGGAGATGGGCCCCTTCAGTGGCGGAACTGGGCTTCAGCCGGGGGACCTGCCAACTTCCCCGCCCCATCCTCTCTGCAGCCCAGTGTCCAAAGCTCAGCACCAGCCGAGACTGAACAAACACTGCCCGCAATACAGGAATCAAAGCAAACAGGGCTCCTCTCTTTTCTCCCTTTTGCCAACTGCCCCATTAACAGAAAAGCTTTTTAAGCTCCCATCTGGAAACCTGGCCTTTCCCTCCCTAAGCAAACGGAGAGACCAAGAGACGGAGAGGAATGCGCCGTGGGGAGGGGTGGGCAGCACACTGGGCCCTGCGCATACAGCCAAGAGTGAACACAGGGAGATCAAAACTGCCCTCCGGCCCAGCCCAGTGGTCCCTGCAGCGAGGCGGTATGCGGCCACACAGCCCCTTTCAGCAGCTCTGCCTCAGAGGCCGTGCCCATGGCTTCCCATAATAGCTCATTGAGGGCATTCCCTTCTGATCTACTCCTGATGGCCAGGTTTCTTGGATCAGTTTATACTTCCAGCCTAGATCATCTCTTAGGGAATGGCGCGAAAAGTCCTTGGGCGCTGTGTCCCCACCGGCCATCAGAAGGCCATACTCTTGTGTAAATACATTATTGGCTCTAAGAAAAGTTGCCATTCTGAACATCACTGCTCAAACTCACCCAGCTGCCAGTGTGCACTCAACAAACATTTACTGAGGCCCTGTTATGTATCAGGCACTTTGGGGACTCAAAGGTGACATGACACCGGCAGCTCCCCGGCTGGTAGGGAGATAAGGCACGTGTCTAAGCAGTTAGCAAACAGGAGAGCCCATGGTCATCCACTGGTCATTCAGTGCTCTGGTCCTGGGCACACAGAGGGGTCTCTGGAGAAGGAGCAGCCATGAGACCCTCATGGAGCTGTTTTTGGGCTTTGGAGGGTCTGGCAGGCAGGGGAGCCCCCTGAGAGGGACGAGTGGAGTAGCCTACCACTAGGGAGGCTTGGCATGGAGGACAGGCTAGCTTCTGAGGGTACTGAACTGTGCCTCTGTGTGTATTTCTTAATTTGTCAGGAATACAGAGGAACACAGATGGGTTTCTTCCTCCTGAGTTTACACGTTCTTCTCTTTACCTCTGGGTGGTGGGTGTCTGGACCAGAAGCATCCAAGAATCATGTGGTGATTCAGATTTGAGTAGAAAGAAATCTGAACCATACAGTCATGTTGCAAAAGTGCAAACTTTATACCTTGAAGAAATTCACCTTGCCACCCTTGCTTTCCTGTGATCTCCAGGTTGAGGGCTTTATTACTGGGTCTGTGTTAGAGTGAGTTGCTGGCAGTGTCACGACCTGACCTTCAAGTGGTCCGCACTGTGGTCCCTCCTGGAAAGGACTCCCACACACACACCCACTGTGCTGTGGTCAGAGTCACAGGACAGAAGGTGGGCGCAATATCATCCAGTAGTCAAGTCTGTGTCTGAATTTTGACAAGAGTCCTCAGAGTGGCCTTTGCCCTTCTGTGGGATGAAGCCAGGACCCATGGTGCTCTTAATGGACACTCTAAATCAATCTGGAGGACCACATGCTGGACCTGGCATGCTCAGATCAAATCCCCTGCTGCAGGTCTGGGCTGCTCCTCAGGTTCGGAGCCCAGATCCTTCTATGCCTGGATTAACCTCCTTTGAGAGTGAGAGGCTACTGCTCTTAGACTCCCTTATTGGTCACCTCCCTGTGTGGGCTCCTACCTGCACCTTGAGGCCCACGAGGCCTATGGGACATACACAGAGTACAGGGCTCAGGCTAGACACAGGGCAAAGGATGCACAGCTCCTGTATGGGCCCCTGAGAGCAAGTACTCCAGGTTTGGGCTCTGGTAAGGTCACTGATCTGGTTGGGACATGGAGGGACAGCCTCATGGACTTCTTACTTTGAATCCAATGTCACGTTGTCCTGTGGGATGTTTTCCCAGGTCCTGTCATAGCACGGGGTTGTAAGGACCAAGGACTGGAAAGGGGCTGGAAGGACAGCTGGGGTCAGATTGGGAAAGGCCTGGAGGCCAAGCAGTGGCTCTGAACTTTCTCTCTCAATGGAGTTTTCTTGAGCTTCTAAGACCCACGTGTCACCTTCCAATGGTGGTCAAGTTCATCATCATTTTACTACATAAGTACTAATTATTTTTTCCATTAACAATAAAATTCAAAACTTAAATAATAAAAACCATCCCCCCACATTCCCTCAGATATTACCACATACCACAAGTGGTTTTCAAATCACTCCCTGGGAAATTCAGCCAAAGACGAGGTCAAGTGTTGAGTTCAGACAACTGATAACTTGCACAGGCAAGACCCTGTGCAGGTGGTCCCAGCCACCGCAGCAAGCTGGGAGCCTTGGCTATCATCATGCTCAGGCATCAGAGCTGGCACCAGTGCCCAGGCGCCACCAGGGCAAGGCCTGTGAGGTGCAGTTCAGGCACCACACAGAGGTGGCCCCCCATCTTGCACTCCTGCTCTGGGAAATGACTGGGCAATATTCTGTCAGGAAAGGAAGGACAACCCATCTGGAAGGTTGATAGGCAAAGAGCTGAGAGGGTTAGGGCTGGGCTGTGGACTGGACACACCCCTGGGCCAACTGCAAGGGTGGTCTGAAAGCTGGTCTCATCCCTGCAATGACCAAAGTCACAGCCGGCTCTCGCTGGTGAACAGTGGGTCTCCTGGAGTCTGAGCATTCCAAGAAGAGCTGATCCTTGGGTTCAAAGCAAGGATGCGGGAAATCGTGCACATTCAAATCGGCCAGTGTGGCAACCAGATTGGAGCCAAGGTAGGTAAAGGCTGACTGCTGACCAGGTCCCCCAGACCCATAAATACCCCAGCTGGCAGGGAGACAGTGTCCTTGCAGATGCAGGCACTTGCTGAGGATTTGGTTTATTAAACAGATCTTTAGTTACAGAGACACAGAAACTATTAAAGGCTGAGAGGATTAGTTTAACTAATGCTAATTTGGTCCACAATTTCATGTATGTAATTCCCGTCAGTCATTTCATTTATATATTTTTTTTCTTTTGGTATTGGGGACTAGACACACTGAGCTACATCCCAGCCCCCTATCTTTTTGTTTGAGACAGGGTCTTACCAAGTTACTGAGTGCCTTGCTAAGTTGCTGAGACCCTTAAAACTTGGAATCCTCTTGCCTCAGCCTCCTGAGTTGTAAGGATTATAGGTATGACCACCACCATTTTACTTTTATCATCTTATTATTTCTAACAACAGTAATTTGTCTCAAATGAGGATTTTGAAATTTGTTGGGAAGTTTTTTAGACCTTATTGTTACAGTGTCTTTTCCCTCCCCTCCCATGTTCATGCTATTAGAAAAAATTGTTTTATTTAGTATGCAACAGGAAATTAAAGAGGTAAACCCAAAATAAAGTTTTTGTGTATAGTGGAAGAAATAATTAAAATACTTTCTTTGAGGTATGAGATATTTTATCATACCTAAAAGCTTTTTAACCCTCTTCCTTTTTGAGATTGCATAATATTCCATGATATAGATAGATCACATTTTGTCTATATATTCATCCATTAGTGAACACTTGGATTATTTCTCCTCTGCTCCTTCTGCTTAAATTTCTCTACAAAATACCTGATTCATTTGGCTAAAACCAAAAAGACAGGTGTTTCAGCTCAAGATCTCCAATCCTCATTGTAGTATAAACAACTGGACTCTGCAACACCCAGATAACTTGTTCTCTTTGTTATTTTGAAATCACTTCTACCAGGTGCACACCTATAATCCCAGCATTTTAGGAGGCTGAAGTAGGATTGAAAGTTTGAGGACACCCTTGGTAGCTTAGTAAGACCCTGTCTCAAAAGAAAGCCCCAAAGGACTGGGGTATAGCTCAGTGGTAGAGGGGTAGTCTAGCATATGTGAGGCCCTATGTTCAATCCCTAGTAGTCCAAAAAGAAAATTACTTTTACTAGAATGAATTGCATTAAAAGTAAGATTTTAAAACACTTCCATTAGGAGGTCTTACTTTTTACAGAGCAGCATTTCTCACAATAGCCAAAAGGCAGAAATAATCCAAATGTTCACTGATGGATGAATGTATAGATGAAATGTAGTCTATCCATATCATGGAATATTATGCAGTCTCAAAAAGTAAGAGGGTTAAAAGCTTTTAGGTAAAATACACATCCCACAAAGTGAACAGTTAAGAAAACAATTCCTGGTACAGTTCTGTAGTATTAAGTATCTTCATATTATTGTGTATCCAAACTCCAAAATGTTTTTCATTTTATAGAACTGAAACTCTGTCCCTATTAAACACTAACTCTGTTCCTATTAAACCCATTTCCCTCCAGGCTCCGGGAGCCAATGTTCTACTTTCTGCCTCTGTGAATCTGACCACTCTTATTTAGATGGAACCATCTAGTATTCGTCCTTTCGTGACTGGCTTATTTCACACAGCATCAACATGCTCAATCTTTACCAGTTTTGATCATCATCTCTCCATGGGCTGACCCTCGGGTTGTCCCACCTCTTAGCTATTTTGAGAAAGGTTGCTATGAATTCAGGTCTGTAAGTGCAGGTCTTTTAAACTGAGGGCAGGGAATTTTACAGCTGGAATACTAGTTATGGTCCTTCCATGCCACAGTGACAAGACATTCATAGCTAACACAGAAATGGGGAGCCCCCTGCTCTGACATTGCAAGATAACATGGAGAGAGGCCCTGGAGAGGAAGTGCATGGTGGAGATAGGGTAAGCTCTTGGCCTGGGTGGTGCTGCCCAGTGGTTAGAATCCAACAGTGACTTCTTACTTGGGGCTGTAAAGACTTTAAGACACATTCAATTGTGGTGTCTCAGAACTTCAGTGTATTCACTCTTTCACTCCCAGGACCATGACATAATTTACTATAAAATAGAGCCTATTTAATTTTTATTTATAGCCTATTTTAAGACCATGACTGGAGTCAAGGTGTCATTTACAAACTTAGTTGGGAAAACACCCTTGAGGAGGTCTTGACAAATGAGTATGTTTTGATTGCACTTTAACACATGCTTTTCCAGGTCATCAAAGGGGCCACCTAGTAATGGCTTCCATATTGAGAACAGGGTATGTAGCTACATCGACAAATACTATACATGTGATTGGAAGGGCAGAATGATCCACAGCTGCAAGACAACAGCTAATGCATAATTTTGAATCACATGCATGCCTGATCATCAAAAATGCATATTACTTAAAATTGTGCACAAGGTCCTGGTTATGCACTTTTGGGAAAACTTCATGAAAGAAATCTCCAAAGTGAAATGAGATATTATTGTGAAATTTGATAAGAATTCAGTTCATTTTCACTTAATGGAATCCACACTTGAGTAACTCAGAGCACTACAAGGTGAAAGTAGAGACATGTTGTCTGATGTGAAATTATGAAGCAATGTGTCCAACAGCCTGGATTTATTTATTTATTTATTTATTTATTTATTTATGGTACCGGGGATTGAACCCAGCGATGCTTAACCGTTGAGCCACATCCCCAGTCCTTTTTTTTTTTAAAAGAGAGAGTTTTTTTTTTTTTTTTTAGAGAGAGAGAGAGAGAGAGAGAGAGATTTTTAATATTTATTTTTTTTTAGTTTTCAGCAGGCACAACATCTTTGTCTGTATGTGGTGCTGAGGATGGAGCCCGGGCCGCACGCATGCCAGGCGAGCGAGCTACCGCTTGAGCCACATCCCCAGCCCATCCTTTTTGTTTTTTAATATAATTTTTTTAATTGTAGTTGGATAACTTTATTTTGTTTATTTATTTTTATGTGGTGCTGAGGATTGAACCCAGTGCCTCACAGGTGTGAGGCAAGTGCTCTACTGCTGAGCCACAACCCCAGCCTCATCCCCTTTCCTTTTTATTTATTTATTTTTGAGACAGGGTCTTGCTAAGTTTCGAGGTGGGCTTTGAACATATTGTTCTCCTGCCTCAGCCTCTGCAATTTCAGGTGTGGCCACCACGCCTAGCAATAGCCTGAATTTAATAGAACAATCCAATTTAGTATTTTATGTGTTTGATATTTTACTGCAGGAGTTCAAGATGGCATAAAATTCAAAAATATTCATATTTATACTTAGTACAGGCAAAAACCAAGAAATTCCCTGGTCATTTATGAATTGGTCATTTATGAAAAGGGTTAGGTTGACCAAGGGAAACAAGCCCAAGAGCTCCATTTCTTTCTGATGCCCTCTTGGCCTTCACAGATCCTTGTCTATACTGACTTAACCCTGCTCCTACTTTCAGTTCTGGGAGGTGATTGGTGAGGAACATGGGATCGACTGTGCTGGGAGTGACCTTGGGGCATCTGCTTTGCAGCTGGAAAGAATCAGCGTGTACTACAACGAAGCCTACGGTAGGGCTGGTGGGCTGCAGTTGGTGGTGGCCCAACAACCAGGAAGCAGACAGAAGAGGAGCAAAGGCTTTGGGAATCCAAGCATCAAATGAGTGTTGTCCCACCTGGAGCAGGCAGACAGGCAGGCAGCTGAATCTCCAGAGTGGGGTCCCCACCCCTGTTCAAGAGGCAGGACTGGAGAGGAACTCACCCAGACCACAAGCAGATTAAGTAGCTCCTTTCCTAAAAAGGGAAATTTACAAACAAAAATTTACAAAAATGTTGGTAAACGATAGAATCATCCAGATTGGAAGGAGCAATACAACAAACAAAGATGAGAAATGTTTTTTTTTTTCCCTTGTTTGTGTGTGTGTGTGTGTGTGTGGGGGGGGGGGCGGGTATTTTACAGATATGTGTGAAATGTTTTTGGGGTGAAAGATACTACAGGAGGTACTCAAATCCTGAACTATCAAAGACCCCTTTCTAGAACACCCTTGTTTTTTGGACCAGGATTACAAGGTTTCATCTTGATGAAATATTAATTTCTAGAAAAACATCAGTTTGCTGACATCTTCCTGCTGCTTTACATAGGTAAGAAGTATGTGCCTCGAGCAGTCCTGGTGGACCTGGAACCTGGGACGATGGATAGCATCCGATCCAGCAGATTAGGAGCCCTCTTTCAACCAGACAGCTTTGTGCATGGTAGGTTTTTCTAGAAGATTCCACCGGGCAGAGATGAGGATGCCTCCTACAGGTGCCCTTTCCACACATCACGCCCCCTTCCTCTTCTTTCCAGGTAACTCTGGGGCTGGCAACAACTGGGCAAAGGGCCATTATACCGAGGGAGCCGAGCTGATCGAGAACGTCATGGATGTAGTGAGGAACGAGAGCGAGAGTTGTGACTGCCTGCAGGGCTTCCAGGTCGTCCACTCCCTGGGTGGGGGCACAGGCTCCGGCATGGGCACTCTGCTCATGAACAAGATCCGAGAGGAATACCCAGACCGGATCTTAAATGCCTTCAGCGTCATGCCATCCCCCAAAGTGTCGGACACGGTGGTGGAGCCCTACAACGCCGTGCTGTCCATCCACCAGCTGATTGAGCACGCTGATGCCTGCTTCTGCATCGACAACGAGGCACTCTACGACATCTGCTTCCGCACGCTGAAGCTGACCACGCCCACCTACGGGGACCTCAACCACCTGGTATCTTTGACCATGAGCGGCATCACCACCTCCCTGCGCTTCCCGGGCCAGCTCAATGCAGACCTGCGCAAGCTGGCTGTGAACATGGTGCCCTTCCCTCGCCTGCACTTCTTCATGCCGGGCTTTGCCCCGCTCACCGCCCAGGGCAGCCTGCAGTACCAGGCCCTCTCCGTGGCGGAGCTCACCCAGCAGATGTTTGATGCCCGCAACACCATGGCTGCCTGTGACCCACGCCGCGGCCGCTACCTGACAGTGGCCTGCATCTTCCGGGGTAAGATGTCCACAAAGGAAGTGGACCAGCAGCTGCTCTCCGTGCAGACGAGGAACAGCAGCTGTTTTGTGGAGTGGATTCCCAACAACGTCAAGGTGGCTGTCTGTGACATCCCTCCCCGGGGTCTGAACATGGCGGCCACTTTCATAGGCAACAATACAGCCATTCAAGAGCTCTTCAGCAGGGCTTCTGAGCATTTCTCAGCCATGTTCAAAAGGAGAGCTTTTGTGCATTGGTACACTAGTGAAGGGATGGACATCAACGAGTTTGGGGAAGCCGAAAGCAACGTCCATGATTTGGTGTCCGAGTACCAACAATTTCAAGATGCCAAAGCCAATCTGGAAGAAAGTGAAGAGGTGATGGAGCAGGTGGAAACGGAAGCAGAGGAGAAGGACCCTTAGCAGGGACAGATGCTGCAGGAGAGTCACTCACAGAAGTTTCTCCAAAGATTTGTTTCTCTCCTGCAGCACTTCATGGCTGCCTTACACTGTAGCCCAGCTACAGAGGGGGCTTTGGGGGTAGGAGGCTAATAGGCACTAGGGTCTCTGCCCAGTTATGCACTGTGAGTGGTTTGATAGTCAATGCACACTCTATTATCTTTCTCTTTTACTTTTCTTTCTTTTTTTTTTTTTTTTTTTTAACAGTGAAGTGAAAACACCATAGCGTGCCTCCTTTATTTTAAAGTGTATTGAGTCTTGACTTCAGGCCTAGCCCTAGCCAGGCAACCAGACTGCACGTGTAGGTTTGCAGGAGGCCTGTGCAGTTCACTCTTAACTCTTCAGCAGCACTGTCAGGTCCTGGCATCCTAGGGCAGCCAAGACTCACCTTGGTCTCTGTCTTCCTCACTAACACTATCTGGAATCCTGCCTTCCTTGTTGCTGGCCTCCAAAAGAGGCAGGTGACCACTAGCATATGGTGATTTATAGGCTCAGGAAAGTGCCAATATCCACTAGTATACTGCATAGAGTGTATATATACCTCAACACATGAACTGGAAAGGGAAAACAGAAAAACAAGAGAGTGAAAAACACAACTAAAGCACACTGATCCTCTGATTCTGATTTCTGAATAATTAGCTTTCAAAACACACACACATCCATTTTAACTTTCTAATCAGTATTAGATTTCAGGAATTCACTAATAATTATCTTTGGCTTTCCTTTTATAGGCAATTTGGAAACATGCTTTCCAGTTTTATTCAGTAGTTGCCCTTCTCCCACAGCCCCTAAAACGCTGTGTGGCTTCTGTGCTCTCTGAGAAAGGGCACGCTGCATACTCGGCAACCACTCAAATGTAGGAATTAAGCAGAAATGGCTGCAGTGTCCTTCTTGGTTACGGAGGACATTGTCTCATTAGGGAACTTTTACAGTTCAAATTAATTTGCAGAAGTTGCCATAAATGTTTGCATAAGGACACAGCTTTAACCATCACAAGATTTTAATCTGCTCACATTACAACAGAACCAAATACACAAGAGCGTAATCAAATCATCCATAACTTCTTAATTACAGTTTACCTATTTCTGACACACCGCACTGTGGTTCCTTGCATACTGTGAAGGTCTTAATGGCCTTCTAGCATCACCACTGAGCTCTATTATGGGACCATGCATAACTGGTGATGGGAAAATACTCTGACACTGACTTTAGGAAATATTTACTTGCCGGCAACTGGGTTCCCATCTCCTGATGTGCTTTTGTTATTGGCAATAATAATGGAGCAGGTGGATGGACGAGTTGCTCATTCTGGGAAATGTCACTCTTTTCTGTGTGCATCTCGAGGAAATAACTAAAATACATACCAAGAGAAAATTAGGCCTTGCCACTGGCATCTCTCACAGCCTTCTATTTACAAAATTAAAAAAGCACAAAACAATGGTTTAAAACATTTTACTTGTGTGTGGTTTGCGAAGCACTAGATTTAGTAAGAAACTACATATATGCACTCTTTTAAGTTAATAACCTTCCCAGATGCTGAAAAGACTTGGAGCATGTGATTATGGCAGATTTACACACACACTTCCTCTGGCACTTTCTTTCTCAAATCTAAAAAGGCAATTAAATAGATGCAAGAGAAGATATGGACTTAAGATCTTTTTAAAAAAGTTCTGTTGATTTATATTATTGTAAAGACTTTTTGTTTGTTCAATAGTAATCATTAAAGTACAAAAAAAATTCAATTTTAAATGGCTAAATTGCTTTATTTCAAACTAAATAAATTCCTTTTCTTAGAGCCTAACCACCCAGACTGATTAATTTGAGTAGTTAAAAATATTTCAAAATGCATCTCACCATCCCACTCCTCTGTATGATACAAATAGATTAAAACAACAACAAACTAGAAATGAGAGAAATTTATCCCTCCTGATTTTGAAGAACTCCTTTAGTGGTTACGGTTGCTACGGCGACATTGGTTTCTCAAGAGACTGAACTAGCAGAATTATAAAATTTTAGAGCTTGTCCAATTCCTTCACTTTACACCCCAGGCCACTACAAGAGTTTATGACTGGACTCCCTCTAACATCACCCAACTGGTCTGTGAACTACCCACAATTCAGTCTGATTGGGGTCCCTACATCATTTGGTATAGTCGTCCTGCCAGTTTCCTTGCAGTCTTGGGTTTGGGGAGTTCATTTCATTATAATACTTGATGTTCAATTTTTTTTTTTTTTTTTAATCAGAAAGCGCATCAAAAAATTTTTTGCTGGACAGATTTTGTCTTTTATTCAGTTCTTTACATTCTCTCCATATTACAAGCTCTGTCCCTCAGTCTTACTTCTAAACCATCCCCTCTGCCTCCCCAGTAAATAACTGGTCTCTAATCACTAGATTTGAAATAATTTACTCCTTTGCCTATTACTTTATCTGTCTGGTATTAAAAAGGCCCGACAGCCTGTGATTCATTTATTCCTATCCTCTGTAATGGAAGATGCTTCCTGCTACCTTAACCCTGGGGACCTTGGCACTGAAGAGAGATGCTTTAACTTCCTAACAGCAGGAAGACAGGCCCTTGGCAGACTCTGGGGCCTCTCCCCTGCTGCATACCCCCTTCCACTCAATCCACTGCTCCTTTTTGCATGCTGTAGTGAGAATTCAATAAAACTATAGGTCAAGTGTCGAAGGTCATTCCCAGAAGCTGAGAACAAAGATGTTTTCATCATCTTATCCTCGGCCCTGATAAATTATCACCAGCTTCAATGCCATGGTGAGAATTGGTCCTAGGAGTGTTCCAAAATTTCCTGTTCCATTTTACTTCTCCATTCTCCAAAAGGTAAAAATTTACAGTTAATTTTGCAATGGTGTGAAGTTAGGCAAGTGTTCCAAGCTTCATAGAAAGATAAAAACCAAATTTGCAACAATTCTTTCTCACTAAATATTTAATGAATGAATGAATGAACACCACAAAACTGCTGCAGCATCATACCTCAGACCTGTAGTCAAGAATCTCAAGATTTTAATTTTAGCCTGGCCATTGGATCTCAATAAGCAGGTATTGAACAGCTTTGCCTCATTTCCTATGAGAAATGCTACTAAAATATAGACTCATTTATAAAACAATATGAAGTGCATTTTGTGATTAAATTGTAACATTAACAGTTCTGTATAGGTTTTAAGTGCACAATAAATAAATGAGTGCTACAATTTAGTGTTTGTTCTTTTAATGTATGCTTTCAGTAATTACTTTCATTTCCATTACTGGCTAAGCGGCACTTAGAGATACTTCTGTCTAGACAAAAGGATGAAGACCCTGCTTGACAACGGAGGAGCCATTATTCTGATGTGACTATGCAATTCAAAGATTAGGGACAACAGAGCTATAATGGCAATGTCTAATTTCAATCACCAATTAATGTCATGAAAAACAGAACTTTTATTTTGCAACATTTAAAAAGTGTTTTCTGTATCTCTTTGGTCACTAAATATCACATATGCCCTTTCCCCTTATCATGTATTTGTGCAGTTTCTATAAACAAAAGTTTGACAGAAACCAAAAGCCAACAATAAGAGTGAGCCATACATCAATTTATTGGCATTGTCAATTTATGAACAAGACAGTTTTTTTTTTTTTCATGAAGTGAGATGATTTTAATTTGCCATAATATGTGCCCATACTTCTTCACCTTGAAAATGTAGCATTTCAAGCTTTAGTCAGGGTCTAGGAGGAAAAAAGAAAATGCAACAGTTGCCATCCAGTTCTGTATCTTTTCTTAAACATCCAACACAAATATCAGAAAGGACCTTCACATAGTGAACCGTCAATGTTTAACTGTGGCTGCAAATCCCTTTGCAGGTGCAATCCCTGGATAACTTTTAAGAGTGCAGGGCCTCACCCAACTGGCACTCCCCAATAAATAAATCTAACACTTGCCTAGGAAGAAAGGAACTACTTTGCCTTTTAAAGACATCAATATCCCTGGTGCTGATGGAGAGGGTCCTCACTGCTGAGCTGAACAGAACTTATTGACCCCAAAGACACAGCAAAGTCACAGGAGTCAGATGCAGTGTCTGGCACAGCACTACTGTATAGACTAAGTGATATTCTTAGGTCTCCTATGAACTTAGGAGATTAGACAGCCCCTAAAAAAGGACTCAATTCAAACACCACATTTCTAGACTCTTAATATCTACCAATTCAAAATGAGAATGAAAAGTGCTTAGAGGAGACAGCTCCATCAAGTGAAACTGCTTGTATCCATGAGTTGCCAAAGGGTTAATGTCTACCACACTTCTATGCTACAGTGTGTCTGCAGCTTTTTAAAAGCAAAACAAGAAAATTCAATCTGAAAAACACTGCTTTGATAATTTGCCTTATCTTTGAAATAACAATGTCAAGAAAGTAGCTGAGAGATCAAATCACTTTTATAGTTTGGAGTACAAACGCCTGAACTTATCAACTGTACAGAACTGTCTTTTTATTGCATAAGAATGAAACTTTACATCACCAACATCTTTGCAGAACTAAAATGAACCAAACAGTCTGAAAGCATAATAAATTCAGCAAAACAGTATTCACTGCAGGGTCTTGCAGATTTTACTGCTCGGTAAAACAGCAGGACCCTTGCTGTACTCGCAGTCCTTATGTTCAGGAAATGGTGATTTGTGAGGACATTAGCAGATGTGGGGGAAATAAAAACGCAAAGAGCTGTAATTTTTCATGCTCTTGAACTGTTACATAACTCCAATAGCAATTAGAAAAGTGAGGAGTTTATCCTCCAAATTATTTGATTTTGTGCAGACAAATGAAACAGGTTTAATTAAAATAAGATGGCTTTCTACCTAAGCATTGCTAAATGAACTGAAAATCAATATGCCAATTACTTCTGCTTGTCAGGGCCCAAAAGGACATCCTTTTATCATGCCACAGTACTTCTACACCCTATATATTTTAAATTATTACTCCAATAACTAACTTTGAAATGCGCTGACTAAAAAAATGAACAGAAGCCCGAACTAGAATTAGTTTGATTTTTATGTGGCTCTAAAAATTTAAGATGCAACTCTTCTTTTAAATAAATCCATAACTTACTGATTATTCCTTTTTTACTTTCACAATTTTTATGCTGCTGCCAGAAGTCTTCTCGGCATTTGCTTTGAATTCTGCCTTCAGTGCATCCCTCACTGCTTTTGCACAGATCTGAGAGTATCGGATGTAGCTGGGAGAAAATGAGAGAAGATATGTTAATTATCAATAATCCTGCCAGACAGCTGTGTTACTGTGTTTTTGGTTTCTTTCCTAAACTTTTAATTTTGGTTTAGTCGGACATTATTGCAGAATTGGATTTAAAACTAATTTCAAAGGAAACCTCTACACACACACAAAGAGAAAGAAATGTGCCAAAAGAGCAACTGATTTTTTTTGGTTCAATGATCATGATTTTAACTTACAGTAAAAGGGGCATAAATATTAAAAAAAAAAAAAAATCCCACAACACGGGGGAAGGGGTGACACTCATGTCTTAGAACCTGTTTTTAGGAGTCAGAGTTCCAATGCTTGCTTCTACTTCTACTAACTGGGTGACTTGTAGGCTGTTTGACTTGCAAACAAACAACCAAAAATCAGACCAAAATGTTTTTGGAGGATACAACACAAATGATTTTCCCATTTTACTTAAAACCTGTTTAACTGTATTATTCTTACAAGATAAGGTATTTATAATTAACAGAGAAAAAAACTATCTTGAACCCAAACAGCTCTTTCTCTGATAAATATTTAAAGGCTTTCCTGAGAATACTAGACTGTTTCTCACAAGCCTGTCATTGAAAATATCTCCTAATCAAGGTTTCTAAATTACGAAAAGTCCTCAGAGAACACCATCAATTCTAGCAGAATATCTAAATATCTGCTCCCTGTTTGGTAGCTGGATTTCTAGCAACATCTTATTTTCCCAAAAGATGCTGGTCACTTTTCACACTTTGTTTGAAAACAGGAAGTGGATGGTGGTAGCTACTGCTCATGTCTTAGAACTTGTTTTTAGGAGTCAGAGGTAAAGAGTTCCAATTCCTGCTTCTACTCCTACTAACTGGGTGACTTGCAGGCTGCTCAGCCCTTGTCAGCTTGTTTATTCACCTGTAAAAACAATAGAATAAAAGAATAATAATACCTGCCCTGAAAGGGTCTGGGTGGTACAAAGTGTGAAAAACCTTGGATCACATAGTAGGTGGTTTAATAAATGGTTTGTTATTGTTTTTCAAGTTCATCATACTTTACTTGACCTTAGCACGTCAGGGAACTCGGGCTACTCAGTAGTTGGGGAAGTTACCACTACTCAAATCTAGCCAACTCGCAAGGTGTGTCACTAGGACCACAGGTTCCCACTGCACACGGGGCGGCAGCTGCACACTTGAACCCCCCCCCCCCCCCCCCCAGGCCACCACTGTGCTTTGCAGGTCTGAACAACTCAGAGGGGGCTTCCACCCTTTTCCACAAGGACACCGAGGTCAAGGGGTAACACAAGAGGGCATGCTGCTGGGCTGTCCGTGTGTGCAGCCGATGCACTAGGGTGCACTGCCCGCGCCGGGCCCGCCCCCCGGCGTCCGCATCCTCCGGGGCCTGTAGGCCGGCAGCCCTTGTCCACAGCGACGCCATCTTGGCGGCGGCGCCGAGGCCCGGAGGCCGGTGGGGAGGGCCAGGCCACGCGCCGGCTACCCCCGCCGCGACTCTGGCGCCGGGCCCGTGCGCTTCCCTCCAGAGGCCCGGGCCTACCTGAGTCCAGCCTGTCGCCAGTACGCCACCATGATGTCGCGAGAGGGGGCGCGTCGGGTCGAATCGCGAAAACGCGGCAGTAGCGGCTCAGCTACGGGCGGCAGGAAGGTCAGGCCTGAGAAGCGGAAGGGGCGGGGCGAGCGGACCTGCCAATCACCGCATATAGCCCAGCCTCCGCAGCCCCACCGCGGAAGCCCCTCTGCCTTCTGGAGCCAATGAGGGCGCGCGGCCCGGGCTGCGGGTGCCAATCCCCGGGCGGGCTGACCGGCTGCGCCTGGCCCATTGGCTCCCGCGGGCGGTGGACAGCGAGACCGCGCCGAGCCCCGCCCGGGGCGCGAGGAACCGGTTGTGGTCGTAGGTACCGAGCAAAGCCGGGTGCGACCCGTTAGTTCGGTGCCGGTGTGCTGGCCTTCAAGGAGTTGCTCTTCACCTTCAACCACGAAAAACACGTTATAATCAAGAAAAACACCACAGTCCAGAGAAAGATTTTATTAATAAAAAGTTTTTAATTTCTTTCATTTTTTTATGAGATGCTCAAGAGTTCAGGAGTTGCAGTCATCAATACTTTATTTAATTCAGTCCTCTTCAATGAATTTGCTGGCTGTGATTATATTTTAACAAAATCAACAAATTATCAGCTATTTAAAAAGATGAAACTAACTGTATTGGAAAATGAAAATAGGATTTTATCATTAGATCAAAATAAAAAAAAAAACCAAACGAAGGATAAAATAAAGATTTTAAAAATTTGTTTTCCATTAGGAAATTACATCTTTTTTTTCAGAAAAAGTATAACAGAAATTATACAAGTCACTTTTTGTGAAACATTAATATTTAGCAATGTTTTCTTTAGCTGAAATGTTATTTCAGTTGTAAAAACCATCTCCGGTTACAAAAAAACATAATCAGAAACCTTATCGGATTTAACTTGCTTTTACAAATATCCTAAGAATTCTTTAGCTAAACAGTATTTTCAATAGAAAAACATAATTTTAAAAAGTTTGGTATCTTTCTGTCGTTTTATGTACACATATTAACTGGTCTCTTTATAGAAGGTGATCTCATTAAGCACTGTAAAATAAAGGCAAGAGCTCATCACCTTTTAACAAAATATTTTGTATGCAACAACTGCAAGTATCAAAGATATCATTTAGTGATTCAAACTGCTTGCTACAAAATATTAAACAAAATACATTTATTGGATTGTTTTTCACTTTTTCAGCCACCCTCTGGCATCAAAAATAAGGACATCCCATTAATAAAACCTGCAGTGTAATTGGCTCAGTGGTTAGTTTGGGCCACTCTGTCCCCACCTTTCATTATTCTTTTTTCTCCCCAAACGCCCCCACACCCCCACAGTGGCACCATATTATTAAAAACATTAAGTACCTGGGATTTATGCCTCACATCAAGACATCATTTGAGTAATTTCAAATGATGTACAGCTTTTCATGTAAAAAAGATGTTTTGTGGTCACAATTACCTCAAAAAGTAATTATATTCAAATAACCTGACATATCATGCCTTAGCAATTACAAAACCATGATTTTGACACATGGCAATTTATAAGTTAGGCAAATGTGAAATGCTAAAAGATGTGAACAGCTGTTCTGTTTAAGTGTTCTGTTTAAGAGTGCTGCGAAACTCAGGTAATGACTTTATTTTTTTAGTTAACATAACCAGCCCACGGTACAGCATGCTAAATCATAAAGTACAAGTCCAAGGAAGGTAATACCTTTACTAAGTTACAAAACTTTGGCAAATCAACACAGTACTCTATAATACAATATTATTTATGTTGGAGTCATATATTAGACTTAGTGATGATTTTTACTCCAAAAACATCATTTAAATACCAAATCAAAACACTGGCTTTTAGCAGAGCAAGTTATTTTATACAATTTAATGTCTTTTAAAACTACACAAATTCTTATTTTAATGAGTCAGTTCCCCCATGCAGGGCGTGCTAGTCTGTTTTAGCAAAGTGAATGTGTGTGTATGAGGAGAGGCTCTGCTTGCTTGGCTCTGGGGTTGGTCCAAAGTCAGGTACAGTTCCAATGCCTGAAAAGTGTTAAAATTCTATTTTAAGGAGACTCAATGTCAATACCTATTTCTCCGGAGTACTTTAAAAAAAAAAAATTGTTAAATTTCACATAAATACTAGAACCCTAGAAATTAGTCATTTCAAGCCACAATAACCTCAGATGATCCCTTGGATTTTAAAAGTCCTGTATCTTTTTGTTTTGATCAAAAGTCACACAGCCTTACTCCAGATTATTAGAAAAAAATTCTACCTAAAATACAGTTGTACTTTTAAATAACAAATAAATACACTGTCTGCTTGGAGAGACCTGGGGATTTGATATTCTATACTGACTTTATCATTTTTCTACAAATGCCGCCGCCGCCATTGGTGTCCTTATGCTTCCTCTTGCTGAAGCCGTCAACTCTTCAATCTCAGCATTTAATTTATGTATTACCCATTCCATTGCTTCTCGGCCCTTAAAAAAAAATCCAACACATTTAGTGTTACTGAGTGACAGCAAAGGTATGTACAACAGGAAGTAACAAGGAGTGTTAAGAGCATAACTAAGCTCCAAAAGGACAGATTGTTTTTGTTCTTGCTTTCTTTTTTCAAATATTATTTACCAAATATCAAATGCCTTGAGCAACTGGCTTGACCCATAAACTGATTTTTATTTTGTATGCAAAAGATGTTCTCAAAATAATCTACAATTAAATGACAGCATGTTTTATGCATTTCATAGTCAGAGTGGTCAAACCCTTTTTCATATCTAAATTTTAGATTAAAGTCTTGTACCACACCCTGAAGGATCTGGTTCTTAACTCCGTCCTCACCCCTTCCTGCCTGGTGCTCTACAAAATTCCTTAAAGAATGGAAGGAGGAACATATCATGATTCCTTTGTCAGGGCCTATGCACACACAGTTCCTCCACCCCAGTGCTCTTCCCGGCTTATCCCACAATCCACCTCCATTCAGCGCTTGGCAGAAATATCCATCACTACACACTCTCCTGCCTGTCCTTATTCTCCCTTTCCTAAATGTGTGTTGTGAGATTCACACTGCCTTCTGCTTAACTCAGTGAGGGCAGGGACCACATTTGCTTTGCTCCCTGCTGTTATCCCCAGTCCAGCCTAGTATTCCGCCTGGCACAGAGAAAGTCTCTGAGTACCTCTGACTGCTGCATGACTATATTAAACGTGTTAAAGAACAGTGCATTATCAACTCTTTCCCAAAATTTACTTTTTTTTAAACAATGCACTCTGAATGAGAGCGATTCTTGATGGGGCAAAACTTGGTTCTTGAAGGTGATGGAAAAAACTGAACTCTTTTATATCTAAAACACATATAATATGTATGTAGTGTTAACTATATCTCATGGATTAGAAGGCAAACATCAAAGACTGATGAAGGCGATGATAAGAAAGAACAGTTGTGGGACAGCAGTTAAACTGCACACAGCTACACATCATTAAGCACTTCTATGTGCTGGGCCTTAGGCCACACACGCTCCATATGTTATCTCATTTACCACATGCCAACCCTGTAAGATGGGCAATCTCCACTTCCTAGATAGGAAACTGAGGCACAGAAAAGTTCACTTGATTGCTCAAGGTTGAAAGGTTGGATAGAACCTGCCATGTAAACCCAGGCACACTAGACTCCAGAAACCTGACTGTCTGGCTTCTGACTACAAAGTGGCTGAGAGTCAGCTTACAAGGACAAATAAATTCAGCTTAAGGTCTTCTAGAAATGAACCCAGGGACATCAAGCATTGAGTAGCAGTCTACTTACTTTACTAGCATTAGAAGATATTGTGGTCGCCATCAGTCCTTCCAGGTAACTGCTAAGGCTGACTCCCTGTACAGAGATGATGGCTTCCTGAGTCAAAATAGTCCTGCCACAAAACACATGCACAGTGTGAGATGACCCAACTTGCCCTCTTTAAAAAGATTTAGTAAATTAAAAAACAAACAAACAAACAAACCCAAACTCCTTGTAAAGTATGTTGGTCAAAAATATTTTTACTTACTTTTCTGGGTCTTGAGGATGTGGTTTGTAGATAAGTCTCTCATCCACTGAAACCATATTTGTAAAGGAAATCTATAGAACAAGGGGATAAAAAGCAAATCATGGGGCTGGGGTAATTGTAGCTCAGTGGTAGAACGCTTGCCTAGCATGTGAGGGACACCAGTGCCTTGGTTCTCAGCAACACATATAAATAAGTAAAATAAAGGTTCATCAACAATTTTAAAAAATATTTAATAAAAAAGTAAATCATTTTGGAAACAAAGATTAAAAATATTTCCCAAATCAAAACACAAACCAAAATCTTACTAGCTAAATATACAAAACAATAAAAAGCCAAACACAAATAAACTTTGATATTTTTCTATGAATACAACTTAAATTTCACTGTTTGCTGTCTACTTTTTATTTTTTAAAATTAAGAAAAGTATAATAATAATATGCACATGATCCTGCATTCACTTTATTGAATGGTAGCTCCTAAAAAGAGGTGGGACCTTTAGAGCAACAAGGCTGCAAAGCTGAGCAGTGCTGACCTCAGCTCCCAAGTACTGACTTTCTGCACACATCCATCTGGTATCAACTATACAACAAAAAATTAAGCCAAACAGTTCAAAATTAAAACAAAAGAGAGCCAAGACTTACATTAGTCGATTTAAGTTCCATTGTTTTCTCTACAGGATCAACTACAGAATGTTCTTGCACATATGTTTTGGTTCTTGCTGAACCAATAAGCTAAGAAAAACATTCAGAATTAGTAATCAGAGGAGGAAGGATTTCTTACTGAGTGTATCAATATTTTATTTGATTGTATAAATGTGTTACAATAGCTTAACCCAAAATCTGTTCTGAAAAAACAGGAGGTAACAAAGGTCAGAAAGAAGAACTGTTGGAGGGCAACAATAACTCACACATTACAGATGAGACAAGACTGCTATACCCCAAAACCTTTCCTAAAGGCAGCCAGGAACCAGCCTAAGAGAGTGCATGCAATCTAAGGCATGCCACCAAAACCGCCAAGGTGAGCAAACAAAATACAGAAATCAGAAGATTTGGGGCAACACGGCATCTAGAAGAGGGAGAGCCCCAGAACCTGTCAGTATCTCCTTAAGTGTTCCATGGGAAAGGTCCCACAGCTTCATGCTCCAGATACAAAACGACCATCTTGCTGTGGAAGATCCCAGCAGCACCAGGGCTACTTCCTGCGCTTGACCCCCCAGGCCTGCTTCTTGTTCTTGTTCACTTCTGTGTCCCTGTCACCTAATGCTGTGGTTTGTATATAGGGGATGAGTATATTCCTGATGAAAAATGTATACTTAAGATTTCTGAGTAGACCTGCCTTCTGTGAAGACAGACCCTCTACAGAAAACCGGCTCCATTTGCCACATCAGTTTTCTCACACTGTGATAAAATGGCATTCTAATTTCTTGCTGCTTAAAGTGCATCACTAAAGCTACTCTTTTGTAACTGACTAGAACTGTTTCCACTGTACAGGAAGGAGTACCAGGCTATGGCACAAATATGGCAATGCTAAGTCCTAGAACACTCTCCTTAATGTGAACAGCCTATTATTAACCACAGCAACTGTCACCTAACAGTCATGACTGGACCATTATATCTACATTTTATTGGTCTCAAGTTGCTGGCAAAAGCAGAAAGAACAGAATAAACTCCTTTTAGGTTATACAGCATCAGCTGGTTCCCTTCAGAAGGTTCTATCGGGCGCCTTCATGAAGACTGTAATAATATTTCCAATTCATTATACACTCATAACTCAAGTTTATTATAATACAATTTGAACTGATGCAAAAATGATATTCAGAATCTGCTCCCACAACCTATTTGAAATTATAATGTGTTTTAGGAAACTTCTGCACTGCAGGCACACTTCTCGGGGATCGGGCACACTTACAGATTTCACGATGGAAGGCAGTCCCCACTCTGTGCTAAGAAGTCTGTGGCTGTGCAGCTTTCCAGAGGGATCTATATGCCTGTCCAGCACATCAACTCCAACCACACTCGGGTTCATAGGGTTTGGGTATTTCTGCATTGCAGCTGTTGTAACAGTTTCCCATGGGTGGCTGCCAACACAAATCCAAAATCAAACGATTAAAAATATGCATGATAATTAAACAATTTTTATAACTTATCAAATCACTCTTTATATTGGAAATCTAATTAGTTTACCTAGGGACAATTATTTTTTGAACACTGACTGAATGATGATTTTGGGAGCTTGATCTACATTTTTAATGTGAACAGAATTTGGTATTTTTCTAGAACACAGGCTATATAAATATAATTGATGTCTATAAATATCAAATTATCTACAGAGAATTAAAGTGTAGTTTCTTATCTTTTCTATTTACAATTATCCACTTTCACATGTAAATTGTTTCTAGGAAGAACCACTAATTCATAAAAAATGTATTTAAAAATTATGTTCTCAAACAAGTAGCAAAACCAGCCTCTTCCCACCCTTTTGTGGTACTGAGGATTGAACCCAGGAGTGTTCTACCACTGAGCTCCATCCCCAGCCCTTATAATTTTTTATTTTGAAACAGGGTCTTGCAAAGTGGCCCAGGTTGGCTTTGAATTTGCAATCGTGCTGCCTAAGCCTCCTGAGGAGCTGGGGATTACAGGTGTGCACTTCTAACATGCATGGCTAAAACTAGTCATTAAACCATTTATTCTTTTGTTTGACCACAATTCCATGAAGTTATAAGAGTAAAAGAACGTAGGCACTGTAAATTCTTATAGGAATTACAGAAGATCCAAAACTTTATTGATTTAATTATGAAAAATTTCTCTACGTTAATATAAAACAGTGTCCCCTCCAGTCAATATCCATTATTTTCCTCAAAGAAGTGATTCTGATTTCTGTTTTGAAAAGGTCACTCAATACTATAAAATGTTCTTCTGGCCCCCAATATGCTATTTTCTAATAATCTCTCTTAACATAATAGGCAGTTCTTATCACTTAGGACTGAAGTAGTTAACAATACCATGTCATTTGAGAACGTGCAGAGTCTTTATTTTCTTGAAAAGGCACAGGTGCTTCAGTGACTCAAAATGTGATATATATTAGCTCTTTACAAACTTCTGTGAATTAGCTACTCTAGATGTCCCTCTTACAAAAAGTCTGTGTCAACTACCATTAGTACTGAAGGTAGTCTGGACCACCTGCTTGACCGATGCCAATCCCAATCTATCTGTGCTTTAGTCTCCTTAGTTTGAAGGAAAAAGACAAGATCTGGAGATGATGTTTCAAGTCATACTTGACTGATATAAATCACCCAGCATTACTTCTTATTTTTCTAAAAGTAAAACAGGTAAAAAATTCATTTCAGAGACCTCAAGACTGAAAACTACATCTTGTTAACAGACAGGAAACCTCAACTCCATTGATTTCTCAGAACCCTGGACAATCAGTGACATGCTTTTTAATGTTTTCATTTTCTCTATAATATTGCATAAATTAAGCTCACTCTGTTTTTAATCTCAAGCCTTATTCAGTAATCAATGCAGATATGTAAGTGGAACAGCTTCATAAATCTAAACAGGCCCCAGAAATGGAAGTGATATAGGCCAAGCACTCTGATTATCACCAAGGCAACTATCTAAAATGAAAATCAGATGAACACTTTCCCTGTCCATCTAGTCATATACCATGGTGAGCTGGCTTCCATGTGCTTATCTCTTCCTCCCACCCTCTCTAAAAAATTAATAACTCCATGGCTTCAGGGTGGTAATGCATTATTTGTAATTTTGCCCATCTCTGTGCTCTTAGCCAACTTGAAAACATCGATGTTGACATAGCTCAAACTAAGATTGCTTTATGAAACAAAGTTGCTGAAACTTTATAAAGGTTGCATATTACAATCTTCCAACAATTGTTTTAACTGTATTAACATAATTATGTGAAAAAGATCTAATACTAAAAGACATTCAAATATAGCACCAAAATGGAGTCAAGGGAACCTAGTGGTGGCTTAGAGTCCTATTCAATTTCTTCACCTATAAAATGAGGTGGGTGTGGTAGAGCACACCTGTAATCTTAGTGATTAGGAGACTAAGGAATATACCAGTTTGAGGCCAGCCCTAGCAATTTAGTGTGGCCCTAAGCAATTTAGAAAATAAGATAGAAAAAATATATATGATATATGAAACAAACAAAAAAAAAAATAGAAAAGGTTGGGAATGTGGATCACTGGTTAAGCACCCCTGGGTTCAATTCCCTATACCCCCCCCCCCCCCAAATAAAATAAAATAAAATAAAAAAATAAAAAAAGGTGGGGACATTGTTAACTCCATTGGGGCAACAGTATCTTGATCTATTTACAATGTAACCAGTCCAAAGAGCAGTGCCTAGCACATACTAGGCATTCTTCCATGTTGAAGTCATCAACTGAACATCAACCATAAGCTAGACCTCAAGAGGAAGTGCTGGAAAATCAAGGATGGGTAAGGCATAGAATGAGAACCTGGGTGTGGGTGTGACAGCAACATCCTGAAGATGGGACACATGAAAATGGTAAGATTTGTGAGAGGAAATTTTGATTTGGACTTCAGGAATGTTGAGTCTGAAGAGGTGCTGGACAGTAGGCAATGGCAGACACCTGAAAATAACAATGGGAAGTTCCTGAAAGGCTGGAGATCAAGGTACAGATCTGGTCGCCATGAACGTGTATCAGCTGGCACCTTGACTGAGCAGCTCAGACTATTTGGAGAAGAGGCAGAGCAGAGCTGCTTGCTGCTCCTCCTCCTGGAACATGGAGAGCATTTATTTGAGTATGCCTATCTTCTAGAAGGTAGGTCCAAGAACTTTCATCGAATCTTTAAGAGGTCTGCGACAAAAAGAGAAAGAGTACAATCTTACTAATGAAATGGAAGACAGGCAGGCCAACAATTGAATCTCACTCAACATTTACACGAATAGGGAAAATGTGAGGAAGATGTTGAGAAAGAGGACAGGAGTGGAGATAGGAACTGGGACAAGGTGAGGAGAAGTTTAGGGAGGACCAGGGAGAAGGGAGTTCTGAAAGCCAGACTCAGTACCAAGCACTTCTGAAGCATTCCAACTTGGGCAAGCACCCTGAGGCTGAGTGGACTAGAGGACATGGCCAGGTTCAAGAATACTATAAAGACTACAATATAAAAACCGTGGTCTGTCTTTCCTCCTCACACAAGTGGGTTCTAAACTTCAGGGAGAAAAGAAAGCTTCCGTCTGGTTCTAACATTCTGTTCTTTCTGCATAAACAGGCGTTCCGATGGGCCTGATTCACCGTGTAAAAGTGTTGACTTCTTTTAAAATTGCCCTCAGAAACACTCACAGACTCGAATGTCTAAATCAGACAACACCACAAAGTTACAATAATGAAAACGGTGTGGCAATAGCAGCAAGATGAGTGGAGGAGAGCGGACAGTCTACAAATCACCACAATGTCCAAGGCAAGGTGGCTTTTCACACCAGCGCGAGGGGCAGATCAGTCAACAGAGCCCTAGAATAACGCCCTGACCACTTATTTAGGAAAACAGCGCACAGCTGCTTATGCCGGTGGTTCTTCGGTGTGGGGCGTGCAGAGGTGACTGCAGGCCTCACCTGGCGCTACTGTAAGGCCTCTCCGCTGCTGCAAGTTCAGGACAAGCACAGCGGGTCTGAAGGCGCTTGGGGTCTGGCTATTGCCAGCCCGGCAGACCACAGAGGGGCCACATCTCCCACTTCCGCCTCAGAGCGCTAGGCCGTGCGCCCAGGGCCTGGCACGAGGGTGCCTGGTCACCCGACGGCACGTTGTGGCCAGCGCACCGACGGCGCAGGCCCTCGAGCCCCCGACGGCCGAGACGGCGGGGCGGGGCCTGGGGGCTGGGGTCGTGACCTTGCCCCGCCCGCGGGCACGGCTCGTCGCTCCCCAGGGGCCTCCGCGCCCGCCCGAACTTACTCGAAGACGTGCTCCGAGGTCCAGATCTTCATGATGCCGGTGGCCTGGGTCCTGTCCGGGAGACTCTAGGGGACAATGAGGCCACACTAACCCGCCCCACCCGCACCCGGCGGCCGCAAAGCGCGCAGGCGCCGTCGGGCCCGGCGCGAGGACGTCCCGACGCGCGGCCCCGCGCCCTATCCCGGCCAGGCCAAGCCTCAGCGCCGCGCAGCGCAACCGGGCTCCGCCCCCTGAGGGCGCTGCGTGCCGGCGCAACCGGGCCCCGCCCCCTGGGGGTGCGTCGCGCAGGCGCAGGGCTGGCGGCGAGCGCTCGGCAGTGGCTGTGCTGCGCAGGCGCGGTTCGTCACGGCGACCTCGTCCTCTCTTCTTGGCGTGCCCACCGAAGTCCTGTAGCCAACCCGCAGTCCTCCACGGTGCGGGTACCAACTGCCTGCGATGGGGATGACACGCGTGGCCGTCGGGTGGTGTCATTGCGCCCCTCCACCTGCATCAGCAAGCCCGCCCACAGGCAGGCTCTTGTCACCCTGAGGTCATCCTGTTTTACTCCCATTGGGAGGGAGCCTTTGAATGCTTCTCTTGCTGGGTGATGAGTCTCGGTACCCTCCTAGGAAGGGCTCATTGATCATTGGAAAGGGTGATAATTGCTTTTGGGATGAATTAACGAAATCGTCTAGCGTATCAGTTTGACTTCCACGAGGCTCTTGGCAGACTTGTGCAAGGGTTCATTGTACATACTTAACTAGTCATTTGTGGCTTAAAGCAATGACTAAGAAGTGAGGGGCCTGAGGGGGTGGCTTATGGTTGCGTTCAAGGTGAGCCTTGCCCTGGGGAGGAACTTTCAGGCTTACTTTTCAGGAGGAATCTTCCCAGCCCTGAGACCCCCAGTGACCACACACAACCTTGTATCTTCCAAAAGGACAACTTACCATTTGAAATGATGATTGTGGAGGGCAACCTTTACACCTGTTTTTTTTTTTTTTTAAAGCTAGGCTATAAAGTACTGCCATGTTCTTGTTCCTGGCTTGCTTGATTGTTAAAAACAAAAGGTTAATTTAAGAAGGTGGATAATTAAAAAAAATTTTATATATATAAAACAACAACAGAAACATATATAATACATATAAAAAAACAACAGAAAAGTTACATTAGACAAGAAGGAAATAATATGGTTGGGTAGTTGCTAAGTTCAATTTGTGGTACCTAGGATTAAAAAAGCCCCAAACCCTACAGTACTGAGAGTGATTTTCTTGGGAAGGTAATGTGTTAAGGACTGTGGAGAGTGCCTTAGCCTTGATTAAGATGAGAAGTTAAAGTCACTGGGAGTTAAAAACACTGGTTCAGTAACCACCAGCACAGAACAGCCTGTCCCTGCTATTCCTGGAGCTCCATGAGATTGTTTGCCATCCAGCATCCCAATTTTATTTATTTTAGAGAATGTTATTCTGCACCCCCCCCTTCAAGATTTGTTTTTGAGTCATGAAAGTTAAGTGACACCTGTTCTATCCCTCCCATACACACATTTTATCAGTCCATTGATTTTACGTACTACATCTGAAGTGATGGGGATGAAGGTATGGCAGGATGGAGGTCTGGGACCCAAATGTCTTTTCTTTCTGTGGTGGAAACGATACCACCATTTCTTACATTGGAGAGCAAGATTTTATTGATACTATCTCACCTAAGAGACACACAAGAAGCACATGAATGGTTTTTAGATCTTTAACACTATGTTACTGACAATGCCTCTCACAGAAAGAGAGAAGTCATTAGCAGGTCATTAACCTGATTTGGAACTGCATAACTGGTTTTTTGGCCCTGTCCCAGGGATGACACCTATCCTCACTCCCTTCCGGTTGTGATCCTGAGAGGAAGAATGCAGATGTGACTGCTACCTGCAAGAAGCTTCACAATTGACTAAGAAGCTGAACTATGAGTCAAGAAGTAATTGATACCTGAAGGGAGGGCTGTGCTGAGGGCAGAGATCCAGTGTTGTGCAGCCTCAGTCCTTAAAGAAGAGGAAGAGGGGCATTTTCCTGGACCTCAGAGGAGGAGATGGTTGTGGGTTTGGGATCATTAAGTGGTAAGAGAAGATTCACATGGAAGCACCAATGTTAGTGGCTCCCGTGTTAGCAGATAGCAGAGGCAGGCCTAGTGGGGAAGCTGGCAGTCATGGTTCTAACTAGCTCCTTTTATCTCCAAAGTGCATTCACTCACTTTTCATTTTCACGATTTTTGCACTATCTTTAGGCCACCCATTCCATTATTGGAACTTTTAAAATATCAGTGTCATATACAGAAAACTACCCTCATCCACGATTGTGCTTTCCACAGTTTCAGTTAAACATGGTCAGCTGTGATCTGAAAATATTAAACTGAAAATTCCAGAGGTATAATTCGTAGGATTGAAATTGTGTGCTGTTCTGAGTAGTGTGATGAAATCTCATGCCACCTTCTGTTCTGCCCTGGACACAAATCATCCCTTTGTCCATTGTATCCATACTTTATAGCCCACCCACCCATTACAAATAAATTTTTCAGTTATCAGATCAGATCAACTGTCAGCCATTGCTGGTGCTAGTATAGAGGGTTGGGCACTATCCATAGTTTCAGGGCTTGACTGGGGGTTCTTAGAACATATCCCCAGAGGATAAGGAGGAGTCTAGTCTAAAAAGAACTGTTTTGGTCTTTGCCCTTGGTCCTGTCACAGAGCTTCTAAAACCTGAGAAACTTCCTGATATAGATGTCTTTTGTTACAATGAGTCCTTTAGATAATTCCTAAACTGATACTAGTGAGGTGACTTGAGTGGAGTGGAGGGCCAGCTAGCCTAAGGATGGGGGTCAGACACCAGAAAAGCTAAGCAATTAGAGGGTTGGAATTTTAACCCTGTTCATCTGTCTCCAAGCCAGGCTGTGTAGAGCTGGAGATTAAGCTCTCAACTCGGGAGTTTGATAGGCTTCTGGGTTGGTGAACACAGTTGCATGCCAGGAGGGTGAGGTCCTGTGCTCTTGGCCCTTCTGGACTCTGTCCAATGTATCTTTCCCTCTGGGTGTATGGTTTCCTCTGTGATAAACTTATGTTTCTCTGATTTCTGTGAGGCGTCCTAACAAGTCACCAAAACCAAGGGGGTTTGGTGGGAATCCCCGTTTAGAGCTGGCCTCTGGAGTGAGGGCAGTTTCCAGAGATTGAGCCTGAAGCCTTGGGGATCTGACCTCATCTCCAGGTAGGCTGTCAGCACCGAAAGGTCTTCTGCAGGATTTCCTCCCCCTCACTCCCACACCTGGTGTCAGTGGAGAGAATCCATAGGAGGAAACATTGATTTGTCATAGCTTCATGAATTTGCTGTAAATGAAATTTTATGTAACTACTGTGCTGTCAATAGAATACCAGTTTCCCCTCTGATATATGCGAAGTACATAACTCTTAAAATAAAAGTATAAACCCTATGAGCTCCTGGGTGTATTTTCATGTACTTCATTAGGGGGTGGGTCTCACTTTGGGGCTGACTTGCACACTTCTGAAATGCTCTTTTGACTTTTATCCATTCTCTTCAAACTTCAAACCACCTTTTCCTCTGAGGCTCTCACAACGACCTTCATCTCTGTATTCCTGTGATCTCCTTCAACTTCCCTCCCTCCCTCTTTGAAATGACTGTGTTCCCCTTGGTCCTGCTTCTCTTCTTAATTCACTTTTGGCCTTTGTTCCCTTCATTAATTTGTTGCACAGATGACCACTGGTCATCCACTCCAGGCTGTGCCTGTGGTTACAGAGCTGACTGCACCAGCTGTCCTTGTCTGGGGGATTTCCCCAGGGGGTGCTGGGCAGCACCTGGAGACACGACAGATTTTCACTCCTTGTCAGGATGGTGCTGTGGTGTCTAGGGGACAGAGGCCAGGAAGGCTGCTTGGCATCCTACAAGGCCTAGGATAGCGACAGTACCCCTCAGCAATGAAGAATATAGCTTTCAAAGTCAATAGTGTCATGGTGTAGGAACCCTAGAGTATGGCTAAGAGTAATCTTCCAGCCTACCTGTCTGGCTTCTGTTTCCTCCTCTATTTCCAAATCCATTGAACCCTACAGCTACATCATTATCTTCTGTCTTCGCTACATACTTCCACATCCTTGAACTTTGAACATGGAATTTTCCATGCCAGAATGTGCTTTCCCTGAATTTCCCCTGGAGAGCCTTACTCACATTTTAAGGTTCTGTACAAATGCTCCAGTTCCCGTGTCTCTGTGGGATGTCTTTCCCAGAGCTCTGCCCAAAGCATGGTCCTGCTGCGATGAGACCATTGCATTTTAAACAGCCCTCATGATGCCATGACCCAGCGCAGGTGTATGTCCATGTCTGCACCTGTGGTCTGAAGTGAGAAGGAAGGACACTGTTAGGGAGTCAAGAGTCCTCCTTTGCTGTTCTTCAGACTTTGAGTCCTTGCTGTCATTATGTGGCCCCCAGGGAAGTAAGAGCACAGATCCTCATCTGTCAAACCCAGGTGCTTGCTGGTGTCTCACACTGGTTGTCCGAGACTAGATGTTCATCTGTAAAACCAAAACTCTTGGAAAAGATGCAGAATTTCATCACATTTGATGAGAGCGATGTTCAAGAACTTCTCCAGAGTTCACCAAACTAGCAGCAGAAGACTTTGAATAGAATACAGGCAGTTGGCACTTGAGAAAGAAAATCAACAAGGGATGACCCCGAAAGAAAAAGCAGATCAGACAGCAATGATTTGAAGAACTGGGCTTGGAAGAGACCCTAGAGAAAACAAATCAAGTCCTTGAATATTTCTGCGGAAATGGCCACCACTGTAATTGGGCTGTGAAAATCAAACGTATTATGTAGTGTTACTTCTCAGTTTGTGGGCAAAGTATGCCAGAATTAGTGCTTCATTCATTCTATGTAGTGAGAATTAGCATAGAGTTACCAATTTAATCTGTGTTGTACGTGTGTGTGTGTGTATATATATATATATATATATATACACACACACACATATATATATATACATATATATCATAATTTATGCACATGTGTATATGTGTGTATAAATTTATTATCATCACTTTGTATCTCATTCTTCAGGATAAAGTCTCAACTTTTTGTCATTATTATTAACTATGAAATTTTGGTGTTTGGTTTTGAGTGGATTCACTTTCAGTGTTTTTTTGGGGGGTACCAATTTCACACTAAAAATGAGTGCCTTCTTATACTCCTAAAGCGAGGACTACATGGGAAGATCAATTAGCAGAAAGACACAGTAAGTACTTAGGGTGGGAACAAGCAAGGACAGAGGTGAAGGGGGTGGGTTCTAGCCATCTTTAGGAAACCTTCCTGCAGAGCTCTCACACATTTTCACCTTGTGATCCAAGTGGCCCTTATGCAATGGAAAGCCAGTCTGTGTGACCATAGAATGACTCAGAGAAGTGACCCACACAACTCAGGCTGAGACCACAGTGTTCCTCGTCTTTCCTGCCTAGGGAGACTGGCCATGGAGAAGATACCAGAAAGCTGGAGGCCTGGGAGGCCTCTGAGCCCTCTGGCTGTGCTTGGAGCCCACAGCTGGTTTCTGCAGAGGGCACTGCCCCATTGGGAATGGCATGTCACTTCTGATTTAATGAGAATCCAGAGTCAAATTCAATTTTGTTCCCATTAACAATTGAAGAGTCAGGTAACTGTCTAGAACTTCAGGTCTATATGAGTCTTTCCTCTGTTATCTGTTTACCTAAATACCTAACCAAGTTATTCCTAAATTCCTGTCATAAGAAATGAATCTTTCCTCCTGAGAGGGCTTGGCTTTTCCAGTAATTCCTCATCCTGAGAAATTAAGGGTAATTTCTTAAAGCTAAATCAATTTGCTTTATTAGCAGTCTTCCATAACCAGGTAGTCTATATCAAAATTGGCTTTACCCCTTTCCTGTGCTAAAAGCTTTTACTGCGAAAAGACTGTCATATATACACACAAGGGTATAACATTTGGCCAGAAAGCCTTACTGGGGTAATAAAAATGTCATCATATCTTACATTCTCTGTATGAGCAATTCTTCTAACCTGTGTTTCATATTCACTTAATTGACATTGTTTGGTCCCTACTGCAATATCAGGAGATGGAAGGGTGGGAGGAGGTCGGTGGCCCACTGCCAGGCACCTGAAGTCTTAAGAAGGCTAAAAGCAGCCTTTGGAAGAGCATATGTGGGAGGTGCGTTTTTCTTTTTGTTTTCTCTCATAAAGGATGCTCTTATTTGAAGTCACTCAGATAGTGACCTGCTGTTTGGTGACCATGGCCCATATAGCCAGTGGACTGCATGTCTTTCATGCCATCAAGAGGGAGGGGGACAATCTGTGCATCCAAGGACTCATCTTCTTTGTGAGAAACATAATTAGGATTACAGAAGGGGATGGAGACTGGCTCTTGATGAGGAGCTTGACAGGTCTCTCCATCTGGCTGGAGGCAAATTAGTTCTCTGTCTTTGCTGGAGGCAAATTAGTTCTCTGTCTTTGCTGGAGGCAAATGGACCAGACTTAGGCCTTATAGGGGGTTCCACTCCCAAGTGCCCCCATCCACAGGGGACTTTGGAACCAGAGTTCCGTGTGCAGCTATGCGTTGGCCTGGGTGATTCAGATGGCTCCTTTTGTGTGGCCTATCCTTGCTCGACTTTATCTTGGGGACTTTTCAGATATAACATTTCAGAAACTAACGGTGTGAACATGGAGGGAGAGAACAATTATAGCCACAATCCATTTCCTGAGAGCACTTCAGCTGCCTACAGTTTCAAAAGATCAAACTGTCACCTCTTCCAAACCCCAGGCCCGGCTCATTCAATGATGAGTGCCTGGGAAGCATATTCTGGGATTAATAAATATCTTGCCTTTCTCCAAAGTAGCTCAGAGTACACTCTGTCTATTCTCTTGTTTGCCAGAGTGACATCTTGTACAAAAGGGAAGTAGGGCCCATTATTCCTGACTTACAGCTAGAAAACAGAGGTGAAGAGATGTCAGGTCTCTTCCATCCAGTTCCAAATCTGATCCTCTAGCTCATGGAGGCAGATGAGGGTAACAGGACAACAACCCATCCCAGTTGTGTTCCCTGTGTGATATGCCCCTCTTGTTTCTCAGGTTCCCAAGGGCAAGGCCAGCAGCCACAGAGCTTTGCTCTTCAAAATCTGGGTGAGACCTGACGGTGGCCCTTATTCATTCTGTAAGTTGGTGGGTGCATGTTAATATTCTAGTGGAAGTGCAGTGAGTACTTCCTGGACTCTATTCACAGAATTTGGGGTGCATCCAGTGGTTTGCTTTGTTATAGTCTTCCTGAGAGACCCACAGTGCAGAATCTGTGGCTTTTTATATGTTTTAAGAGTTGTACTGAAAAGAAGCACAAAGGAGTAGAAGGGTAGAAGGAAAGTCAGTTGTCTGCCATGGATCAATCATCTGTTAGGGTCAGATGAGCCCCTTTATATAAAAAAACCCCAAACACATTCTTTTATCCTGAAGCCCCAGTAGGGAGGCCTGATACTATGGAGTACAGTGAGGCACTTAACACCTGTGGATAGAAGGTTCTTGAGTAAGGTCCCAAGAGTAATATCCATATCCAGTGGTTCCTTTCCAATGCTCAGGAGGTTGGTCTGCATCTGAAGACAGGTGTCTGTAGGCCTAGCAGGTCCAAGATGGAAACCAGAAATTGTCCAGCAATGCTCAAGCTGAGCCTTTGAACATCCAGCTGCCATGTTGGACAACTATAGGAAGAGATCAGCCAGGGATATACACTTCCATCCCAGTTGTGTGTCCCTGTATCTCCTTCCAAACCAATCAAAACTGTGTCCCTTCTAGCCTTCTGTGTGCTTCTCCACTTGCAGAAAGAAAGGACAGTTTATTCACGTTAAGATGCTCCAACATCAGTTAAAAAATTTCCAAGAGTTTTTTTTTTAAATTATGAAGTAAATTGATAATATTTGAGATTAGGGAGCAAACCAATTTAGGATTGGAGGGACCCAGAAGCCTTCAAGAACCTAGGACTTGGACCTTCTCAGTTCTGGCCAGAGACAGCATACAGAGAAAAACTAGTAGACCACTCCATTCACAGATGCATCCTTTGAGTCTCTATCACAGGGCTGTTACACAGTCGCTGTTCAGTAAGCTTTTGTTGAGTGAATAAATGAAGCCAAGCTCTAGCATTTGGTAACACCTGTTCTTATTTATCAGAGTCAATAGGAGCATGGACAGTTGCTGAATCTGGACAATTACCAGAATTTGAAACTCAAGAGGTGCAATATGAAGGTCCCTAGATCAGAATGAACACAAGGGTATAGGCAGAGAACAGTAGGTGCCCAAGCCTGAGCAGTGCCCCTCCAGCTCCGTGGGTCCCATGGCCATGTCTAGGGAGACCAAGCAGAGCGAAGAGGGCAGGTCTGGAGGGAGGTGTGTGCCCACAGCCCAAACTGCCTTCATTTGAGAGACCAGCTGTTTGCTTGGGCCTAAGGCCGAGAAAAAAAAATGTTGAGCCATATGTCCTTAGTAAATCAGTGCGTGGCTCTATTAGAAAAAGTGCCCGAATGATTGATTAGAAAATAACCAGCCAGCCCCTGAGTACTGCTTTACTTGTGTGCTGCAAGTTTGTTTAATGTCAAAATGTACCAAAATCCACCCAGCTCCTTCCACTTCCATTTTTCATTAGAGAAATATTTGACAAATGCATGTGCTGTAGCCACTTGGGAAGAGGGAAAATAAGGACTTTGCTCAAGAGTCAGGACTGAAACATGAGCTCCGATGGAAAATATGCCCCTTTTCTGATCATGTGCTGTGATAACAATGGTGAAATGGCTCCAGAGTCCTGTTGGCTGATAATAATAATAGGACCTTAAATTTACCCAGAACTTTCTTCCCAATGCTTTGGACCCCAGCAGATGGGGAAACAGAGTCAGCAGAATCCCCATGTTGAGGATCTTTGGAACGCAGGAAAGCAAGACCATCATCTGTGTCTCTGGTCCTTTATCTCTTCAGACTTGTCTATTCAATACAAGTAATGAAGTAGGAAAAGCTTGCTTTGGGAAGTGGTGTTGGCGGCTTCTTGTGTCTTCAAATGGCATTGGATATGTCTGAACAAGATGAGATCCTCAAATAACTTCTGTGATTTGCCTCAGCCAGTGGTGCCCTAGCCCCAAATGCATTCAGGATTTTCATTTTTTTATGTAATTGGCACAGTGCATTGATTGTACATCTATTCAAATTATGCTTGGGAAAACTAATTTATTTGAAAAGCTAATATAATACCTTTTACATTTTACCCCAAATTAATTGTAAATACAAAATCAATGCCTTTAATTCATAACAGCAACAATCCCTTATAAACATTAGGACAAAACAAAACATGAATTATCTAGGGAGAAAAACTTTATGAGAGATGTATAGGACCTAGGGAAGGAGACTCAGAGTTTTTCAGAAGAGCAGAACAGGAAACTGGGGAACGAGAATGCTCTCCATGATCCCTGGGGCAGGAAGATTGGACATTCTGATATTGTCAATTCCTCCTAAGTGGATTTAATGAAATTCCCATCACAGTCCCCCTGGGACTCTTTGGGAACCTGACAGAGTGATTGCAGTGGTCCTTTGGAAGGGTGAAGAGGTGAGGGTCACCAGGAAAGTTCTGCAAAGGCAAATAGAAGAACTTATACACAAGATTTTCCCAAACCTGACATAGCCACAGTGGCTAAAATAGTGCAATCCTGAGCAAAACTGGGCAGAAAGAGATGTATTACCCTAAACTTGACCTTAAAATATGCATTTGGGGAAAGGATATATTAGTACACAAACAGTACTGTGACCTTCAAGGAAATATTTGGAGAGAGTAGCAAGTCAGATTATCTCAGGCTGTACATCTCGATCAATCCTTGCCTAACCAAAGAGATAAATACTCAAAGTCTAATTATCCATATGGATTCAACCATATCAATAAAATGAATTCACCGGCATAGAAAACATCAAAAACAACATGACAAGGAAAATATAGTATGAAAATATTTATCACAAATATGAAATATTGAGTC
Source organism: Marmota flaviventris (assembly GCF_047511675.1). Classification (NCBI taxonomy): domain Eukaryota; kingdom Metazoa; phylum Chordata; class Mammalia; order Rodentia; family Sciuridae; genus Marmota; species Marmota flaviventris. The sequence continues at coordinate 189,687,092 of NC_092499.1, read as the reverse complement.
AATTTTCTTTCTTAAAAAAAAACCAAACACTTGTATAAACCATTAAAAACATACCCAAACTTTGGAAAATGAAAATGTTATGAAAAGACAAAAAGTGCAAATGGTGAATAAATGTAAAAAATACTCTATCACACTGGTGAGCCACTAAATGCAAATTACAACACTATACTATTTTACTGGACTATCAACTCAGCAAATCAAAATACAGTTCTTATTCAAAGTTGGTACATATAAAGTGAAATCAGTACTTTCATGCACTTCTGTTGAAAGTATACATTGGTACCATCTTTCTGGAGAAGTAAGTCTTGTTCAGACATATCCAATGCCATTTGAAGACACAAGAAGCCGCCAACACCACTTCCCAAAGCAAGCTTTCCGTTTAGTAATATCTATGAAGAATCTTTAAATATGCCTCCTTGTCCTTGTTATTCCCAGTACAGGAATCTACTGTAAGGAGATATTCAGAAATTTGGAGAAAAGTCTAGATTACAGAGTTGTTTGTAGTAATGTAAAGTTAGAAGAACCCAGTGTTCAAATAATGATTTACTGGTCGGATCACAAGGAACAGAAGTGGCATTACTTGGGGAGGGAAAGGGAGTAGCAAGTTGTAAGGAGAAAGAAGAGCATGGGGGACAGGGAGGGATGGTAGGGGACTGCAGCCTGGGCAGGGGGCGGGTGGCAGCAAAGCTCTAGTGCAGTGATGTGGGTCTCCAGGAGGAAGAGAGGAGGGAGGCATACTGACCTCCTTGCCACTGTCTGGCTCCCCATGAGAATTTAAGACACAGGGGTTCAGTGTTGGCCATCCTTGCAGCCTCCCTTTCTGGTAGGTACTGAATGGATTAGCAGATAATAAACACATTTCTTTCATATGTTGAGTAGCTTTGAGTTCTAGGTTACTGAGTTGAGGTTGCACTCTATAGCTAATGAAGATCCAATAAAGTTTCTTAGGAAGGAAATTAATAAATACTCTTCCTAAGTAGCTCTGTTGATTTATTTTTATGACATGCATTCAATGCTATTTTAAAACAGCCTTATTTGGGCTTCAGTCAGTAGGGGGTGCACCGATGCTGAAAATTCCAATATTAATAAAGAATGGTGTTTATTTATTAATCTTTTGGTCCTTCTTTCTGATTACTATTGATTTCCTGTGTACTCTCTACTCCCCCACCATTTTTCATTTTTCATGACCATATATACTAATAGGTATAAAACTGGGTTTTCATAAGAGTTAATTTAGTATCATTATTGATGATGGTTGTTAAAGGTGTGACATTTTTGAGAAATTGGTGCTGCACGAAGAAATTTTAAATTATGCTTATCATTTATTCAGGACAAATTTCCCCTCAGAATAGGTGAGAAAGTACTAGAAGAAAATGGAGGTGATATTTCAATAGCTCACGTGGACACTAATATTATAATTGGAACAAGAGTAATTGTGACCTTTAAAGAAAGCCTACTTCATAAAGTGCTCATTAAAAAGATGGACTTGGCTTTTGGAACATTATTTTCTCAAAGTTCTTCATGAAATAGACTTAATAAAATGCTATGGTTTATTAAACCTTTAAAGAGCATGGAAAACAGGAGTTGTGTAGAGGAACTGAGGGGGAAGATAAAATGAGGTATGTATATAGTATTTTTGATGCAAAAAAGGAACATGGTTGTTCCATCTAAAATTCAAAGTAGATAAAAGTATTGTACCAGAAGAGTCTTAGAATTAAAACCTCTGTGATAAGAATCATCATTTCAGGGGAGGCAAGGAAAAACTATAGAATACTAGAGAGCACCACTTGAACAGGAAGAGAGCTGTATTTGAAACTTGGAATTGCCTAAATTTTATTAAACAATGCAGTGCTCTTTTGAAAGGATGGTATTAAAAAGTGCCAGGATTTCCCATTTCAATTCCTTTAAAATGCTTACACAGTGTCTTAAAACAAAGGAAAGTATCAGCTATGAAAATGATTATTTAGGCAAATCAAATTCACCAAAATTTTAAAATTTTTTTTGTGGAAGGAAAAAGAAATTAAAAGAAAAACACCAAGTGGACCATCCCTTAAAAGGCAAATCTTCCCCAAAATATTTCCAAATGTAATTCAATATCATATTTTTCATGAATAGCATACATTTCAAAAGTCTCACAAACAACGTAAAATGAAAAGTTTCAGTAGAGATATAGTAATGATGGTAAGTATAGGAAAGCAAAGGTGGCAATAAGAACATCAAACAAATAAAGATAAAATATATTATGTGATAGATGCAGTATATACTGAAGATACAATAACTGAATCTATATGCATCAAATAACATAACAGCATAACACACAAAATGAAGAATGTAAGACCTTCAAGCAGAAGCAAACAAAGGTTTAGAGGGTAGCAGGAAAGTACTTATCATCAAGACCACAATGGGCAAAGTAGAAAAAATTTTGTAGTTTACCAATTAGACATATTTCTTTAGAATTACTCAAACATTTACATCTTTTCTTAAAATTCAATAAATAATTTCACCAGAGGTTTTACATTCTAACCAAATACGATGAAAGTTAGAAATTAAAAGCCTGAAGAGTAAGCAAGCAAAATTACCAATAACCATGATATTTTAAAATGTTGTTCTAAAAAACAACTGAGAGAATGAAAAAATCAAGAATACAGGAAAAGACAACTTAGAAAATAGTAATAGTAATACTGATAAAAATTAATCAGAATCAATGCTTAGAGAAAAATTCAATGAAAGTGCTAAATGTTTTTACTGTTAAATAAAAAAGAGAAAGTAAGTTAATTATTAAATATAACACCTTAGAGAAGAAAAGAACACAATGGAAGAAATAAAAAGATGAAGTCATAGATTGGAAAGCAAGAAAATAAACAGTGAAAAAGAGCAAAAGTTTATTCCCTGAAGATTTACTAATAGGTGGGAGTCTGGCAAACCTACTCCAGAAAAACCAAAAACATATAAAATTAAAAGGAAATAGGAATTAAAAGGAGATTGAAACTGTACAGAAATAAAAGTTATAAGAAACAGGTATTTATAAGCATGCTACTATTAAGTATAATCATACAAAATGAAAGTTCTGTAAGTTGATGCAAGATGAATCTTTATAGACTAATAAGAAAGAAAATAAATCCAGAAAGTCATCAAAGAACTGTGAAGATTCCAAAAAATCTTTTTTGAATCTGCTGTGAATTTTCATAAATATTTTTTAGTAAATAATACTATATTACAAAGAGTGTTTCTGATAGAAACACTTAGTAGACACCTGCCATGGAGAAGCACCCCAAACAACCAGCCAATGTCAGGAATGCAGATAGAGAGGTCTTACATAAAATCTACCAAAGGACATTGGTTTACAAAGGAAGTCATATTCCTGAAATGCAGGGATGGTTCAATTACAAAAACATACCACAAGGCACCAATGAATTAAATGGACATTGGATTACAAAGGAAGTCATATTCCTGAAATGCAGGGATGGTTCAATTATGAAAACATACCACAAGGCACCAGTGAATTAAATGGACATTGGATTACAAAATAAATCATATTCCTGAAATGCAGGGATGGTTCAATTACGAAAACATACCACAAAGCACCAATGAATTAAATGAAGATCTACATTTCCAGAATTGTCATTTCCAGAGTTGTCAAAAAGTAACATGACAAAATTCAGCCCACATTCCAATGGAACTTTTAAAAAAGGGACTAGAAATATATTTTGTTAATATACCAATAAGTTTTTTTTTTTAATGAAAAAATACTATAGTCGGGGCTGGGGTTGTGGCTCATTGGTAAAGCACTTGCCTTGCATATGTGAAGCTCTGGGTTCGATCCTCAGCACCACATAAAAATAAATAAATGAAATAAAGGTATAAAAAAATACTATAGTCAAGGAAGAGCCCTAGAGATGTCTTTAAAAGCAGAATAAAGTTAAGGGCCTGCCTTAATTCAATGTTGTTTTGGGATATCTGTTTAATAAAATATAATCTCAAATTAAGACATAAATAACTATGCTAAAAGTTGCTGGATATAGAAGAAATCTCTAAAATGAATAGGACTCTTATGTACCAGCATTGACGACCCATTAATCATGAGGACGAAGAGTGCAGACTCCCTAGAAATAAGCTTAATAGGGACAGACGTGAAAAACAATGAGAGGGTCACTTGGAATTTCGTAGGAGGGTTTGGTGGAATGTGGGCTGTGCTGTGTTCTAGAGGGGAGTAGGTTTTCTGAAGATGGTAATTCTCCCCTTGTCCACTGACAAGCCCTGGAGGACTATTTGCCCTGTTAAGCAAAACAAACATAAATTTCTAAAGTGAATAATTATAAACTTCATTAGAAAAGAATGACCAAATGAAAATGTCAACAATTTAAATAGGTGCAGAGGAGCCCAGTGGGTTTACCAGGAGCCCAGGCAGACCCTGCCATGCTTGGGAGGGAGACACTCTGGAACTTAGTTTTCCTGGTAAAGTTTTTTAAATTTTACAAAACTAAATATATCTTCTTTATGAGACTCCCTGACAGATTGTCTAAACTTCAGGTGTCACAATACTCGAATCTACCTGCCAGATATAAAATTGTATTATAAATCTGTAATAATTAAAAGATGACCCAAGTGGAGTAGAGAAATAAATCAATAGAATATGAAAAAATGTCAGTAGAACAGAAAAGCCAGAAGTAAATAAAAGATTATGTGAAATTTAAATTTATGAGAGAATATCATAAAAATGTGATGAAAGGCTGGGTTATTTAGTGTACAGTATTGAGAACAGTCCAGGTGATGTTTAAAATATTAAGAGCAGGTGCAGCATTGGTGCCCCACCCCAAGAGGAAAGAGTGGGCGCTGGTCCTCCCACATGTGTGGCATGGGCACTCCCAGCCTTGGGGGAGGCAGGGGACTGGGGAATGTGTGTTAGATCCTTGCCCTGTCCTGTACTGAACTCTTGCATTAGTACATTGAATCTAAGAAATCTGACTGTACCCAGACTTTCTAAGGACTTAAGCAACAAAGAAACCAAACTTTAAAAATTTTTAATTTATTTTAAATCTGGTTAATGCAATGGGATCATGGCATGTTTCCACTACACGTGATGTAATGCTTAAACCAGTTTAAATCAATCTGAGTTCCTTCCTGGCAGCCACAGTCACTGGCCATGCAGATAGCACACCTTTGCAATCTCCTCACCGCCACTTCTTCCTTCCAACCATAACTTGGTGCCTACTAGTCAACATTTCCTCCCCACTCCCTCCCTTTTCTCTCCTCAGCCTCTGGTAACCTCTGTTTCACTCTCAGCATCTATGATCAACATTTTAGATGCCACATGTAAAAGAGATCATGCAGTATGTGTCTTTTTTAATATTTATTTTTTAGGTGTAGATGGACACAACACAATGCCTTTATTTTTATGTGGTGCTGAGGATTGAACCCAGGTCCCACCTGTGCTAGGCGAGCACTCTACCGCTGAGCCACAATCCCAGCCCCCCCTTTTTTTATTCCAAGGATTGAATGCAGGGTTGCCTAACCACTGAGCCACATCCCCAGCACTTTTTATATTTTATTTTGAGACAGGGTCTTGCTAAGTTACTTAGGGTCTTGCTAAATTGTTGAGGCTGGCTTTGAACTCGTTATTCCTCCTGCCTCAGCCTCCTGAGCTGCTTGGATTGCATGCGTGGCCACCATCCCAGTCAGTATGTGTCTTTCTGTGCCTGGCTTATTTCTCTTAACATGATGACCTCCACTTCCCTCTAGGCTGGCTCAAGAGGCAGGACGTCATCCTTTTTATGATGGAAACAGTGTTCCCTTGTGCAAACCCAACTACACCAGTCACTTGATTATGACTGGATACCATTTTTATAAAATGAAAAAAAGCCAAAAAGAGAAAATGATTTGGAAGAAAATGTGGGAATCAATATGACAAAGGGTTAATATTTAGAGAAATCACTTCAATTTTAGAGTAACAGAGAATTGGATGAATGGAGACACAGTTCACAAGCAGATGGTTTCTGCCAGAGCCAACCTGAGAAGGTGTGGGCTTGTTGCTAATTACAGGAATACTAAGCAAGAGGACGATGAGGCACTGTTAGAACTGTCCACATTAGAAGAACTGTCGCAACACATCCTTGTTGCTGGCAGGCTGTTGGTGACACCAGTGAAGGTGCAGGGCACAGGCAATTTTCTTTTCAACGTAAATAAATGGAATACATGTCGGCAAATATAAAAGCAGAATAATAAGGACATTTATGCCTTTCTGCCCCATAATCCCACATGTGAGAAAAAAGCAGAGTGCACAGAAGGGAACATGGAATTTTGAGTTGGAAATTACAGGTTTGAATTCAGATTCTAATACTTGGAAGCTGGATGCGCTTCCATCAATGTCTCTCTGATGCCTGGTTTTCTCATTTGCAAAGTTGGGCTCATCCTATGTAGGCCTCAGGGGGTCCTATCATGGGGTAAGCGCAGTGTCACGGATGCAAACTGAGAAGCTCCACATTTCTATGGCACCTCGTTCCTTTGTCCAGGAGCCTCAGTTTCCTTATCTGTAACATGGACAATGATACTTATCTCACAAGTTTGTTGGGATAGTTAGATGAGCTAATGTGCTCATTTATGCATTTCTTCATTTATTCAGCCTCTGGGTTTGGTAGTTACAGGCACTGACTGAGGGGGCTGGCCATTCAGAGAAATCAAGGCAAACCCACTCAGCCGTTCCCTTGCTGCCGGATCCTGGAATCTAGGGATGGGCTTGCTATACCTTAACAGACACCACAGTAGATGGTGTTAGCTGTACTGTCCAGAGCCCACTTAGTGCTCCTCAAAGGAGATCCTACATTTGTGATCCTTTTCATGTCCTTTCTATAGAGCCCTGGATGAAATCAACATCGCCTCCTTTGATGGATGGCTGAGCGCTTGCTTTAATGAACAATCTGTTTACAGGAGGGTAATTTGCTTTAATGAACAATCTGAAGTCACCTAAATGCCCAGTATAAGAGGAGTGTCGAAGCAAATGGTATTGTAATCATTCTGCAGAAGAGCTTGCAGCCATTAATATGGAAAATTATGAGAACCATGAAAGACAGAGAAATATTTGATATACAATTATGTGGGGAACAAAAGCAGAATACAAAACAGTATATACTTCAGAATTACACATTTGGAGTCAGAGGGAATAGCGAAAAACAACATTTTTATTACAGTAGAAGGATCCTGGATGAATTTTTAAAATTCCTTTAATGATTTAAAAATATTGTGTTAGCAACAAAATAACAACCAGAAAGAAAATGGCTGCTGTGCAGGGGGAAAAAAAGCAGGTGATTTTATTTAATTCTTTTGTTGCAACATAACTTAGGGGCAAAATAAAGTGCTCCCAGTGCATACTTAATGCTTTTTCACACACGCGTACATGTGCTCAGCCTGACCCAGGGCCAGGAGAGAACACGAACTGTGCTTGATTGTAAGTGGGGAGAATCATCTCCATGTCTGTTGTGAGGGTGGACATGAAATTAGCGGACAGTATTATATTTCAAGAGATGCCGTTGTGTTGTTAGTGGGAAGGTGGAATGCTAGAAGGTGTGAGAGGTCAGAACTGAGAGCCTGTTTTCAGGTGGAGCTCAGAGGTGCACAGATTTTTCAAGGCACACAAAGTGTTCTTACTGAAAGGCCCAAATGGAGGAAAATTACTCTGGAATGATTACATTTAATATGCATGGCTATGAATCCAACACTGCCAGAATTATGTGCACAGCCTTGGTTTTCCTTCCAGCAAGATAAAGCAACAGGATCAATCCCACTGGGAGCTGGGCTCTCAGCTGCTCTACCCACTGGGGACCAGGAAAGAGGAATGTCCAAGGAGCCACTCAGACCAGGAGGGCTGTGGTTCCAGTCCCCTGCCCTTGTCTCTGTCCTTATTCTTGGCTTTGCTTTCCTCCAAAAGGCAAATACATATTTATGTATTCCTCTCACAGCCTCCCTAACTCCCAAACCACAAACACTGATGCCTTGTATAATTTCACTGTGTTTTCTTTTTGGCTGGTAATTTATCTGGAGTGTTGCTTGACCGCCTTATCTTTCTTCCTCTCCACGGTCTCTTAAATTGCTTCAGCAGATCTAGCCTCTCCAGAGACAGAAGACAGGCACGAAGCTTCATGCCGGACCGAGCAAGGCCCCGCATCCGCGTGGGTGTTGGATGACTGCTACACAATGGCACCATGAGTCACCAAGATTTAGGGGAGAGTGTGGAGGAGGGTGCAGATGCCAAGGGCTCTGGCACCATGGGAGACAGACGCAGGTCAGGAATCATGACGTCAGCCAAAGTCGGTCTTTAAAAATAGTGAACCTCCTCTATGAATCAAAGTGATTCTGTGGGGAGAAAACTAAATCGACGACAGAAGGTTATATTGCTTTGTAAAAGAACAAGTAATTTATACCCGACCTCCAGGAGAGCAAAAGTTACAAATCAAAATAGACTCAGAAGTGCTCCAAGTATTCAGAAACTCACCAAAAGAGTTGGAGTGGACTTCCCATGTTCTACACAAAGACTAAAAAGCAGTAGCAGAGAAGGGAGAACAGCAGAGACGCTGGACTCCCTCCCTACTGCAGCAGCCTCTGCAGGTGGGCCGACCAGCTTCTGCCTTAGCACAGCCTAGGCTCTCTCTGAAATGTCCTTCTGAAAATAATTTAGGATTGTGCATCCAAGGATGTGGACCACCGAGCCCTCATTGCTGAAGCTGGCAACACGAACCCCAAAGAAAATCAGACCCAAGAGTGCATTGTGATTATGTAACGTGCCCAGACTGGAAAGGCCAGGCTGTTTATCATGTGAGCCCAGCTGCCAGATTGGCCTGACTTGAGCAGTACCCACTTTAATTAACCAAATTGGTTTTCTTCTCTTGATAGAAAATAGAAAGATATTAGTTAACTGCTCCACAATATCCCCTGTTTCCCAAGAAAGTCTTTGTCGGTGAATTCTATACATGACGTGGTTAAATTCTTTATTGATTCAATTATTCTATGCAGACATATAATCACGAAAATAATATTCAAACAATCCCAGAGCTGGACACACAGCTGACATTTAATAAATACCAAATAACTAGTCAGAGCACATCTGCAGTTTAAAATGCAAAATCAATTCTGCGACATAAACAATAATCACTAGGGAAATGGGGCTTCTGCCTTGTTTTAGTCATTCACAGGCTAAAGGTGAGAAGTGTAGATATAGCTTTACCTACTGAATACAAAGCTTCTACTTATAAAAATCGTGCAAAGCCAATAATTAAATACTGTAGTTCTTTAAAGTACAATTATACATTTTAGTCTTTTAATAAAATTTGCTGTAGTTTTTTTTGAAGATCAAAAATCCAAGAGGCTAGAGGTTCTGTTGTCCCCCCACCCCCTTAACTAACCTGGAGCAACTTGATAATAAAAAACAATTCACTTTCAGGTCCTGCTGTTAGTCTTTATATACTACCAAGCTGTTGCCATAAAATGTGAGGTGAAGGTGGAGATGGTGGTTTTAATGAGGCACACTTGGGTTTTCCTGGTTCATTTCATGTACAGTTTATTCATGTGACAAGCATCAGTGTAGAATTAAATATCATGCAACAAAGGGATGTAGAAAGCAAGCATATTTTATTTTATCTTTTATCTACCCTCAATCCCCACCCTCAATGAGTCATAAATGAGGGGCAGCTGCAGGTGTAAATGTGTCCTGTTTGGTTCAGTTCTAAAGGTTTGAAGCAACAGAACGTAGTAACAAATGTTGTATGGAAAATCCAGCTCCATTTACAGGACAATAGCACTGGTACATTAAGGAAACCTGAGCTGGGAATTCTCAGTGATAAGAATATGATAAATAAAATACTTTAGGTTGCATTACATTTTTAAAGAAAATTATAAGGCTATCAAGAAAGGCAAGAATCTGACTGCATGAATAGAGGTGACGACTCCCGTTCTCTAATTATCACCAAGCTCATTTGTGATGGAGTAGTGGGAAGAGAAGGCAATTCTGTCTCCAGGTGAAGTGTCATAATTTCTCAGGAGCTAGCCAGGTCTTGAGTCACGTGGTGTAAAAGACGGGCATTGCCCTTTCTTCTCAGAGTATTCAGAAGCTCAGAGCACAGTTGTGATGGGCAGGCAGCTGCTGGATGGAGCCCTTGGATTGCAATACTTGAGCATGATCTAACAATGAGGTGGCCTTAAGAGCAACATTTTGAACAATTGAATCTAAGAATTGGGTGAAAATTTTCAGTCTTTAATGTGGCTAAAGATGTCATTTGGTACAGAATAAATAAAACCATCTTGCCTGTATGATAGAGCAAGATTTTTTACTTTCATGATTATAAAATATTAATAAGATTCTTTGTGTGTGTGTACGTGGGGGTATTTAAGCTAGGGATGCTCAATCATTGAGCTACACCCTCAGCCTTTTTTTTTTTTTTTTATTTTGAGACAGGATCATGCTAATTTTCCCAGGTGGTCTCCAACTTGAGATCTTCCCATCTTAGCCTTCCAAATTGCTGGGATTATTGAGCCACCCTGCTCCGTTTATCAGAAATACTTTTTTGGGGGAGAAGGATGTGTACTGGGGATTGAGTGAAGGAGGTCTAATCACAGAGCCACATCTCTAGCCCTTTTTATATTTTATTTTGAGACAGGGTCTTGCCAAGTTGTTTAGGGCCTCCCTAAATTGCTGAGGCTGGCTTTGAACTCTCAATCCTCCTGCCTCAGCCTCCTGAGCTGCTGGGTTTACAGGTGTGCACCACCAAGCCTGGTCTCAGAAATACTTTTAGGAACATGTTTTAGAAGAAGATAATATAATCTAGAAACTCTGAAATGTAATATCCACAATGTCTGCCCTAAAACAAAAAATTATTTCACAAAAGAAAAAAGAACATGACTGATCATCAAAAAGACCAGAGGGTCAATAGAAGCAGAGATTATCTAGATATTAAAGTTGGCAAACAAGGACTTCAGAATATGATCCCTATGGTAAACATGCTAAGGAAAATAGACAAAGATGGACAAAAATGGATGAAAACATGGAATATTTTTGGATGAATTGGGATGAATCAGATAGCTTATCGTACTGGCTGTGTTTTCTGATACCACACTGAGTAGAGGTGGTGTCCATCCACATCTGGATGGACACCACCATGGCAAGAATGCTCGCTAAAGGGCTTTTGCAGTGGTATCCTTCTGATCTGGGCACTCTACTGACTGGGAGTTATTTATTTCAATGAAAAAGAATCTTAGGAGATATATTTATTTGTATGTTAAACAGTTCCACAGGGGCATGACCGCTGTCTTTTACTTTAAAAAAATGCAAAAGAGCTCAGTGTGATCGCTTTTTAGCTACTTAGAGATGCAGTTTCAAGATCCTGATGGTTCTCTAAATTATTACTGACATCAGCCACAAATAAAACAGGAAAACGATGCTTGAAAATGTCAAAATTGATATATCTTGACTATTACAGTCAAGATATTTTTTGCTGAAATATTGTTGTCTCAAAATTTGGCAATTGATTTCTGGTTTCACATGATGCCAAATATTGACTAGAGTTAAATATCCATCGAACTATTCCAGATGGATCAATTCACATTGGTTTGTTCAGATCCCAGTACACGTCAGTGGTTGTTTAGTCATTCTGGTATTGGGGGGGGGGGGCAAGCGCTGGGCCTTGGGCATCAGCTGGGAGGTGGCTCCATCTCATTCCCTCTCAGCCCAGGGGGGCTGCGAAGGCAGCCAGACTTGAAACCCAGACAGGAAGAAGTCCTCCTGCCCACCACAAAATACTTCAGTTATTGTTCTTAGTAGAGACTCAAATACAGTGTATCAAACTTGCAAAATAATTTTTTTTCACATCAAAGATTTCTGATGTCCATTTTACTTGCTTCAATTTCGTCTTCTTCCCAGATGCTACATATGGTTTGGTCACAAGCATCAAATGGGAGATAACACACATTTCCCCCCCAAACGTCTCTAGCTACCTGATGTGAAATACCCTTTCAACTTGAGCAAGGTGTTTATTTCCATTTTCTGAGCAGTCAGAGGCTTCTCTTGGCTGATTCTCCCTCTTGGAGGATGGTTCTCAGGGCTGTAGCAGCCTAGGGTACTGGCTCCCTGAAATTTGTTTTGTGGGCAATGATAGACATGGATTAGATTGTTGCTTCCTGGTGTCCTGCTAGTGAATTTTAGAGTGAAAATATGAAAGCCAGGGAGAAATGTGCTCCAGGCTCTTGAGCAGGGTGGACAAATTATGGCCCAAGGACCAAATCCAACCAGCTGCCCATGTGTACAGCTAACAGTGGTTGTGATATCTTTAAATGGTCCAAATAAATCAAGAGGAGAGTATATTGCTTTTGACACATGAGGTTATATGAAATTCATATTGCACTGTCCATGAATAATTGGAACAGAGCCACATACCCTCAGACATGCTTTCTATGTTGGCTTTTGTGTTACTGCAGGAGAGGGGAGTCACTTTGAGCCCTTGGCTTGCACAGCCCCACACACTTACTATCTAGCCCTTTCCAGAAGTAGAATGCTGTTGTTGTACATTAAACCATGTCCCTCGCAAAAGGTGCTGAAGTCCTGGGCTCCAGTCAGTGTGGATGTGACCTTATTAGGACAAAGGGATTTTTTTCAGATGATCTTGTTAATGTGAGGTCATTAGGGTGGGCCCTAAGCCAAATATCCCTCATAAAGATAGGAAATTTGGACTCTCTCTCTCTCTCTCTCTCTCTCTCTCTCTCTCACACACACACACACACACACACACACACACACACACACGGAGAATGCCATGTGAAGACCAAACAGAGATCAGGGTGACGCTTCTACACAGTGAAGAATGTAAAGGACTCCAGCTGTGGAGTGGGAGCCAGGAGAGAGGCTGGAGCAGCTGCTTTTGTGGCCTCAAAGAGAGCCACCTGCAGACACCTTGACCTTGGACTTATAGCCTGCAGAACTGTGAGGCAGTAGACTTCCATCTAAACCCTCAATTGGAGGCACTTTGTTCTGGAAGCCCTGACACACTGATGAGGTGTGCACACACACACACACACACACACACACTATCCACTCATGCCCCTTCAGTTCACTGGGTTCTTAAGAGTGTTTGATTTCGACAAATGTGACAGAGGCCTCCTCTGTTTTTTTCCTTTGCCACCTGAGGAAGGGCCACCTGTGTGACCTGTGTCCTGTCCTTGTCCTCTCCACGAGATTGCTTCTTTTTGTGCACCCCGGAACTCCTCACATGTGACGCGCTCCTTATTTTTCTCAATAACAAATGAATCAAGAACTGTCAGTTAAACTCCCACTGCTCAGAGCCTCCTATTCAAAAATTCTAATTTTTAAGGAGAGGCTTTCTTTTGAAAGATAAAACAAGGGTGGTTGCACGTGACTTTCTTTCCACCAATATTTTCAAAAACATGTACCAGTGGAGTTGCCTGGTGCAACTCCAGAATTTAGGGAAACTTTTACTTTTTTCATTTTAATATTCCACATAATAAAATGAGGAAACTGAAGGTTTGGGCTCCCTTTAACAACCTGTGAAGGAGTCAAATGTGCTTTCAAAAGTGGACTCAGTTGAAACATTTGATGAAAGCAAATTGTCATTGGGATAAACACATTCTCCCAATCTGTGCTTTATGATTAGTTATTTGCTATTTTAGAAAATGCCTAAATCACTTATAGACGTCATTCCATCACAGGAGGAAGCTATTGATGTAATACCATATGAAACGCTAGATGTGCATAAAAGATAAACAAGGAGGTGACGATTCACTTTAGTAACACAGCTGTGGGAGTCTTTTTTTTTTTTTTGGTAAATGATTAGGTTTGTGAATGTTCAGTGGTTGTACGTATTATTCTAGAACACATCTATTTCAAAAACAACAACCACAAAACAAAAGCAAAACAAACAAATAAATAAAAAAGAGCTCCACTTCCTAATCGAACAAAAGATTTGCTGAGAAGCTTCAAGATACTCAGTTCTAATTCTGGTGCTATGGGAACAAAAATATACTGGGACATAAACTTTGACCCCAGTGAATTTATGGAATTCATTTTTAGCCTGCTTGCGAAGATTAGAAAATCATATAGTCAAAGTCGAGATGGATGGGAGGGATTATTAGTATAGTTGATGCTCTGAGCAGATAAAAGTCCTTTTAGCTTCTGAGAAGTCACAGGGGAGAAAGTGAACCTGGACCCAGCTGCACCCTGAGAGGGTGGAGGAAGGGTCTTGTGAGGGCCCAGCCGGGCAGCTGAGCCAACTGTCCTGGGAATGCTGACTGCCGATTTCCTCGCCAGGCAGCAGGAGCTGTCTGTCCATGCAGAGCTGGGGTTCAATGCTGCGGGGTGACTGAATTAACAATTATGAGCAACCTGGAAAATAAAAATAGATGGGCTGTGTGGGCTGGGGGATGCTGAGTACCAGGTAATGAAACCCACAACTTTAAAGTTACCTTTTATTCCCTAGTGGGTTGGTTGGTCAGCTTTTGTCTAGGTTGGTCTCTAAAACACAAATGGGCTTTGTCTTCAAAGGTTATTTAATCAAGATTTTGAACACTCAATCTTTTTTTTTCTCCCACTTGGTAGAGATTGAACCCAGGGCCTTGCACATGCTAGGTAACTGCTCTAACACTGAGGCACACCCTCAGCCCTTCAGAATTGTTTTTTTTTTTTTTAAATCCTATCCACGATGATTAGCTCCATGCCACAGTTACCCCACAGAATTTGTTGAATTGTGTAACACAGAGGGGTCTCGTATTTATGATTCCAAACAGGCAGAAGAAGCACCATTACTACAAACAAACTACATTTAATGACATCATGGTCCTCAAACAATTTTGGAGGGCCATTCCAAGGTATCTCTAAGGCCAAGTGCAGGGGAAGCACATTTGATTTTTCTAGAGGAGGGAATGAAGGAGAAAAACCATACTGAATCCTAAAATCCTGAAAGAGAACTGCTTGGGAAGGTCCAAGCAATTAAAGAGCCATGCTCTGTGTGTTAGGTAATGGCGAGCCCCAGAGGGACTGGCTGCCTACATGGGAGCCAGTCCTCCAGGCCTTTCAACCAGAAGGACCCCAATCCAGCTGAAACTGGCTAAGTTGAGAGCAGGATGTGGCTGCTTCACAGAAAGTCCAGCAGATCTTACTCTCAGGCCAGGCTGGACTCGGAGGTACAGACCTGACCTCATGACTTTTTCTCTTGACCTCTGGGTTCTGCTCTCATCTCTGAGGTTTCACTCCTAACCTGAGTGAGCTCTCTGCACTGCGGCAAAATGGCCACTGGCGAGTCTAGCCTTTACCCTGGGAGCTCCATGTCATGGTGCAGAGACATACCTGGTCCAGCGCCATGAAGAAAGAAAGTCAATAATATTTGTCTTTGATTAAGTGGTGATGTCATCATTGGCATTTTTTTTTTGCAGTAATTTTACTTAAAAATATCTACTACATTAGAGTATTATTTACTTTAATTACTGAAATTTTGGGTACCTCTTCAACTTTTGTGCCTGGGCAAATACCCCACTCTTTTCAGCCAGTTTGTGTTGCATCTACAATATGATTCTGACCCTCTGCATTCCTTACTTCCTAAATGACACACTTTCCCCCAAGGTACCTGTTGTGGCTGAACACAGGTACTATCCCTCCTCATGGCCACCACCTCTATTTGGTCATTGATCATGTTCTAACTTTCAGTTATGGCCATAGCTGCAGCCACAGTTCAGGGTCAGAGACCTGAAAGGTCACACAACTAATGCCTGGAAGTTCCCTGGCCCCAGACTCCATCCTCCTCCTGGCATTGCGAGGCCTTTGCTCTTGTCCATGCACAGCCATGGCTCTCACAGTCCCACAGAGCAAGGCTTCCTCCTGTCTTCTGACTGGATGGAGAAGAAGATGCTTCCTCTGCTTTTACCTAGTGGCTTCTTCCAAGGACACTCTTAATTTAGGGCTTTCTTAATGTTTGGTCACATAAGACCTGGTCACATTGTGATGCTACCTTAAGAAAAATGAGGTGTGCCTTGCATGTCACAGAAATCTACTGAGCAGATGGAATTGCTATGAGGGATTTATAAACTCCCTTTTGGGGGTGATGGGTGGGAGAGGTAAGGGCAGGGAAAGATGAGCTTAGGGAATAGAATTCTTAGGTCAGGAACTGAGCACAGGTTGTCAGAAAGCCCAGGGGAGGGCCTCCTCACTGACATCATTCGTTTCCACAGGAAGAATGGGAGGGGTCTCACCGGTGGGTAATGAGGATGTGAAAGATGCAGACACAGAATGCAAACGAGCCGCTGGCTGCGTAATGCGGCTTAAATCAAAGGAATGTATGCACCCTTCCATGTCATAGAGACAGGGCAACCAGGCTCAGTTCAAAAACACTCTAATGAAAGGGTGGGATTCTTCTCCTGCACTCTGCCGAGAAGTTATTTGCATCGATTAGTATTTACTCTGGCGTCACTGTTTGAAGCTATGAATTCTTTAAAATAATGAAAATCAAGCCAATTTTAGTGAAGCAGTACACCAACAAATTGGGTAAAATTTGCAGTACCTTCAGGTGAAGGTCACAGTGCACCCCACCACCTGCCCCTCCTCATCAGACACCGGTCCCCCAAGGGTACGCTAGTAAGCTTAAAACCCAGCATAAATGCATTGCACATACTTTATTTTGAGCAACTCTGGTGTTTTTGAGAGAGAAAAACTTGCCTGGGATTCTAACAGCCCTGCCCTACCCAGGGGAAAAAACAGCTTTCTGAATTACCATGCTGAACTTTGCCGCTGCTCCCAGAAAGTTTCTGCTTAATTCTCCATCTCTTATGCAAACTGGGTGGCACACGATTTCATTTCAACTTATTAAGTCAATTACCTGAAAAATAGACACCAAATTACAATGTATACTGTTTTTTTTCCCACTCTATAGAGAATCAAAATGTCACAGGTAGGTGGGATACAACAGAATTTAAAAAGTTTTCTGCTTATGAATGATACATAATTTCAAATGACTCATAGCACTTGTTGAAACAAAGTATCCAACTTGGCTGACTCATAGGAACTGACACTGGAGTTTCAAGTAGACTTCCATAATAACAGAAATTGACCCAACGTATGTATTGCAGAGTTATCTTGACCATAACACATCACTGATGACCATGCTGTCCGTCATTTAAACAAGCAATACCATCACAGGATAATGCACTCAATTACCTCCTGCAAACGCCATAGGACCTACTTCCAACACTTGAACAGAATGCTCTGGGATACATTTTAAAATCCTTTTGAATGCAGCCTCCATTGTCAAGCTCTAATGAAAAAGTAGGCTCTTTATTCATCTGTAATTTTGAAAATGGCTTCATTTCTTCTCTAAGTACATGCAAGACATTTTGGATAGTTTAAGAATACTGTATTTCTTAGAAACGCAGTGTGAGAGCAGTGAACGTCAGGGAATGAAAGGCCCCGATGGCTTTATTTGTTTCATCTTCTTATGCACCTATGGAGCCTGAAGAGATCACACAATGGATTTTTCACTTTGGTGTCTTTTCAATGAGAGGGTATTAGAACAGAAAAATAGAGCACTAAATAATGAAGACTGATTCACACTTACCAACTTGCAACAATGTTCTACTTACTAATTTATAACACCTTTCTGAAAAACCAGATCCTCTGCATTTCCGTTGCCGATTCTGATGTGGAAGATGGACATTTTACTTGAGCAGCAAGACTTCAAAGGCAAAGCCTTCAGAAACAGGCTGAGTGCTCTTTGCATCCTGTCTTCCTTTACAAAAGAGAGCGACACTAATGGATCTCTGTGAGGGAGGTGAGCAGGTTAGCTTTTATTCCAGGCCCATACTTGCATCATTCAGCTCTGTTCATCAGAAACACCTTTTCTACATGAAGAGGGCACCCATTAGATTTTTTTGTCTGTGGAGAGATCACAAAGTTCTAAGGAAGGAGAAAGAAGATCCTACAGTGGATTCTTTTAAGGTTTTCTTCTGCTCTGAGATAACTGTCCCCACTTTCCACCAGCATTTCTTGAGCACCTACTAGGTGCCAACTAGAGAGTGACCAAAGTGCAATAGCACTCGGCCTCTCAGACTTTGCCCTCCAGTGGGAAAGGCAGATTCTTCCCAAGCACACACGTTGTTGCTCATGAGGCACGAGAGCATGGTGGAGACTCAGGGACAGGTGGGGTGGAGGCAGAGGGACAGGTGTCCCCACTTAGACCATTCAGTCTCCTGAGGGCCGAGGTCTTCCCTGAGGATGGACAGGCTAGAGAGGGTTCTGGGGACAGGCTGCTGAGGTCTGCGCTGTGAGCAGGGGTGGTGTGCAGAGGGGGGACACATGTGCCATACATTCTAGTTTGGTTCCCTTTCCCCTACCCAAAAGGCAGGATGTGGGGACACAAGTGCAATGGGGGTGGGAGCAGTCACCTGCTCCTTCAGAGTGTGTCCATGTGTATGCTCCTGAGTTTGTGCAGAGCTCTCTGTGCAGGTGTGGGTTACCCAGATGGATCTTTCCCTTGATGTACCAGGATTTTTCTGGGAGGCCCAGAATCTCTGTGTCCTTATATATCGTACACTAAGTCAGTCCAGAATGTAAATATCACCCTCTTAGATGTGCATTGTGCAGCCTGAGCAACTATACAAAGCTCTTGATTAGGGGGACAGTTCTTTAAAGCAAACATTTAAAATTTTACTTGAAAAAATGTACACAAGAGAAATCTAGGGTCTTCTGAGAATATCAAAATTTTAAACATAGACTATCCAATACCTTCTCTTGGTTCGTGTAACATATGGAAACAATTTGCCAATTATTCCAAAAATATTTCTCTCCTCTCCATAGGAAATCAGTGCTGAGACCTCGTTTCACTTTCACCGTGCTCTGTTGTGAAGTGGTTAGGCTGAATTAGAGGGCAGGGCCCCGGGCCCAGGACAGTCACAGAAAATTCCAACTCTTCATGCTCTGGTTTTCTGAGTCTTCCCTTTATGTCTATAATTTTTTTGGGGTGGCCAGAAGAGCATGGCAGAAGAGTGCTCAGAGTTTAAGGATTCTGAGGACTTTGGAAATGATATCAATGCTACCAGGAAAAAAAAATGCACTTAATGGCACATAAATGGGCCACTCAGCTTTAAGTCTATCCTGCCCAAAGAGCTTTTACATTTTAGTTAGCTTAATATTTTTATTTTTATTTTTTTTTTTGGTGCTGAGAATGGGACCCGGAGTCTTGTGCATGCCGAGCACGTTTCTTCCCACTGAGCTGCACCCCAGCCCTTTAGCTAAATATTTTTAAATGAAACCACTGATATTTTCATTGATCTACATCATCTTCCTGTGAAAACAAGAGGCTCCACTCTTCACAGGACCACCTGGGCATCTGGCATGGTGCTCGGTGCCTCCACCCTCAGCTCAGGAACCACCCAGAACCTGAGCCAGGGGTGCTGCTAGGGAAGGAGCAAGCAGACAGGATGGGGCAGGGGTCCTGTTTCTAGGGACTTCCAAGGGAGATTGGAGGGGTCAGCTCATGGGTTCTCTGATTTCCTCCTCCTGCTCTGGGGATTCTACCCAGCGCATGCTAGGAAACTGGTGAGCTATACTGTCAGCCCTTTATCATTTTTATCTTGAGACAGGGCCTTGCATTGTTGTTTGGGCTGGCCTTGAACCTGTGATCCTCCTGGCTCAGCCTCCCAGTAGCTCAGAGTACAGGCAAGTGCCTTTGTGACCAACCCTGATTTATTACTCTGTCATCTCAAGAAAGTATTACTTTTTTAACACTTCCATGAGTTCTAGCATGTCATGGTCCTAGACAAGAAAATGTAATATTTTCTGACAAGCCTGGTGCTGTGCGGCAGGCTCAAGCCTCCTCTTGTCTGTAGAGAGGTTCGCCCTCTCAGAGACCACATTTCTTAAGCCCCTGTCACCTGCCTTACAGTGAGGTCATATGTGTATTTGTCTTCAAGAGGTTTTGAGTCCATGGGGGAAAAATTGATATCTCTAGGCTTTCTTTATTCTTCAGAATAATACCTTAAACAATAGTCCCTCCACAAATATTTAATGAATTTGAATTTCAAATTTATTCTCTATTAATAGATAAAATCAGTGACAAACTCAAAATTTGTATTTCAAGTTTAAGCTAAGATACGGACTCTGTCAATCAAGGGTTCTGATCACTAACAATAGAAATTGACTCTGATTAATTTAAGATGATAGGGATTTATTGGAAGGATACCAACAGCCAAAGGAAAGGCTCAGGACAGTGGGCTGGTGCTGTGGGAGCGGAAGGGGTCATCAGGCATCTTTCTGGATCTCCCGCCACACCCACCTGTTTGTGGCCCTACAGTGGCCCTAACTCTGCTGCTGTCACACTGAGTGAGCTTTAGGTGCGTCTGTTTCTTGGCTCTCTCTCTCTCTACACTTTCACGGTTACCAACAGGAATACACAACAGGCCTCGCCTAGGTGTCTGCACAGACCCCAGCTGCTAGGAAATGGGGAGCACATATCTGCACCCTCACAAGCCGGGAGGTGAGGGCATTCCTGGGATGGAGAGAGAGAGAGAGCCAGAGAGGGGGAAGGAGAGGATGGGGAAAAGGGAGGGACAGCTATGTCCTCTTGGATAGGGAGGGAAGTTTTGTTTTGTTAACCATGATTTTACAAAAGGCAGGTTGAGCAAACTCTTTCCACAAATAACCCCCCTTTTTCCCCCCCACATAAATTTACCTAAAAAGATCTATATAATTTGTTCAAGTAGAAGCAGCTTACATCATTATTTTATGTGACCACTTCATATTGACAACATAAACATGAGAAACTTAAAACAAAACAAAACAAAACAAAAAAACCCCACAAAAACCCCAAACCTCAAAATGTAAAGGATGAAAATTGTTCTTTATTTCAACACAAATGTTTTGGAATAGAAACCAGAAAATTAATTATTAAGTAGTGAGTTATTAATTAGGTCCCAGAGGTTGAAACCCACGAACTGCACACTGCCTACTGTCTAATCTCAGTTCTCTGCAGGGCCTCTGTGGATTCAGATTCTGAGATAGCGATGGCTGCCTCTGCCAGGTAGGTGGCTCTCCCCCAGCACACCCCTCCCCCCCACGCTAACGTCCTGTTTCCTACACTAAATGAAAAGTGTTCTCTCTGGGGCAGAAATTATTTGAAATTATGATCGTAATGATTGTCTGTACTATGCATTCAGGTTGAAAATTTACCTCCTAAGAGCTTCTCCTTTCTCCCAGTTTTCGTGAGTTAGTTATTTTAATGCACCTAACTAGCCCCCGTGACGGTGTATCTGCACACTCCTTCAGCCAGTACAAACCTTTCTTTTAAAAATAAGGCCTTGCATTACTTGTGCTGTATCCACCTAAGTCATACTGTGAAAAAATAAAATAAAATAAAAACCCATTATTATAAGTTTTAAGTTCTGCTTTTATGGAAGTGGGCACAACCAAATTGCTGCTCTGTAATTTAGGCGTTATACCTAGAAACAACAAAAAGTACTTAACAGCTAAATTGCCATTCATCTTGCCCATAGGAATCTTTTCTTCAATTAGTAACCATAGGCAATACTTTCAAGATGCTTTAAATGAGCCTTCTTCAGTAAGTAGTGACAAAAGTCAGCAACTGCAAAAACAATTGGAGGCCGTGAAGAGGAATCTGAATCATCACTGAAGATGATGATCTTGTTACCTTAATGATTTTTAACATGTAACTGTCATCTTTTTAACAGAAGGTTGAAGACCCAGCACTGGCCAGGCCGCACAGCTAGAGAAGAGCGGATGCTGTCTGAAGTGCAGCCGAGACTGCTCAGCAAGGCGTGCTGGCCACTCGGTGGGCTGCCTGGCTTGAGGGTCTAATCCAAACAGTAAGTGATTGCTCACATCCAAAGGGTGGAATCCAAATGACCCAACTGTTATATTGGACTGCTCCTAAATGGAGCTGTCATGATTTAAAGGGCTTTTCATACAAATGTGTTGCACCCTTCAGATAATTTTAAAGCACGATATTGGTTATATGCTAAAAGATGGGGAAAACTCATGTACATAACTCAATGACAAAGGTTTGCACAAGCTCAGTACCAGCAGGAGCTAATGTGGGTGAGATTTATTTAAAGAGCCTATTATGTATTTTGGAAGGAATCAGTAATTTACAAAAATGAAGACAAATATGATAGGAAATGTAAATTGGATCAATGTTTATTGAAGACCATTTGTCCGTACATACAAAATCTTAGTTTATTTTGCTTCAACAAATCCCCTTTTGGAAATATATAGTCATCCCTCAGTGTTCATAGGGGATTATTCCCAGGACTCCTCCAGCGGGTATAAAAATCTGCAGTGCTCAAGTTATTTATATAAAATAATGCAGCATTTGCATATGACCTACGTTCATCCTCCCATACACTTTGAATCTTCTCCAGCTTGCTCATAATACCTGTACAAGACAAGTGCTGTGTAAATGTTGTTATACTGTATTATTTAGGAAATAATGACAAGAAAAAAGAGTGCACATGTTGAGGACAAATGCAATTTGTTTCCCCAATATGTTTGATCGGAGGTGAGTGTAATCCTTGGATACAGAATCCATGGGGACAGAAGGCTGCCAGTAGATTAGAGACAAGATAATGAATTTGTGTATAATTTATGTTAGAGGATGTTCACCTTGGACTGCATATAAAAACAGAGATTGGCTACTTTAAAGGGCCACCACAGAGCACCAGGCCAATAAATCGTATCTGCACACATTGGCCTGCTATGCAGGCACGAAGGGAGGTCAGAAAAAAGTAAATTTTGGTGAAAAATTGGAAAGCGTGTGACTCTCACATGTTGCTGGTGAGAAAGTAACCTGACTTGGCTACTGTGGGAAACTGTTGGGTAGTTCTCCAAATATTAAACAGAATGATCCTAACCTCCACCCTGATACCCAAAGGTGGAAAATGGGACTCAAGTGAACCCCGGTGCATGGCTGTTCACAGCAGCCACTCCCAGTAGCCACAGTGTAGAAGGATTCCGAGGTCCAAGGGCAGCGGCATGGAGGCACACACCTCGTGGTGCACACAAGCAACGGAGGGGAGGGCCTGACCCGGCTGCAGTGGGGACAACTTTTGATGCCTCAAGCTAGCAAAGAAGATGGACACCACAGGCCACACGGTGCATGATTCCATCTATACCAGACATCCGGAGTCAGGGGCCTGGAGACAGGGGCCAGCTAGCCATCCAGAGTTGGGGGTCCTAGAGACAGGAGGTCAGCTAGTGGTTTCCAGGGCTGGGAGGTTTTCTTTCTGGGTGAGGAAAATGTTTTGGAGCTAGATGAGGTGATGGTTTTCAGCACTGTGAATGTGCTAGTGATGCTGAGCTGTTCTCTTCAAAATGGCTGATTTTATGTTATGTGAACGTTTCCCTTAATATAAGAGAACAATGGTGGAGAAGAAAATTTCATGATGAGGGAAAATGCTCACCACAAACTTATTGGGAAAAAAATGTAAGAGTAGACAACAAACAGTGAATATAGGAATTTATTATTGTACTTACATATGTGATATATATGTATATATTGCATTTATATGTACATAATATAAATGCAATTGTATATATATTGTATATTCACATACACAAAATAAATCCTAGAAGGCTTTACGAAACATGTTACAAAAACTTTCATTTATTTATTTATTTATTAAGTCGTTGGATTGTTGGCTGGGCATGTAGCTCAGTGGTAGAGTGCATGGCTAGCATGCAGGAAGCCCTGGGTTTGATCCCTGGCACTGCAAAATTACACAGATATACAAACATAAATGTAAATAAGTAAGTTAGTAAAGAAAGAAAGAAAAGAAAAGAAAGCCATCATAATAATCCCTGGGTAAGGGGATTAGATGGTAAGCTTATGTTCGACTTAATTCCTTCCTTATCTGTATTTAGAAATATCTCATAATGAGTATGTAATACTTTGTATTAAGAAAAAAATTGCACAGAAAATATAATAAAAATAGGAATGAAAATCAGGATGATGTCTCTTGATTCACAAAGTGCCTCCATAGAGTCCAGTAATAACATGGATAGCTTTTCCATGAGCTCATCTGCACTATCAGGCAATTATGTCTCGTGAAACACAATAACAGTGAAAAGCCGGATATATCATGCTGAACAAACAAGTCAGCCCTCCAAAGTGGCTCCACTGCGCTTCTGTTCTAAGACTTAAACCTCTTAGTTGAGATAATATTGAGGCGATTATGGTAACAGAATTAAGTTACGTGACTTCTGAAAGCACTCAAAAGAAATGTACTTATAGGAAACATCATGTGAAGGAAGGAAACCCACACAGTGCACTTAAGCGCTCCTTTAATAAAATACAATTTGCTTAGAATCATTAATAAAAGCTCCTTCTTTTGTGCATCGAGTATATAAAAATGTGATCAATTTAACCAGGATGAAATAAAACAGGATATTTTATTTACCATTTTCCTACTACTACTTCAGATCTTTCATTGTTAAAAGAAAGCTACCCAAATGAAAATACTGTTATTTTCATGCTTTAAGAAAACTTGATGGCAATGAAAACGTATAAGACAGGGAAATCAAGTAAGTACCAATTGCATTACTAAAATTAAGACTGAGTTATTCTATGAAAGAACGAGCTCTTTCTAGGCAGTTCAAAATTTTCAGCTTTTCTGGTTGTGTAGAATGTTTAATAAAGATTTTCACTTTTCCTACTTTGTGTAAGTCACTTCAACTTTTCCATGTCCTGTCTGCATCTGCGGTTGTTTGTCCAGATGTGACTGACTTTCATCACATCTCCTTTCCTAGCTGTCAGCAGAGGGTTTTGTTCATTCATTCGGGTCTTTAAGGGATAGTTACCACATTCCAGGCCACACGATCAGTGTCTGCTGGACTGAGGGGCACTGGCCCCAATCTCAGGCCACAAAAGGGACTGTCTGCCTGACGCAGCGATGGCACATAGGCGCTCGGTAAACACATACTGAACATGGCACCGGGAGGAGACATCTGAGCAAAGTTGAACATGCACACTGGAGCCTCTCCCAGAGTCAAGGGTTAGTTGTGTGGATTCCAGTGTGACGTCATGGCAGGTGGATACAGGCACACATCTAACAGAGCATCTAGGAAGTTCTGGGCAGAACACCGAGCCCTTTACATGCCCTAGGCGATTCACATCCAATGCTTTGGGCACTACTATTACCCTCACAGAAGAGAAAACTGAGTTCCAAGGGAAATAAATAACTTGGCTGAGGTCATAGTGAAACTTGGAGACTGTGACTCTGTCCCAAGGGCAAGGAGGGCTAGGATAGCAATGACCTAGTGTAGGTTCTTGGGGACTTCCTAAATCCAGGGGGAGAGGAGGGCAGAGAGGCAGGAGAAGGAGCATGGGAGGGACTTCCTACATGTCCAAAGAGAGGCTTGGGGAGGCTGGGTGGAAGGCCTGGAAGCACCTGGTGTTTAGGAATCGAGGGCTTTTCCTGAAGCACCTTCAGCTACATGGAGAACTGAGCAGGAGTATCCTGCCTGAGTCCTCTTTCCATGGGCATGGGGCAGATGACATGAGTGAGTGACATCAGGAGGGAAGTCCTGAGGTGGAATGAGCATCCTGGGAAGAGTATTTCAGAGCAGGACAAGGTTGGCAGAGGGGCTGAGGACACTGAGAGCAGGAGGAGTGGAAAGGGCTTTCTGACCCAGGATAGTGGTTCCAGTTTCCCGATTCATGGTAACTTCAGAAGGGTCCCTTTTAAAATAAATCCCTTTAGGTAACATAAGTAAGTTTATTAAGGGCAAAAAGAAAGTAAGGACTGGTGGTGATGGCGCAGGGACATGGCAAAGATCGTGGAGGTGGAATGCAGAGAGGGAAGAACGAATCATCTTCACCAGGGAGAAGACGTTCTAGTTGCCATCATTCAAAATGTAATTAAGAAACATACAGTTAATTGTTTTGCCTGCCATGCTGGAAATGGTCTTGGTGGGGCTACATCGTAGCCAAAGGCAACTCTAGCCCTGAGGCAAGAGGAGGCTGGGCCCTGGCAGGGATTTGGGGCTACCCTTGGTGGGGACTGTGGCCTGAAGTCGCCCGGCCTGGCTGGAACTTGGCATGGCAGCTGTGCTCACAAACAGGGTTCTGTACTTTTTCTAATGGGGCAGTCACCCTTCTTCCAGTGCTTTGTCATTTTGTGTGTGTGTGTGTGTGTGTGCTTGCGCACACACTCCTTCTTAGGCAATAACTTATTTCATCTTGCTTTGTATTTGTAAGGCGTTTCCAAAGAAAGTGGAAATGTCTTTGCTCTAATTGCTGAGAAGCAGAGTGAGGGGCCTGGCAGTCTTATCTGATCGTGTCTGAGGGAGACATTATTGCATCTCTTCGGAGCATCTGTGGCTTTTGCTGGTTATGAAATTGATTCTGGGCTCTGGGACATAAACATCACCTGAAGACAAATGGCAACTTCTTTATTAGATTTTAACCTTTCCTGCAGATTCCCCTTGGAAGATGGGGCTGACTAATCGATCATTCCATGTCTCACTAGAAACTCAAATGACACTTGCCAGGTAAAGATGAAAAGATAGTTCCAGAGCCCCTGTCTTTTTCTAGGACATGCATGGGCTGCACAACCAGCTTTCTAAGTTGCAGGTGTATGCTGAGAACAAGATTTTCACACAAAAGAAAGTATGGACATCCCTCGAAACATCAGTTTTTATTTCCACATGGAGCACACTGCCATTTTTTTTTCTATGCAGTTCATTTTGATATTTCTTGCAGTGAAATATCATGAGTTGTTGAAAAAGATAACCCTAGGAACAGAGCACTGTGCACATTTGTCTCCATATTTCCAGTGGCTCTCATGGCTCTACCCTGCACTGTCAGGTCCAAGACTAGTCAGGCTGGAACTTCCCTAAGGCAGAATAAATGCATAATTGCATTTAAAAAACGAATCTGCTTGACACACAAGATTACCCCGCTGCTCCATCCATAAGATTCATAAAGAAATTGGGTCACTTGGTAGGACGCAAGTTCAAAATCAAGACATTCCAATTTATCATGAAGGGAAAATGGGGTCTCAGCAAAATCTTCTATATAAATGAAGATTCCACTAAATAGTGTTAAACTGAAAGTTTAAAAAGAAAATTCTCAAAGATACAAATAATGATTTTTAATTTTGGGGTCTTATCCTTTATATGATTTTTAAAACATCAAAATACAGTTCTATAAACTGCTTTCAAAGATAAGCCCCTTGGTTACTGGTGCCGCAAGTGGATAGAAAACAGATATCAAATGGCACGAAGACACTAAATCTGATTTCACAGCATTTCCTTCAAAACTCCAATTAAATTAAATGCAAATAAGGCAAGCATATGTCAACCAGAAATCTCATAAGCCTTCTAATAAAATTCATGCCATTCTTTAGAAGGTTTCATATGAACAAGATGGATATTAGAATGAAAATATTTAAAAAATGCACTTGTCTAAAACTTTGAAAGAACAACCACACTTTTGCCTGAGAGAGGAAGAGTTCTTTCAAGTAGAGAAAGTTGTTTTTTATTTTTTTCAATATGTGTTAGGAAGCTAACTGCATGATAACTAAAAAACAATCAGGCCAGTAAATATTTGCTAATTTACAAAAGTGATTGATATTCCACGTGACAAGGTAGACAACTGAAATGACTTACTTAGATGTAACCATGATTTTAGTACTTAGTCAATTTCTTTAGAAATATTCTTCACCAAATAGTCAATAATGCGCCACGTAAATTCCAGTGTGATAGGAATGAAATTGTGAATTCCATTTTGCTACTGGACGGTTTCGGCATGTACATTCCAGAAGTGTTCTCCGAATGAAAGGCAACCATGGAAGAATACCATTCAGAATATGAGGGATGAGCAAGCCACCATCCACAGCTAGGTTTTGTAAATGAAGCTGCATTGGACCGGCCAGTCTCTCATTAACCTATTGCCTGTGACCAGCAGGGGAGAGTAGCACTTGGTGCCTCTCTGGCCCTTGCCAACTCCTGGATTCTAGACTCATTCAGAATAGTGACAATTTATGTGTATTTTTAATAATCACTGATTAGAGGGAATTGGCAAATTAACTTCTCCTTTCTAGACTCAAGAGAAATTACAAGTTTATTTTAGAACTTGTGACTGATCAGTGCTTAAAAACAAATAAGCAAAATCATTCATCAGAACTAAAGACTCGGCAAGTTATTTTCATAAAAATAAATGAGGCAGAGAACAAATAGGACATAGGACAGATAATATAAATAATAAGACACTAATTCAAAGGTGAAGAGTGCCCTTGGGCTGCCAAGACGACTTTAGTGACTTGTAAGAAATGACTCGCCCCACTTGGAATGTGCTCACCTCTTTCCCATGGGTTCCCCATCAAGAAGGCATGGTGACAGCATTGGCGTTGGAGAAGGGGGAGTGGGGCCTGAATATTCTTTCCTTTCCTTTCCTTTCCTTTCTTTTCTTCCCCACCGGCAACCCACCCTTCAGTAGGAAGGCACACTCATCATTATAGAGTTAAAATTTTAATTCCACAACTTCTAAACTTGGGGTACAACTGTCAATAAATATACACCCTGCAAGACAAGATATTGGTTAGGAAGGTTAAAATAAAATAAAAACAATTTTAAAGGTTAAAATAAGATAAAACAAATTTAAAATGGAGATAAAACGAATGGCTTAGAATGCCCTGGAACAGGCCATTGTCCCTGGTCAAGAGGACCACCAGGGGGCGCCTTGTTTCTAAGATTTCCCCTGGGGTTGTTCTCCTTGATTAGGACTCCTGGATTGGTAAAGATTCCTCAAACTCTTTCCAGAGACCCTAAGCTGACTGGTGAGCTTGAGGGCTCTCCGTTCCTTCTCAAACCTGGGTCTTCAACTGGCTCCTTGAAGCACAGTGGACTCCTTGAAGTCCCCCACATCTGGAAACTTGTATTTTAGTTAATGTCGTCTTCTATTTACTCAGCCTTGGATAACCTACAGCTAAGGGTAGCCCCAGGTCTTTTGCACAGGAATTGATCTTGGGTTAAGATTCATTCCACAAGGGACTATCCATGGAAACCCAAGAGTGTGTTTTGCAGTTCTGGGCACCTGGAGTGACTTTATCTCCGACTTAGAGTAAGCAACCTTGAGCCAATGGCTGCATGGTCTTGGGCTTCAGTTTTTGTAATTGCTTCTTTTGCAGGATTATTATGAAGATGAGTTGAGAGAAAGCCTGTCACGTGTCTGGCACTTGGTGGCCATTTCATACCATCGACCACGCTGGCGTTGTCCTTTAATATTATTTAAAAGAAAGAAGGGAGGGAAGGAAGAAAGAAAAGAAACCCATGTCTCTACGTTCACTCCTGTTAAGTTTCTTGGTAATTTCAGTCTATCTTTCGCTCACGACAGCCTCCAAGTCTTAAAAGCTCTGTCAGTCAAAGGATGAGTGTTTCCTTCCAGCCTGGGACAGTCTTTCTTTGGTGTCTCCATCCTAGTGGGATATGCAGGCTCGCAAGCAGCCGAGAGCGTTCTCCAGTTTGAAGGAAATCTGTTGATCCACACTTCTTGGGGGAAACATGTCTTCAGTGATCCCAATTTCCTAAGCCCAGGAAGTAAGTCGAGGTCATAGGTGAAGTGGTAATCATTTGGGGTCCTCACCTGGCCCGGCCCTAGAGTCCACTCTTCCTAGCTCTTCTTGCTTTGCTGTAGGATGCCAGTCAGACCATAGTCTCTGGTGGACCCTGGCATCTTCCTCTCACTTTATAAGGCCTTTGGTGGCTTCATTCTGGGGTACTGCTCCTGCTGGCCTCACCAAGGCCCAGAGAGGGGTGTGAGGACCAGTGCTGTGCATCTCTCATCTGCCTCTGTCCCCACATTTCTCTTGCACTGAGGATTGATTTTCTTTGGAGCACTGAAGACCTTTTTCTCTGGGCAGTTTGGCTTTGTCGTGCTCACAGAGCTTTGTCGACTGCCTGACAGTAGACAAAGTTTTTTTTTTTTTTTTTTTTTAATATTTTTTTTAGTTGTCAATGGACCTTATCTTATTTATTTATGCATGGAGCTGAGGATCCAACCCAGTGCCTCACACATGCGAGGCAAGTGCTCCACCACGGAGCTACAACCCCAGCTCCGAAGTTTGTGCTTTCAAAGTTCTTTACTTCTTTCCACCAAGTTACTGGCCCCAAACTCCCAGAGGTCAGCTGGAGGACATTTGAAGGGTAGTTCTAAGGACCAGGACAATTGCATTTTAAGTCACAGCCAGAGCGTGGTCAGTGCAGAGAATGGTCGAGCGTTCCCAGACCAGGGCAGCGCCTTGTGCTGAGTTTTAAGACATAATGAGGATTTGGGGCCTCTGGTCCAAGGGTCAGTAAGTCATCAAGTTTCCTCCCACTACTTCTCCTGAGGCCTCCTGTGTCTTCTGCAAACACGGCTCTTGATCACCTGCTCTGGTGTCTCCTGGTCCCTGGGATGGGCCCAACAGAGACCCCTCAGTGCTTATCTCTTAAGGTATTCCACACAAAAGGTCAGAACAACATGATTTTAGAAAGATTTTTGTCAATAACAGATTTTTTCCCCTAAAAAACAGTTTTATTATTGAAGTGAAATTCTCATAGCATAAAATTAGCCGTTTTATAAGGAACGGCACAATGACATTTGGTGTCATCACAGTGCCCCGCGACCCCTCCTCTCTCTGGCTCTGCTCTTTCCTTACTTGTGAGGGAAGCTCAGTTGGCCTCGGGCAGTCAGTCCCCCACTTCCATTCCTCCAGGCTGGTGACCACCAGTCTGCAGGGTCTCTGTGGATCTACCTATCCTGGATATTTCACAGAAACATGCGACACTTGTGTCTGGCTTCTTCCACTCAGCGTAAATTTTGAGTTTTCCTTTCATGAATCATGGGTTAGTACTTGTTCCTTTTGGTTGTTGATTTTTTTTTTTCCATGCTGAGGATTAACCCTGAGCTCCAGTGCTCTACCACTGACCTACATCCCCAGCCCCACTTCGCTCCTTTGTAGAGCTTAATAATACTCTGTGGTACACACATGCCATGCTTTGTTCATCTGTTCCTTGGCTGATGGATCTTCATGCACCATTTGGCTTCTGCCAATAGTGCCGAACATGGACGTTCATAGGTGAGTTTTCATTCGAACTCCTGTTCTACTCCTGGGAGGCATTGCAGCATTACGTGATGATTCTAATTGAACTTGTGGAGGAATAACCACCTCTCACCCACTCTTGCTTCTCTTTTTTGTTGTTGAGTAGTAAGAGTTCTCTGTACATTCTGGAGACTAGAGCCATACCAGATATGCCATCTGTAAACATCACCTTTGCCCTGTTCTGGGGGTTTTCTTGTTAATATCCTAATTACGTTTAAAAAATTGGTTCTTTTTAGTTATACACTATAGCAGAATCCATTTAACCCAATTACTTTTTTCCCTGTTAAAAAAGCAGGCTTATTGATAAAAGTTGTTACAACAAAATGTCCCCTCTCCAAGTGCTCAGTGTCACGACTTTCGGCAAATGCGTACAGTGGTTCAGCCACCACCTCCATGTGTAAATTCCTTCACCACAAGTTCCTCTTGTGCTTTTAAAAGCTGCTCCCTGCTCAGTGCTAAGCTTTGTCATGAACACTTCAAATTTTAATTTTTTTGTGTGTAGAACCTGGTAAGCCCTGCTCCATCATTGACATACTGCAGGGTAACTTACAGCTATACTGCTCAACTTGCCCAGTACCAGCATTTATACTTGGAATCTCTGCTTTCTTGGGACCAGCTGCAAGAGGACACTACTTTCAGGGGCGTAACTCAGGGTGCCTGCAGGAAGTGTCAGAACACAGCTCCTCTTCTTCATCCATCCACCATGACAACTCCCTCTGGTAGGAAGAGTGCAGGGATATATTCCAGTTCGAAATGCATTCCATCCACTGTATCCCATGTGCAATTTAAAATGATTTGGATATAGGGTGAAATGCTTTTCAACAATGTTCTTCTCTCAAAACAAAGTAGGATCAATGATTTTCTGGGGTTTTGAGAGACAAACACTAAAATTTTCACGAGAGTGTGCTTTGCTTCCATTCCCTTTCTGTGCTTATGAACACCTGCCCTCAACTCTGACGTGCTCTTTTTTTTCCCCTGTGGAGTTGTTCAATTTCTTGCTGAAACTGTCTTGGAGATGCTCTTGTGCTGTGTATGCCCTGCTGAGGGTGCTTCAGTCATTATTTGGACCCTTTATTTGATCTCGGTTGAGTAGGTCTAGGCTTTTGAAACTTGAAGAGCCTGCTGTGGGATTGATATGTGGAGATTTCACAGAACAGGCCTGTCTTAGTTGATTTTCTTGTGTGTGTGTGTGTGTGTGTGTGTGTTCTTTCTTTCTTTCTTTTTTTTTTTTTTGACAGGGTCTCACTACATTGCTCAGGCTGGCCCTGCACTCAAGATCCTCTCACCTCAGCCTCCCAGATAGCTGGGATTACAGGTGTGCGCTATAGCACCCAGCTTCTCTTCTGTTGCTATAATAAACTGCCTGACAGCATGTAAGAAGTTTATTTGACTCTCAATTCTGGAGGTTGGGAAGTCCAAGAGTGTGGCACTGGCATCTGCTGGTTATGGGGAGGGCTTCATGCTGCCTCATAGGCAGAGGAGGACATTGTAAGGCAGTGCAGTAAGTTGACAGAGAGAGCTTGCTTTCATGGCAAAGCCCATTGCTGTGACAACCCATCCATCCATTCATGAGTAGATTAATGACCCAACACCCACAAGAGTCCCATCTCTCAAATCCCATTGACATATGACTTTGGGGATTAAGTTTCAAACACATGGAATTTAGGGGACACATTCAAATTGCAGCAAATCCTAAAGAAACATGGGCTGCATACAAGGACAGTGGGCAGATGAGAGGGAGAGTGCCCTCTAGAGGGCAAAACAGTGTCACTTCTGTGACACCTTGAGGTGCAAGCCCCGAGTGTCCAGAGCACAACACGTAGGCAGCACGCTCTGAGGCCACAGCACTTGCTTCCTGATGTTTATGACATTCCCACCTCGTATTGAAATCATCTGTCTGCTTGTTTGCTGTCCTTTCTAGACTCGCATCTCCTCAGGGCTGGGTCTGTTTTTTGGCCCTATTTCCATGTTTCTGTGATGCTGGACCAAAGGGGCATCATGTGCTCAGCTGGTGTATCTAAGGCCTCAGGCCGTGTCAATGCCTGCACACACGTGGTTTGCACACAGTAGGTCCTCAGTTACACCTTTTGTGAGCTCTTTCTATCTTCTCAACTCTTTTTTAGGATCTGGGTTTCCCTGGAAGCTGCCTTAATTTAAATTACATTCCTGAATCTATGGGTGCAGCATATTTAGTGCTGAGGTCCCAAATATTCAGATTAATAAAGGAAAAGTTAGTTATTTCTGGGCCAATAAATGCAAGGTATGGTATTGGATTGGATACTGGATCAAAAAGAAATTGCTCCAAGGGGCATTGTGGGTCAGTTGGCGCTGCGTGCATTAATCCCAAAGCTTCTCCTTCCTTATTCTTTCATTCTTTCCTCTTAGTTCTAACAGAAGATAAGAGGTTTCTATCAATGTGAAATTTTCTGAGTTTGATAATGCTATTGTCATTATATTAGAGACTGTCCTTTTTCTTAGGAACTGAGGTAGTTAGGGATAAAGGGATATGAAGTATGCAATTTATTCTCAAATGGTCAGACAGAGAATTGATGACAAAATGACTATAGTAAAATGTTAGCAATTGGTGAATCTGGGTAAAGGGTATTGGGAACTCTTTGTACTATTCTTCCTACTTTTATATAAGTTTAAAATTTTTTTCCAAATAAAAAGTTAATAAAAGGTTTTCATTTCATTGCTAAACGTTTCCTTTGATGCACTGAGAATAAAGGGCACAGGCACAGATAGCCAGGACCTACAAGTCGGAGCAGTATGTCCTTATCCGCCCATCTCTGTTTACGCCTCTCCTATTGTGCAGACGTGGATATGTGCCTGTCTTTTCTGCTATGCTTTTTTAGTGCTCTTGATTCTGCGCAGGGCTTCTGTGGTCCCATTCACCCTGGTTATTGAATGCTATCGTGTTCAGGATGCTGAGGCCGGTTGCAGATATTCAATTTGTGGTTGTGTAGATAAGGCAGTGCAGAGGGTGCTTTTCATCTGGGGTTTGAAGAAATTATGAACTTTAAATGAATCTGGAGATCTGCATGTCCCCACTGCCTGCTTCATCTCCCTCTTCATTCCCTAGTCGACTGGTTTTGACTTTCATTGCCAGTCATGTCAAACTGTCCTTGTATGGTTACCAAGAACTCCCAACTAGAAATCCAATGGACAGTTTTCAACCTTTGTCTCGTTGACCTCTTAAGAGGCTATGTGATGTGGGATAAGAATAACAGCAAAATTTTATACAGCACTTACCAAGGCAGTCTTTCTTCTTGGCACTCGGAGTATAATTATATATTTAATTCTCCCAACAATCCCAGCAATGGATATTATTCTCATTCCCATTTTACAGCAAGAGTTTGGGGCACAGGGATGTTAAGTAACTGGTCTGATTTAGTAAGCACTGGAGCCAGGCTGCCACCTGGGGACTTGCACTACCATTGTACTCTATTGCACAGGGTGCTCCTCATGGTGGCTAGCATGGTACCAGTTCTCCATGGACAGTTGGCTACTGTTGCCGGCCAGCTGGACTACAGTGAAGGTATGGGCCTGATGGCCTGGAGCTGGTCATCCCCTAGCCACAGGCGGCTGCTGCATACTGAATGTTAGCTGGTTTAAATTGACATGTGCTTATGTTTTGAAACATACACAAATACAAAATTTCACAATAATTCAAAAATATTTTGGATATAGCAGATTAAATAAAATACATCATTAAAATCCATTTTGCATTTTATTTTTTACTTTTAAAACATATTTAAAATTATAACCTTGGCTTGTGTTGACCAGGCACTGGTGGGCATGCCCCTGCAAGCTTCCTTGGGCAGATGCCACATGGCAGTGTTGCCATAAGGTCCACAGGTGGCTGTGCGGGACAGGACTTTTATCTCCGGACTTCTCCTTGATTCTTCAATCTCATTACTTACCCCTCTCCCCTTCCTACTTTACAATCTGGCCATCTGAGTCTTTTGCTTTTCTGCCCGAAATTCATCAACCTAACCCTCTGCTAATATGACCTCTGTACCCACCTCCACCAATAGTTCTGCCTGGGAAGCTTACTCTTCCTCCGGGCCTCAGTTTAGTCACCTGTCACTCTGGGAGGCTGTCCTCATCCCTCTGTGTTCCTCCATGAGAGCACTTTGTACCCTCCTTTATGGATTAGCTTTGAGCATGGATGGCTCCTGATGCCCTATCTTCAGCACTACCAAAGTGCCAAGTTCATAGTTGTCCAAGAAGCATTTGTTATATAAAATAATGGACTCAACGGAGCTCACTGATGTCAAAGGGCAGCTCCCATCAGACGAAGAAGATGTGAAAGGATAGGTGGATACTGATGCTCAGGTCTGTCTGATTTCTTCTAACTTCTTATGAAAAAGCAAAACCCCTAAGGTCAAGGGCAATAGCTTTTTAAAACCCAAACCCCTTACTTCTTGGCCAGCTCATGAAATGCCCATCTTCAAGTCCATGGTCACTGCTGCTTTCCTTTTAACCTTTTTTTTTTTTTTTGGTACAGGGATTGAACCCAGGGGGCCCTTAACAACTGAGCCACACCCCCAGCCCTTTTAAAAATATTTTATTTAGAGATAAGATTTTGCTAAGTTGCTTAGGGCCTTGCTAAGTTGTTGAGGCTGACTTTGAACTTGTCCTCCTGCCTCAGCCTCCAGAGAAGCTGGGATTATAGGCATGGGCCATTGCACCTGGCTTTAAACTTTTTTTTTTCTTTTTAAAAGTGCAGTCAGGCTAAACTTGTATGAAGTTTAGGTAAGACTGGGTAGAAATTGGGTAGAAATGATTTCTGTTTAGCCACAGAGAGTGAAGTTACTTCGAAATTGTCAGCCACTCTGTACTTCTCACCAGCTTACTCTTTTCAAGTATTATTCTCAAATTAAATTTGAGTCATTTGGGGAATCCAAAATATCCTCTGAATTATTGGATGTGGCTGTAAAATGTGTTCTCAAGGAGCCCCTTGTAAATTTCCATGAGCGGCTGTTATCCTAAGTCATATGGAGGCAGTAATCCATCAGAGCTACCCCATGTACACAAGGAAGGACTGTCTAGAATCTAATTTTATCTCTAACTCTATAAACAGCCAAGTGGCACCATTTATTATTTTACATAAATCAGTCCTGAGACCAAATTCTCCTTTAAATGTGTCCTTCAGTCTTTTCCAACGCTGCTCCAAAGACCTCGGTAGCTTGAAACAGTACTAGGGCCCCTGCTTGTGGGAGGGAGACGGGGTCCTGGAGGGGAAAAGGAAACCCCTGTTTGGCACAACTATCCAACAAGGCTTTGGCCTCATGAACCAGAACATCTGGGTGAAAAGCAAAGAACAAAGTTCATGGTGGGCCTCTTCTCAGCTTGGCCAGGTGCCCTTTTCTGTTCTCATTAAAAATGTCTTTTGGCAAGTTGAAAATTGCAGGTCTGCATTAGTCACTGTTAGGAAAACTCGTACAGGAATTCACTCTCTAGTGACTTGGCTTGGAGAACGGCTGGTATCCGTGAGTCCATAACAAATGTGAGTGAGAGATGAGGCCCTAAATGGGCCATATGCTTCCTGAGGCGCTGATGGGAACAGCACTGCATTGAGCATAATGGCAATATGGAAAATCCACTTCCTTCTCCCAGCCATATTGTCACTAATATAATACTATAATATAATTCTCTCCTGTTTATCCCCTTATTTTTTATAGTTAAAATTTTAATTTGGGGTTTAAATGTAATTTGAATACTGCCTAGAGCTCTCCAGAGACAAGGTGTGATATCAATTCTGCAGAATGGAATAATTGTAACTTCCACATGGTGTTGGATGG
Organism: Marmota flaviventris; assembly: GCF_047511675.1. NCBI lineage: Eukaryota > Metazoa > Chordata > Mammalia > Rodentia > Sciuridae > Marmota > Marmota flaviventris. The sequence continues at coordinate 189,650,160 of NC_092499.1, read as the reverse complement.
CAGCTGGGGACATCTATGCCTCATGCCTGGGTATCGAAAAGCCCCCCACCATCAGGTTCAAGAGCACCACCAGGAGCAAATGAGAAACCAATAAAAAAATGAATGTTTCTCTCCTCCCAATGTCAGTTACCGGAGTGGAAAATCACCCTGTTATCTTTTCTTGCCATATTTTATAGAATGAAAATCTGGCCTTTAAAAAAACATTTAGGAGTAAATATCCCAGTTTTTTATTTCTCTTCAGCTCTGGGCTGAATTTTTGGGCAGGTAAGTGAACTGTGAAGCTTCAATCCTTCCCTGTCTGGGTTGGTTGCCGAGCTCGAGGGCAGATTATATCCTTGCTGTTGTTTTTGTCTGTTTGTCATCCTCAGTCCAGTGAATTCTCCTCTCTGACTCCAATCCACATTTAATTTACATTCCCAGCATTTGACGTCCTTGGATGAGATCAGAAATGGCAAACAACTTTGAGGACTTTATGCTCATATGGTTATAGATGTTTGCCGGCTGGATATTTGGTTTTGGTTCATTTATAAGCTGATATTGGTTTTTTAAAAAATGGGCTTGATTTTTTTTTAGATCTGTTTTTGACTCACAGCAAAATGGAGCAGAAAGTGTACTTCTCATACCCTCATGTTCCTGCATCTGAACAGCTGTCCCCATTAGCAAAACCTCCAGCCCAAGTGGCATGTGTGTTACCACTGAGGACCCTGGGCACCTCGTCATCACCCCACTTCCATAATCTGCATTGGGGTTGCTCTTGGTATATACCCCATGGGTCTGGACACAAGTACATGTGTCCACCATTGTGGTGTCATTCATACAGAGTACTTCCACTGTCCTAAGCTCCTGGTGCACTATCTAGTCATCCTACCTCCTGCCTAACCTCTGGCTCACACTCATCTTTTGCTATCTCCGTGGTCTGATCTTTCCAGAATGCCATAGCTTGGAGTTGTGCCATACGCAGCCTTTCACGTTGGCTTCTTCCATTTCCTTTCATGGCTTGGCAGCACATTTCTTTTTCGCATTGAATAATATTCCATTATCCGGATATACCACAGTTACTTTTATCCTACTGAGGGGCATCTTGGTTGCGTCCAAGTTTGGGCAATAGAACTGCTTTTTTTGTGTGTGGCCAAAAGTTTTCAACACCCAGGTCTGTGACTGCTGGAGCATACAGTATGTTATTTTGTAAGAAGTTGCCAAATTGTCTTACCAAGGTAGCTTTGCCATTTTGCTTTCCCACCAGTGGTAAGGAGAGGTCCTGTTGCTGCATATCCGCACTGGCGTGTGGTTTCACCAGTCCTGAAATGGCCATGCTGACAGGGGTGGGGTGTCATGTTGTAGACGTTTCAACCCGCCTCTCCCTAACTACACGTGGTGGGGAGCATCTACTCATGGGCTTATTTGCCATCTGTATGTCTTCTTTAGAGAGGCATCTGTAAAGTCTTCAGCCCATTTTTAAATCAGATTGTTTTCTTGTTGTTGACTTTTAAGAGCTCTTTGTATATTTCATTTGTATATTTGTTTTAAGTTTTATTAAGGTTTACTTGACAAACAGAAACTATGTATACAGTGTAACGTTTTATATATGTAAACATGGTGCAATGAATAAATCAACATAATTTGCATATTTATCACCTCCTGTACTCAGGATCTTTTTTATGGTGAGAGTATTTAGGATCTATTCTCCTAACATGTTCAGATGTATTTTATACTATTATCACATAGAGTCACCCCGTTGAACTATCGATCTCTTTAACTTTTAAATTTTTTTTAATATTTATTTTTTAGTTGTCACTGAACATGAAATCTTTATTTTATTTATTTATTTTTTTATGTGGTGCTGATGATGGAACCCAGGGCCTTGCATGTGCTAGGCGAGTGCTCTACCACTGAGCCACAACCCCAGCTCAGTTCTCTTTAACTTATTCCTCCTGTTTAACTGGAATTTAGTACAATTTGACCAATGTTGAACTTCCGATTGGTTAGGGCTGTCATGCAAATATTACTGATATCTGGGTTGACGGACCCTCTGATTGTGAAGGCAGCAGTTTGCTGAGAAGAGGGTGGTGGCCCCTTTTAGGACAAAGTGAGACCAGGTGGCATGAAACATGCTTTCCTGTAGAATGGACAGGAAGGGACCATTTGGCTAGAGGGATGAGGGAGAGGGGAGGACCCTGGGGCTGTTCAGATTCTGGCTCAGGTGCTGTGAGAGGTGGGTACTCTCTTGCTTCTGTATGGAGAGGGCTGCCGAACTTCACAGTGATGAATGGGGTGATGGCCGAACTTCACAGCCCCCATCTGCCACTCAGGAAGTAAGTGGAACACTCACATCTGGGGAAGAGACTCCCTTCTTCCTCTCCCTAAAAGACTTGCTTAATAAGATTATGATTTCAAAGGATCTTAAGAGACCAGGAAGCAAGAGGCCCGTCTCCACTGGCAAGGCTCAGTGTGTAGTCTTCACATAGAAACTCCCAGGTTCCTCTCCTGTTATGCAGACCCCTATATATGCAGGGTGACATCTGGCTCTCATGTGGTCTCTGTGGGGTGCTGGGCACAGGGAACCAGCACAGTTCTGATGCAGTAATAAGTTGAGCTCTGCTACTGAAACTCATGTTTCCTTCCAGGATATAGATGAATAACTGTAGAGAGTAGAAACTTTCCAGGTAGTGGGTGGTAGAACTCCCATAGCCTCTGTGGACATGGCCCTTTAGATGTCCCTTCATGACCGTGTTTGACCTTCTTCAAAGTCCAGAGCCAGCAGGGCAGCTCTGGGGCTTTTTTTTTTTTCCCCCAAATGGGGAGAGTGAGGCGCTGTGAGGTGAAAGGGTTTGCTCAAGGTCAGACTGGCTTCTAGACCAATGCTCCTGCACTGGCAAAGTCTGCCCTCCAGGGGACAGCTGGCAGTGTCTAGGAGCATTGTCTCAGCTCTGGGGAGGCTGCCATTGACATCTGGTGGGTAGAGGTCAGGGGTGCTCTCAATACCCTAGGGTGCCCAGCTCACCCTGTGACACATGTCAGTGTCACCGAGGTTGAAGGATGGTTCTAGGTCCCTTGTTGCTGGAGTCTCATGCCTTTCTCAAAAACCAATGTGCCAATCATATACGACTGAGAGTACCTGTCGCTGTGAATGTAACCTTTGTGAAGTTTTCCTTTTCCAATAAATGATCCCAGCCTTTAGTATAATGTTCTGTGGGATAACGTCTAACTCAGACCTAACTGGGCATATTCCATCTGTGTGTTTTCTTAAGAGCCTATGGTATAAAATAAAAGGACTGTGAAACTTACTGGGAAAACAGCAGGCTGGGCTGCCAGCTCCTTGGGAAGTGCTCCCAGGAGGGAAGGCTCCTTGTCTCCCCGCTCCCCAGCGCCATTCTCAGTGATGCTGCTGTGGGGAAGCAATGGTCTCCTTCAGTTCTCTTCCCCAGGGCCCTTGGGATCTGGCTGCCACTGTGGGCCTTTCCTCCTGGGTACCAATAACCTCGTGATCCCAGCAAGGTGAAGGTGGACGTCCTTTGGCCCCAACTCAGGACTGCCAAGTCAAGTCCTGCAGAGTTTTTCTCTGTGGACAGCCTGGATCTCCAGCCTGGTGGCTGGTCAGATGTGAACAAGTGGCATTTTAGGATGTGCCAATGGTTTTTGGCTTCATCCTGGCCTCAGCTTCTCTGGGTCTTACCACAAACCTGCGGTTATGGTTTCATTTGGTTTGTTGGCTTCATTTTTTCTTCCCTTTTGGTTTTTGTTATGATTCTGGGGTTTTGAGGCTTACAGTGAGAGGGACTAAGGAGCCAGGTGATGGCTCAGAACTTCAGAGGCAGTGGAAGGAGACCCTGGGCCTGGTGTGTGTAGGTTTTTTTTTTTTTGGTGTTGGGGATTGAACCCTGAGCCTTGGGCATGCAAGCCAAGCACGCTACCAACTGAGCTATATCTCAGCCCAGGGCCTGGTGTGTTTGTGGACCCCAGATAGTCACTGTCTTTGTGTGTTGGCTCCCATCTCCACTTTCCTCAGGTCAGGAAGATAGCAGGCACTTCCGAGGAGACAGCATCCTTCCGATGGACATCCTTCCAACAGGATCCTCCCGACTCCTTCTTCTCAAGAAAAGATGCTTTCCCTGGTCCTTGCCCTGGACCCGTTCCCTCCTACAGTCATCCAACTCCACTCACAAAGCATGGATCCAACTTTATCCTGAAGTCCCCAGGCTTTCTGTTAAGGTCCAAGTGACAATACACAAGCGTGCAGTCTAGGTCTGGGCTCTCCCTCCCTGGGCGGAGAAGGCAGGTCTGAGGCTGGGGGCTGGGTGGAGTGCCCGCAGTCATCCCAGGTGTGGAAATGGGGCCCTTCCTTGGGCCTAGCCTTGCTGCCCTCACTAGCCACAGCCACCCTTTCATCCTCTCTTGCCATCCAAACACTGTGGATGAGTAGTTCAGGCTCTTCGCTGGACCAGGACTCAGCCCATGGAGGATTCTCCTTTCTCTCCTGAACCCGGCACTCATGTATCTGTTGGGGGCATGGGGTTAGAGGTTGAGGTGGTTTTGCAACAGCAATGCCAGCTAGGAGCTGCCCCGGCAGGACAGGGCTTCACCTTCCTGCACAAGAAGCCCAAGCGTGGACAGTTCAGGATAGAGTGAAAGCTCAAGGACACCAGACCCAAGGTCCCTGCAGCACTTGTGACCTTTCCCTCCCGCTGTGTTGCATGTTGTCTTTTGAAGGGGTACAGGGGATCAAACCCTTGGGTACTCTAACCACCGCCCCCCCAAGCCCTTTTTAAAAACTTTTTATTTTGAGACAGGTTCTCGCTCAGTTGCTTAGGGCCTCTAGATGTTGCTAGGTCCTGTCCACAGGTTTCAGCTGAACTGCTCCCCGCCACCTTCTCAAAACCATGCCAGCTGTCCCTCTTAGGAGTCCCTATGCATCCTGTCCTTCCTAGCATGGACACTCTAAGGTAACTGTCCATTTACTTGTCTGGATTTCTCGCAGATCACAGGACAAAGGATTCTACTTTGATCCGATTCCTGACCCTAACCTCTGGGGTTAAATCTTAATGAGTGTTGCTTCCCTCCAGTTTTTAAGTACCAATAAATCTTGGCCTTGGATGAGGAGTAAGAAGGCGGCCTCAGCTCTAGGTAAGTGTTTCCCAAAGGGGTACTTCCCAGGGATGAGTTGTGTATCACCCAGTCGCTGGTAGGGCCTGGCTTGAGACCCTTAGGGGTCTCTGGGTGTTGGGGACTCAACCAAGACCCTTTACCTATGAACGCACGTGCTCCTGTTGCTTTGCTGAGCCTGGGACAACGCCCTGTCCACGTGGCCTCTGGATTGTGTAGTGACCTTGAAAGCTCCCAAGGCCCAGCCGAAAGCCCCAGAGACGGTTCGCAGGATCATGAGAACCAGGGGAAACGCATTTTCCTCTGGCTGGGCCAGCTCTCCTCAGGACTGCTCCTCATGCCAGCGCTCACGGAGGTCAGCCGAGGGGACAACTGGATGCTTGTCCTTGGCGGGAACCTCCTTCTTTCTTGGAAAGTTACGTGTTCCTGAGCTGGGGCTGCACAGCTGCTCTGAGGTCAGGGTTGTGTGTGAACAGGCTCTGCTGAGGGTCTGGTTGGATGTGCCTTGGCCTGGAAGCAAGTCAGGGGACAGAAGCTGCCCTCATTAACCCAGGATTTTGGCTGTGGTCCGTCAGCCAAAGAAGGGGTGGAGGACTAGAGGTGACCGGTGGCTTCTGGAGGCCAAGAAACTGCAGGGCAAGGACAATCTTTATTTAGGCCCAGTGCTGCAGGAAGAAAGAAAAAGTTGATGATTCTACTTCCAAAATGAGAGCAGAAAGGAGAAATGGCTTCTGGGAGCACGTACCATGAGTGTCCTGTCATTACCACTCCTGGGCTCGTCCAGCTAGTGCGGGGTGAGGTGTGGACCCTGTCTGTCCCCATGTGTCCACACCCTTGCTCGCTGCATCCCCCTGAGTAATGGCTGCCACCCTGGCTTTTCAGTTCAAAAATCGTTTTCTGACTTTCCCCACGTAAGTACCCTGTGGTCTGATTCCACTTGTCAGGCTACTGAGAGGTGAATAGAGTGGCACATGGATGTGCATTTGTCCCCTTGAGCACTGCAGATTGGGATCCTGGAACTCAGCACTTGCTTGAAAGCTAATTGTTCTTGAGTGGTTGCTTAGGGGCCACAGTGCTTCTGGTAAGCGCATCTCATGGGAGTGGCGCAGAGGACATCATCAGGTAACAAAACTAAATGGCAGCAGCGCAAAATCTGTGGACACAGAACATTAAAATTTGCAAGTCCATACTTCACAAGCTGTTGTACATTTTCTCAATTATTTTGACTATAACACACAAACCAATAACAACTGATGTATTAACTTTTTTGAGGGGCGAGGGTACTGGGGATTGAACTTAGGTGCACTCAACTACTGAGCCACTCCCCAGGTATTTTATTAGAGACAGGATCTCACAAAGTTGCTTAGCACTTTGCTTTTGCTGAGGCTGGCTCTGAACTCATGATCCTTCTGCCTCAGACTCCTGAGCTACTGGGATTACAGGTGTGAGCCACTGAGCCTGGCTTAACTGTTTTTAAAAAAATCAGAAGACTGTTTGCTAAACTGTCACAAAAAAAAATGATGTGTGTTGATTTGGACTATTTAATTTTAGTGTATATTCATGAATATTCTGTGTATCCCAATCTTGCACCAATACAGTTTACTAATAAATGATTTTTAAGTAATATTGGTGCAATTTTTATTAAAGGTTCACATGGTTGTAGCAGCTCAATTTACAACAGCCAAGCTATGGAACCAACATAAGAGCCCTTCAACAAATGAGTAGATAAAGAAAATGTGGTATATGTACACAATGGAACATTACTCAGCCATAAAGAGGAATGAAATTATGGCATTTACTGGTAAACTAGAGACTATCATGCTAACTGAAATATGCCCATCCCAAAAAACCAAAGACCAAATGTTCTCTCTGATATGCTGATGCTAACACACAATAAAGGTGGCAGTGAAAATTGAAGTTCATTGGATTAGATGAAGGGGAATGAAGGGAAGAGGGGAAGGATGGGAATAGCAAAGTCAGTGGAACAAATCCGTCATAACTGTCCTATGTTCATATATGAGTATACATCATGTACAACCACAGGAATGGGGTCCTAATTACAATACGTTATACTCTATGTATGTATAAGACGTCAAAATACATCTACTATCATGTATAACTAAAAAGAACATACAAAATAACATAAATAAATAAAAAAGAATGAGGAATGGGATCAGAGGTCATCAATGCTTAGATGGCTTGTTAGAGTTTTGAACTCTAAAGAATCACTGTGCTGGGTGAAATAAAGACTATTTAAACCCAGAAAAGAAAAAAAAAAAAGCTTCACATGGACTGGAAAAGCCTTTCTTAAAGCTTCATATGGGGACGTGGCTCAGTGATGAAGTAATTGAACTGGGTTTGATCCCCAGCACATGAAAAAAAAAAAAAAAAACAACTTCATATAAGGGTTGCACCCCATTCTTTTGAAAAAAAAAAAATCTGACAAAGTCTGCAATGATTATATGGCTAAATAATATAAAGCAACTTCCTTGTTGGTCTGGGATCTCTTTGTTCTGTGATAAAACATTTAAAAATTAAAAAATGCTGAAAACAATTTGTCAAACACTTCCATGGTGAGGGGTGCATGCAGAACACCTCACTTAACAGAAAGTCCCGCATCACCATGAGGCAGGCGGTCTACAACCTTCAACCTCAGTTGCTACCCTTGAGGCTGGGAGCGGACAGGCCACCTATTCAGGGTCCCACAACTGGGACATGGTGACTCTGGGGTCTCTACAAAGTCTGAGCTCTTGCCTCTTAATGCCACCCCCAACCCCAGAATTCTTTTGTCACATCTCCAATTTATCCAAACTGTAACATTTTTACAGTAAATATCAGACTAGTTCTTGCCATTGGTCTCCTTCAGTTCAACCATAGGTTGAGCAATTAAAAAGGTGCATTTTTCTTGGGAGGCACAACAAGTTTCAAAGTGTTATTTTGTAAGAGAAGAAGGCTTGAAACGATCAGATGTCTGTCCATAGTGGACACGCTGAGCAAGCCACGGTCAGAGTGCTGTGCTCTTGAAAAGATGAGACGAATATCTGTAAGTATCACTGCACGGGGGTCCCAGTGTGCATGGTTGAGCAGAAAAAGCCCCAAGGTGCAGAACAGCGGTATTCTCTTTGTGTAAGAAAGGAAAGTGTATACGTGTGGTGTAGGAGTTTTTTAAAAAAGAGTAAAAAAATAAGATAAGAAAAAAATAAACAAACTGCTTTATATAGCTATTTACATAGGGAGGGAGGGAGGGAATAGAGTAAAAATGAGATTTGTGAGAATATGTCTTATTTTATAGAATTGACCCTGACCTTTACATATTTTGAATAATTAAAATTAAAAATTAAAAAAGAGCAACTGCTAAAAACTGTAGTAAATAAATCTAATATGAAATTGATGCCAATACTCACACACACACACACACAGTATTTGAATGCTCATCCCTAGTGAAATAATATGCTAAGGTTAAAAGAAACTGTAAAGAAATATTAACTTGTATTCATAAGTCTTATTGCAATAATAATATTAGTACTACTACTACTTGGAAACTATTATATGGTAATGTAGGTTAAAGGTAATGAAAATGATGTTAATATCTTTAGGACCAAAAAATTCAGTAAAAATATAGATATATCTATATCTCTACTATATGCATGTGTATCTATCTTATCTATATCTAAAATACAAAGAAGTTAAATAAAACCCTACAGTCTTGGGGCTGGGGTTGTGGCTCAGTGGTAGAGTGCTCACCCAGCATGCACGAGGCACTAGGTTCTATCCTCAGCACCACATAAATGTAAAATAAAGATATTGTGTCCACCTAAAACTTAAAAATAAATAAATATTTTTTAAAAACCCTACAGTCTTAAAATTGGTATAAAATGTCAGTATGAACTCATGTTTTTCCTCTTTCAAAAACAAAAACAAATGACCTCTCACCTATTTCTTAACTTTGTCCATGGGGACGTGGTGGAAATAATGACTAACACAGTGCCACTGAGCGTCACAACATCCAGACTGTGGTCTCTAATTACCATTTCTCACCAAAAATGAACTAGAGTTCCTCAGAGAAATGCACAAGTTGGACGGGAGAGGTTTTTCTTGTGCCAAGGAGCAAGAAAGCTGTGAGTGGTGACTGGGACCATGGCAGAAGAGGCAGGAGCCAAGAAAGTGGTGTTTCCAGTGCTGACGGTAACAAAATAACGAGGCAGCTTATGGAAACAAACCAGTTAGTGTCCAGAACCAACCAACCAACCACGACTTACTGGTCACTCTTGAAAATTGACAGGTACCAACTTATTCTAGAAATGGAAAAACGAAGGGCAAGAAATGAGCATTTCTACTGCCTTTCTGCGCCAGCTGCATTTCACGGCGAAAGGCTGATGAGGGAGGGATCTTTACAGGAGAACTTTAGTTAACGGATGGAGAAGGCACAGGAGAAGCAGAGCATCTTTATTTTGCTACCCTGACGAACTAACACCTCTAGGCCACAGTCCTTGTGCTGTTGATGCTGTTAAGATCATTAGGTAGGAGGTTAATGGGGAGAGTACATGGAATGACCCAAGTGACAGTGCTTCAACCCACTGGGCCACTTGAGCATCTCAGAAAGCGAGGTGCTCGATGTGACGACACAATACAATCACAAGTGCCCAGCACCACCTGTATCCCTGCCCCTGCAATTGAACTGGAAGGCCCCGTGCCTGGATGTCATGTGATACCCTCGCTGATTTTGTTAGGTGTGACAATAGTGTTGTGGTTATATAACAAAAATCTTCAATTGATATATAATCTAATAGTGCTAATGGGAGTTGCCTTAACATTGTCCAGAAAACCTGTTGGGGGGGGGGGCATTGGACAAAACAGATTGGCCAAATCTTGAAGATCTCTGAAGGAGGGTGGGGGGGTCATGGGGATTTATCACTCTCTACCTTAGTGTAGGCTTGATCATTTCTATAATGAAAAGTTAAAAACAACAAAATAAAATGGAGGAGTTTTTATAATTTAAAAAATGTCATGACTCATTTCTGTATTCCCTTCATTTGGTGTACTCTGCTCTAGGGCCTGGCCAATGTGGCCGTCCATGTGGAAAGGAAATGATTTATTAGAGAACTGCTATACCCAAGCCCTGCCAGCCCATCTGGGAGAAAGCCTGGAATGTAGTTCCATGTGAGCTGATCCCCAGCTGAACCTGAGGCCGAGAACTCCTGGACTCTGGACATCGAGGTGGGGCCCTGGGTGCAGTCCCAGAGGGATGTCTTGGGGACTCCCAAGTCTCGGTGCCCATGTTGCTGTCAAGCCAAGCCTCTGGGGCAGCTTCCTTAACTGAGTTCTTTCTGGTGGTACTGGCAGCAGTGGGGCTGACAGGTCCACCTGGGGACCTCTACTTCCTGGGTCCTTTCTAACTTCCTAACCTCTCAGGGCCCTGGAATGGCCCAGGAAGTAGCTAGAGGGGTCTCTACTGGCTACAGAGTTCTCAGGGCAGGAGTGCTGTGGAAAACAGCCCTGGGCCGGGGGAGCAGGTGTCTTGGTGCTCATGGTTGGCTGTGGCCATCAGCCACAGTCCTATCCCTGAAAGTTTCAGCAGACCAGTCTGTTACCTTGAAGAACTAGGGATTTTCGTAACTATGGAAACATAAATCTAGGCATTAAGGAGTCAGAGAGAAAACTGCTATTGTTGCCTTGACAACGGATGAAACCCCAGGTCTTTGTTGTTAGGAGTCAAGATACTGCACCTTCAAGCTTCTAAATTAATTTGCTTGTGGGAAGGAGAACTTGAAGTGGGCTTGGGCACCCTCTAGAAGCAGATGATGGGTGACAGCTTTGACAGGGGGTGTGGGGGGTCTTTCTAAGGTCTGCCCTGCTAAGTAGAGAGGCCCAGCTCTGCAGAGATGTTCCTGAAAGCCCATACCAGGTGGCATGTCCCAGGAAGGCCTGCTTCTTCTCCAGGTTCTTGTGGTGAACTGTCACCTTCAATCTGGCTTTGAGGGGACCTGCTCCAGGGGAGCTGACACCTTATTGTTACAGGGACAGATACTTCAACAGCCTTTCCCCCTCCATGTTCCTGCTCCTCAGTGTTTGCGAGAAAGGGTGAGATGTCAAGATGTGCCGCTTCCAGTGAAGCAAACTGCTCCGAACTCACCCCACAGCTTCTGTAGTGAGGACATAGCTGCCTCCAGCCTGCTGATCAGTGGTCACAAATAGCCATAGCTCCAGGCCACACAGGGGGTTAACTTCCATGTTCCACTAAGAGATTGTTTTTCTTCCTTAATATCCTCAGAGGATATTGTTCCCCAGTGTGGCATGAAGCTTTCTGAGTTGATGTCCAGATAAAATCTGCAGGAGTGTGTCCCCAAGCTGACTCCAGGGGATGGTGACAGGCTTCCTGCTCTCGCTGGGAACAATGATGGTGGGTCTTTTCAGTGCTGGACTGCCAGCCCTCTTGGTGGGGAAGATGACCCGAGAGATGAAAGGAAAATGGGAGAAGATGCTTTTAGAAACCATTACTTGCCCAGTGTAGGCTTCTGGACCCCATTCAGAGAGGGGACGTGGGGTGAAGTAGCATAGAAGCACACCCAATGGTGCTGCAGGCTGGGGAGCCAAGCAGGTGGAGCTAGGCCTGCACCCAAAGAATGCACACCTCTGCACAGTGACTGATGTGATCTGTTGACCAGTAGAGAATGACGAGTTGAGAAATACAGAGAAAGTACCCAAAGGGCCGTGCCTTGTGCCCAGGCTTTATCTCCAGACCCCAGGCCTAGATTTCCCCCACAATCTCAGGAATTGCTCCCTCTCTAGGGGCTAATTTAGGGTAGCTCAACATGGTGAATGTGGGGTGCACACATTTAGCAGCTCAGAGACTACTTGCTATGACACCAAAGGAGCCTTCTAAGATAGGTTTATCCATTTAGCACTCTGGCAACATCTCCTTCCTGCTGAGTGGAACCCGGGATGCAGTAGCCCTTGCCCACGGGCTTCAACATGGAGAATGAGCCCTGCCTGCAAATCCCCCCACAGCCATTTATTCATTATCCCCTGGGAATTTCTCAGAGCACTGTGGAGTGAGGGGCACCTGGATCACAAGACAAGGGGACCCCAAGCAAAGCAAACAGAGCCCTAAGGAGCTTCAAACTCGGCCAGAAGTGACCTTCATCAAGCAGCTGGTGAAATGCCCCCTAACCATGGGGTGACCAGGTCTCTTACTTTCTTTTATCGACTCAATTTCTTTTTTTCTTTTTTAATTTTTTTGTAGTTGTAGATGGACAGAATGCCTTTATTTTATTTGTTTATGTTTATGTGGTGCTGAGGATCGAACTCAGCGCCTCACTCATGCTAGAGAAGGGCTCTGCCGCTGAGCTACAGCCCCAGCCCCTATCAGTTCAATTTCTTCTTATTAAATTTTGACAAAAATGGAGCATCGTCACGGAAAACCAGCAGGTCTGTGAATTAGAAAGTGATCCGAGAGTGTTAAAATCACAGGCGATGGATCAATTTTGACATATTGCTTTTTCGTCAACTTGGTACTCGTTGAACTTGCTGCTGATCTGAAGCCTATTTCAGAAAAAGCTGCTTTATTAACACAGGCCGGATGAGCTTTCTCTCATTAAGTCTTGGCTAAGAGGCGAAGCTGTTGCAGGGGTTACACCAGGTGGCAATTTCCAGCCCCTGTTTTTTCACAAATGAGTGAGATAACGTAAATCAATCGTGGCTGTCCTGGTGCATCTTACAAGTTGCCTTAAACTAATACAAAGGAAGCTGTGGAGCCTCTGTCCTGGGTGTCCTCCTCCGCCCTCCTCCACAGGCCTCGCGACTCCATGCTGGGAGAATCTTTTTTGTCTCTGTTTAAAACATAAAACAATAGGGGTTGGGGACTTAGTGGTGCGGTGCCAGGTGCCTGACATTTCCAGCAGTGGTAGGAGAGCGGGAATTTTGAAGTGGATGAATCACCGGGATTAGCGAGGGGGCCAGAACAGCAGCAGGTGCAGGGTTCATAGGGATCAGGCGGCTTGTTCCGAAACTCGAAATTCGATACTGGGATTCTGCTTTCTGAAGGCCAAACAGTGAAGAATAACTGACTCCTGTTGACGCACAGGGAGTGGGGAGCGGGGCGGTGGGTGGCAGGTGCAGATGGTGGCGGGCCACCACCGGCAGATGCTGCTCTCCGGTGGGTTAACCCTTTCCTGGTCTCCAAGGGGACTGCTCGCCTCTGGCCCAGGCCCTCTCTGGTCTTTTCCTGCTGGAACCAATGGCACAAAGACTGGCTCTCAAGTTCTCAAGTGGGGGTGCTGCGCCTCCCCCAAAGCTCTGACATAGAAGAAGCCCATTTGTCACAATCTTTCATTTCCTAGCTTTGCGTATACCCAGCATGCACCAGGCCCTAGGCACAACTGTAGACGCTTGGGGGGTCTCTGTGGTGGGGCCAGGACATTCCACTATGAACTGGGATTTTGTTCATATTGGAGGGAAAGAGAAAGATAGGGCTGCTGCCCCAGGACCCCGGATCCGGCCACATGCGTACTCACCTACGGGAGCCTCACCTCAGGTTTCTGAGTCCATCAATTCCTCTTGGAAATAAGCCAGTCTAGACTGGATCTCTGACACTTGCCACCAAAACCATCGTGAGCAACAGGAAGCTAATGTGTGCTAAGTGAGGCAAGCCCTGGCAGAGCACTGGAGAGGGTGCAGCTGTGGGGTTCTGCCAACATCATTGATTGGGCTGCTGGCAGACCCTGCCTGGGCAGTGGTGCTCCATGCGACGCTGTGGAGCTCAATACCTGTCTCCTTGCTCAGGAAGCCCGTGGTCCTGGGACCAAGAGGAAAGCTGCCTCTGCTTCCTGGTCTAGGACGAGGGCAGCTGAGATTTCTCGAATTTGTTTTTAAAAATAGTTTTATAGAATTCTGAAAGTTGCCAGTGGTTCACAGAAGGAGGAAGTCTATCTGATAAGAAATCCCCTCGTTCCTCTTGCTGAAGGGCCGACTGCTGACCAGCGTGGGCTCCTGCTTCTTGGCTGGTGGGGGGAAGGGGAGGACTGCCATATCATCTGTTGTTTTGGGCTGCCCAGCACACGACGTCCCTTTTCCTGGTGATGGAATCTCCGTTTTCTTGTGGAGCTCACTGTGTTCTCAGTTTGTGTGGCTCAAGTGGACCGACCAACAGATGCAGACAGAAGCAGAGCCCGAGAAAGAGGGAGCCCAGAATACTTCATGGAGGGGGCAGGGGGACCTGAGGCTTCTGAAGCCTATGTTCCATCTCTGCCAAGGCTACTTGGTGGCTACTAAAGCTCAGGTCCCAGGAGTTTCCATGGTACAGTATGGGTACATGGAGGGACAGCATGCTGGACTGTTTATAAAAATGGCTGCCAGCCTCTGTCCCTCCTGGTCTTGTGCTCTTAGCAATGTGACTTTCAGCTCTTCCCAGCAAGAGGAGACGTCTATTTCCTGGCCGCCTGCTGTGGGTCTTGGCCATGGGATATGGTGCAGGTTTTGCCAGGACAGTGGCAGACCTATGTCTCCAGAGCCTCATGGGCTTCTGTTGGCTCATCCTGCTCCTCAGAAACCTACTGCTTCCATGTGGAGAGCCTGGGGAAGCTTGCTACAGTCTGGGAACCCTGTAGAGGAAACCCTGATCATTCCTGGTAAGGCTATCCCAATCCAGTCCATAGCTCCAGATACCTGAGAGCTCAGTCAGGATGGGAAGCTTGCTATAGACAGATGAAGCCCTGCTGAGACCTGGAGAACCCAATTGAACTTCAGAGCCACGTGAAGTGCTTACTGTATGATCTTGCCAAGTTTTGGGATTGTTTGTTACTCAGCAAAAGCTGACTGTTACAGACATCACCAGTTAGGCTTATTGGGCACTAAAAAGTTGTCCAAACACAATTTAACTCCACAAGTCCCAAGGCTTTGGGAGGTCACTGACTTTGAAAGCATGAGGTATTCTTGTTGCCATGGATACCCCCATTGAGACACTGGAGTGCAAAGAGAGAAACCTAGTGTTGCCTTGACAACAGGCTTGCAAATCCAAGTCTGGGAAAGCAAAGAACTATAAAAAATAGGAAGACTCAGGAGGAGGGGGAAATTAACTTTAAAAAGCACCCCCCCACCACCAACAACAACTTGCCTCCATGCAGTTGACAGTCTATTAGAAGCAAGCGCTGCCTGAATTGGGAGCTATAAAGTGAGCAACAGGAAGCTCTTCCCTTTTCACGGCCCATCCCCACAGCAGGAGAAAATCACACAGCCAGAGAGCAGCGTGAAACGGGAGTCATTAAGTGCTTCCTCTAAGAGTTTGCAATTTGCTCTCCACCAAGTTCCATTCCGAGGATCAGAGCCTGCCCCAGCTGGAGGGGGCTTAACGGCATCCCGCTCCTTGCTCCTTCCCTCTTTCCATGGGGAGGGAAACCAAGGCCGGAGGAAGGAGCAGATTGCTGAAGGTCAGACAGGACGAGAGGATTTGGGTCCAGTCTAGTGGGTCACACTCAGCCCCAGAGTCAGTCAGACGGAGTAAAAGTCCCAGTACATGTCCAGTGACACTGACTGGCTCTGTGATGTTATGCAAGCCCCTGGCCTCCCAGACTGTCTGGAAGATGGGGCTGCCGTCACGTCAGCCTCGAGGGTGCCGAGAGCTCCCTGAGCGGAAGTGTGGAGAGCACACGGCGCAGGGCTCGGTGAGCTGAGGTTTGCAGCAGATTGCTCACGATGATTCCCATTGTCATCATGTCATTCTGCCTCTGCTCTTTAGGGTCATTGAAGTCATACTGGGGAGGCCCAACGGCTCCCGCATCTTCAGGGAGAGGCTGATGGCACATTTTAAGGTGCATTTTATGGTTGGATGCGGCAGTTTATAACTTTCAAAGAAGTCACAGCTTCCAAGTCCTCCTCCCTGCAACCTGGCTGGACAGGCAGGAGGGGACACCAACCTCATGTTTTTCACTTTGTCAGGGGGGAAGCCGAGCCATAGGCTGATGATTTGCCCAAAGTCCCCAGGAAGTGCCTGGCTCTGCTGGAGGGCACCTACTCAGCTCCCTGGACTGCATCTGCCCCCGGGGGTGGCACATCCACACAGATGGCCAGATGTTGGGTTTAAGGATGTCTGGGGTGTCTGTTTATGAGAAGGTCACCAGTCGTGCAGGGTGTTCCTGCTCATGGTGATGAGCAAATACCCACTTGCATATTCAGAGACACATCTCAGACACAAACAGCTCCAGCTGAAAGGCTTGGGGAGAGGGGTGGAGGAGGTTTTTCCAAGCCTTCATGTGATCAAGGCCTAGTGATGATGAGGAGGAAGAGGCCACAGGCCTCAGGAGGTACCACACTGAGCCAGCAGCGAGGCAGGGCCTGGGGATGCCATCTGGGGAAGCAGAGGTGGGCTCATAGGTCCACCTGGGAGCACCTGGGTTTAATCTGCTCAGCAAGGAGGAAGAAGGATGCAGAAGGGTGTGTGGAAGTGATTCCAGGTCAACATTGTGAGGGGAGTGGGCTACCCCTGAATTCCTAGAGCAGGGGGTCTTCCCAGTATTGGCCAGAAGCTGTCGAGGGCGCTCACCTTCTGATAAAAGCCTGAGGTGGGCATGTGCTAAGAGCAGCATCTGTGGGTTCTGGTCCCATTTCTTATTTGCACACGTGAGGTGAGCCCCATGCAGAGCTTATGCATAGTGCACCTGAAGGGGTGCAGGTGAAAGACTATCAAAGCCTCTCCTGGAGGGCTCCCTCCTGCCGGGGTGCACAGGCCTTTGCCTTGCTGTTGTTCACTGAAGGTGAACAGTGTTGGTTCAGGTGTGGGGAGTGGGGAGGGAGGGAGGAAGGGTGTCCGGTGCAAAATAATCTGTGTTGGTGGCAACGTCAGGTGAACTTCCAGCAGCTCGAGAAAAATAAACTCTCCTCCTATGGCTGCTTCCTTTCAGGAGGTTGAGGGAGACAGTGGGCCGGCTGTCTGTTCTCTAACTTCAGCCTCCAGGGTCCTTCCTTAGGCCCCACTGGCAAAGACAAATGGTTGTTGTGTTGGTGGCCTTGTCTGGCCTCGTGTTAGAACAGGCTGGCTACAGGCACAGCTGGGTATGGATTCTGATTCTGAATAAAATTGTTGCCTCTTTTGTCCCTTGGCAACATCCCCCAGTGCCACGTAGGGTTTGTTTTTGTGTACCCGACTGGCCATCTGTCTCAGGGTTAGCCATCCAAGTCTGTGTTAAGCCAGGCTCCGCAGCCACAGTTGGCTGTGGATCTGGCTTTATCGACCCTGAACCCTCCAGTGGGGACTACAGATGCAGAGAAGCAGGCTCCACAGGGGGTCAGTCACCTCTGTGGGTACAGCATGTTCAGGAGTGTCCCCTCTGCCCCTGGATGCACCATCCTGACAAGGAGGAGGCCATACAAAGGACACGGAGATTAGAGTGAGTCAACAAGGCTCAGATAAGTCACAGAACCTCACCTGAGATAAGTCTGAGAACCTCACCTCCCCCAGGGAAAGGGCTGGCCCTGGGGGCTCTCATTCCTGGCCACTCCTTGTCCTTGCAGGTGGGTGACCAGCCTCCCTCAAGCCATGAACGCATGGAGGGTGAAGCCTCCCAGGCAGGGGGCTCTAGTTAGACATAGTAGTCCTGGCCATCTCCCTGCTCTGACTGGGGTCAGGGGCTTTTGGAAAATCAACTCTTGAGGAGGGGCTCAGGGCAGATGTGGCTGTTTCCCTGGGGTGCAGGTTGTTAGGACTGGGTGTGACGCTGTGATGGCTTCAGCCATCTTGGGACTTTGATAGCCTAGGGGCAAAGCTTGCAGGCTGGGGTACTGGTCTGAAGAGAGAAAGGCCAAGGGTCTCTGCAAGGAACTGTGAAGCCCCTGAATTTGCTATTCCTGGCCCTGCCCTGCGGCCAGACCTCTTGGTATATGAGATAATGAGAAGTCCTTGCTGGTTCCACCTTCGTGCAGTGTTGACTTCCGCTGCAGATCCTTCAGTTCTTTCTAGTGACCCTCAGACCTGTGGCACTGGCACTCTTAGTCTTGTTAGAAATGCAGCTCTGAAGCCAGGCGCAGGTGGCCTACTCTCGTCATCCCAGAGACTGGGAAGCTGAGGCAGGAGAGTCACAAGTTCCAGACAGTCTTAGGCCACTTAGCAAGACTCCATCTCAAAATTAAAAAAAAAAAAGTCCTCGAGATATAGCTTGGTGGTAGAGCACCCCCAAATTGAACCCCCAATACTGGAGAAAAAAGAAAAGAACAGAAAAGAAAAAGAAATGCAGATCTGGGTATCAACCCCAGACTTGCAGCCCAGACCATTCCTGCCTTAGATGGGGGTGCCCAGTAGTTTGAGAAGTCTGGTGGGATGTTTTTTGTTCAATAAGCCTTACTGAGGAGAACCTAGTTTTGACAGTGATGGGCTTCTCTTCCTTCAAGATGAGTAGGTGCTGGGAATGAAGGCCCTGGAATCTCATCTACTGCCAAGGAGTTGGGGAGAAGCTCAGAGAGATGGGGGGCTGGCCAGCCTGGCAAAGGAGAATAGGAGAGAGCTGTTTATTAGTTTCTGCCGCCCCCAACTATTGTTCATCGACTGGCATTTGGGTACAGCATTGATTTTCATCTGGAGCCATGAAGGCACTGAAATCTCATTAATTCAAGCCTCACCAATTTTGAAGTGATAATTGAAACCAAGGCCAGGCTGAGGGCTGGCTGGAGTGAGCAAGCGGTGTTGAAGGGCCTCTGCTCTCCAGGAGATGCAAGGAGACCTTCCAATCACAGATGAACCTCGCAGAGATCTGCTTCAGCGGGAACCACACTTGAAAATCAATCCATCAACAGATATTTATTGAGTGTCCTTTATGCTCACATCCCTGGTCTGCACAACACACTTCGTGAGAAGACTTTTAATCACTGGCCATGCTGGAAACCAATATGGATTTCTTTAGGAAGCGCAGTTTCTCCCACCGCCCATGTCCCCATCTTCTGCCAACTTCTCCACTGCCCCTCCTGCTCCATCTCCAGTGTCAGCCCTCCTCCCAAGGTGTTTAGAACTCGCTGTTATTTCCATCAGCTTACAAGAAACTCTCGAGTTTTGATCCCATGTCTTCTCTGCCCCTCCACCCATTTCCTGGATCAACTCTTCACAGGGTTGACTGTTCCCTTGTGTCCAGTGGTCCTCCATTTCCATCTACATTCGAGGCCACTCCTCATCCCTGGAGGATGCTCTTCCCTGGGCCGAGGGTACATGGAACCCTGAGTGTGGTTGAGCTGCAGACTTGTCCTGGCAGGTGGTGGTGCTCTTAAGCAGAGACATCATGGTATTATATCCACTGCCATCCCTAACCCTGTACCATGAACAGCCCCTCCCTCTTTATGATTTGTCATTTTGAGTAAGTCACAGACATTGAATGGCACTGTGTGCAAGGCCTCTCTTTCCACTCTGCGTGAAGTCCTTGAGGTGGTCTGCGTGTTCACCATGCTTGCGTGCACAGCTCACTGCTCCTTATTGATGACTGTCTGGTACCCTGAGATATGAATGTACCCCATTTAACCATTCCCCTGTGGAAGGACATTTATACTATTTACATTATTAACTAGACTTGGACCTTATGCAGATTTCAAGATGCCTGATGTATGGGGACCTTGAGCCAATGGCCCGAGTGCTGGGAGTGTGCATAGAGAGAAAAACAAACCACACAGCCTTGTTTTCCCCATTTTTCATTGAGGACAGAAGAGTCCTTTCTACCTAACATTGTTATTAACAAGAAAGGGCTGCTAACATGCGGGGGCAGGTGCTAGGAGAAGGTGGTCTTGGGTTTTCCAAGTGGCATGGCATTCACGCCTTGCTTTCTTCCCTCCCTGTGTTTTTTCCAGTGGGCTGTGAACCATCGTAGCCCTGAGATGATGTGGGTCTCCCCAATATGGAGGCCCCAGTTTCCAGGGTGTGCTGGCGGGTGCTGGTGTCTGGCCCAGGACTGAGCAAACAGCCCCCAGACGCACCTCCTTCCATCCCACATGTTGCTGAGCGAGCGCCAGAAAAATATGTTTGGGGCCTTTGGCTCATTTCCCTCCTAATGAATAAATCAGGCTTTATAATCGGGCTGGTAGAGGCTGTGTGCTTTGGCTTTTTTGAATGCACAAGGGCACTTTTGAAATGCAAGTTACTTTCTCTTGTGCTGGGAGCTGTTGCAGATGAAATGCCCCAAACTCTTGATTGGTATGAGTCTCTCATACCTTTGGAGTCTAAAGGGGATTATAAATGGCTCTTTGAGGCCCAGGTTTTCTGGTCTCTGCTCTGGGACTTGGGAATCCTGCATCTGAGTGGCACACCTGGCTCTGACATTGGCCCTGTGACTTCAGTAGTCATCTACCTCGGTGAGCCCCAGTTTTCTCTTCTGAAGCAAGGGTTGGTAATACCTTCACCACAAATTGTGGTGAGCCCTCCCCCCTGCAAAAAACAACAACAACAGGTGTGGACTTGCATTGTGCACAATAGGTGCTCAGAAACATGACACCTCACGTGTGGGCAAGGGGAAGGAAATGCCAGGCTCTTGCACTGACCTAGCAGCTCTAGGGGTGCACTGCTTGGTTGGGGTTCAGGACAGACATTCCCTCTGCTCCTCCAACTCTTGCCATCCCCTCCTTCCAGATATAGTGCAGATCCCTGACCACCAATGCCCAAGGTCATCATTTCTATACTTAAAATTCTCCTCTAGAGAGAGTGCTGATGTTCATGAGGGGCAGGACCACAAATTTAGAGATGGTGGTGACTTGTGCCAACTGTCTGCTATGAAGCCCAGGCTCCAGCTGGGACATGGATGTTCACAGGTACTGGCTCAGGGTCCTTGGGAGAGCTGGTCATTAAATCTCACCCCACAGAAGAGGGGTGGCACCAGAAGCCTTGGCCCAGAGGGACTTCAAGCGAACCTTCTCTGCCCTCCACCCAGTGGTGGCCCGTGGCCCCTCCTCCTTCAATTCACAGGCCTCCGTTCCATGGGTGTCCCTCTGGGGAGGGATCTAGGTTGGATCAGGGAGGCTGCTTCTCTGCACCAGCAGGAGCTTACTGGGAAATGTGGGATGGGAGGTGCAAGGCAGCACTGGCCGGGGGCTTGCTGCCATACAGAGCCCTCCTCTCCAGCCCGCAGGTGGGCTTATCTCCTAGCCAGGCGAGGCGAGTTCTTCAGACTCGCATTCTTTGTGCCTCATTAATTTCTCTCTCTTCTTAAAATGGAAACTGTTTTTATTGTACTTTTTCTGATTATAAAAATGATACAAGATCATTGTAAAGGATTCAAAGCACACAGGAAAGCATAAGATGAAAATTAAGATCCCTTTGGTTCTCTCCATGTGGGGGTAACATTCTGGTTACTTCTTCTCAGTGTCTTGCTGCGCGGACACACGCACACCCCATTGTATGAGCAATTTTGCATAAATGGGAACATCATCCTGTGCTGTTCTATAACTCGCTATTTTTCTGCCCAATAATGTGATAGAGACATCTTTCTAAGTCAAAAAAGTGTGGTGTCGTATTGGTATTTAAAGTAACTCATTTCTTCTCATTGTGTGGATGTCCATCACTTGCCTGGCCATGCTTCTTTTGTTGGAGATTTGACATATATATTTTTTTTTTTTGGTCATTGTCTGGCTTCAACAGACTACCCTGTACATATATAGTGTGAATTTGTCTGATTATGTTGTCAGGGAAAATTCCTAGGCGATTAATCGCTGTGTGCCAGTATTGCCAAGTTGTTCTCCACAAAGTTCACCACCCGACAGACTCGGCAGCGGGGCAGGAGCATCCTGCTCCCCAACCCCAGGACCCGGGCCTTGGCAACACCCACGTCATTGTCAGTCTGGTAGATAGAAACACCATCCTGATTTTACCTGTTTTCCTTGTGCTCAGAGATGTGAAGCATCTTTTCATTTGCCACTTGGACGTTGGCACATCTTCTGGAAACATCTTTGCCCATTTTTCCCCCCAACTGGGTTTTATCTTTTTTATACTCATTTGAAACCCTTGGGTCCCTAAATGGGGAGTTGCGTCCTCTGCATACTTCAACCTGATCTCCAGCAGCCCACAATGGAAGGAGGTGCGCCGAGTGGGTCTAACAGGCTATTTCTCTGGCCTCGCTGGCCCACGAGGGGACTGAGGCCCTGCTCTGCTGCCTCTTCTAAGGCCAGACAGCAGCCCCTTATGCTGCTGACCACAGCTGGAAGTGTCTCAACTGATCTGTTAGGGCCTATTCAACCTCTGGTGCCGCATGACTTCCATGGGGTCGCCTCCGGCAGTTGCTATGCTTGTTTTTCCAGTAAGAAAACACACCTCACCTGTCAAACTCTCACCCAAAGTCAATTTTTGAGATGATTTAAGGCAGCATATGTTAATGCTGATCTGTGCCTAGGTACCTCCATGCAGTCAGACAGCCCTGCCTGTGGGCCGGCCGGGTGGCCCCACGAGTGCCTCGATTTGACAGTTTCCAAGAAGAAAGAGGGAAGAGAAAGAGTCGATTTACAGTTATGAATGCAGGGCTGGCACACAGCAAGCGGCAGGTGAAGGCTGGCTGAAAGGGAGCAGTTAGCACCCTGTCCAAGCCGAGGAGCCAATGGAGACTAGGGAGCTCTGCTTCCTGCTTTCTCTCACTTCCTAGCCTGGGGGACAGGGTGGGGCTCACAGCAGAGATGCATATTCACCTCAAGGACTAGCTGGAGCCTGATCCCTGGCTCCTCCTCCTTCATCCCACACTCTTCCATTCTGCCCACTCTCAGGTCCCAGAGCCATGAGGTATGGCCCTAGCCACTGCAGGACTAGTGGCACTCTGGCATGCAGATAGCTCACATCCCAGTTACCTTCGTGGTCCCCAGGAAATGTCTTGGGCATGTTGGAAGTCACCTCCCTGCCACCTTCCCAGTGGCATCCACACTGTCCCAGAGCCCTCTAGTAAAGGCAACAATGCCCAGAATCCTCCCTGACCTTCTCCTGACCCAGACCTAAAAGGCCCTGCCATGACTTAGATATGGTTTGTGTGTCCCCTAAGTGGTTAGAAGTGGGGTCCCCAGGGTGATGGTATCACCTTTACTAGATGGGGCCTAGTTGGAAGAAATTAGATAAATGAGGTCTTGTGGGACCCCTGTTAGTTCTTTCTGAGGATTGTCATAAAGGGCAGCCTGGCCTCTCCTTGCTCTCACCAGCTGATCACTCTTGCAAGTGCTCCTGCCATTGAGATGCCATCCTCTACAAGGTCCTCATCAGAGCCAGGCCAATGCTGGCAAAGGCCCTTGGACCTTCAACTTGTGATCTAAAGAAACCTCTTTTCTTCACATTACCCAGCTTTAGGTATTTTGTTATGCAACAGAGCATGGACTAACACAGCCCCCTTCTATCCAGTTGGTCTTATGTGCTTATTTCGTTACTTTCTCACCCCTTGTCTGTATCTCCTTGCAGAGACCTGACCCATTTGCTCATTACTGTGACCCAGCACCAAGGACAGGGCTGGCATGTAGAGGGAGCCTCAGCTGCTTCCCTGCTTCGACTCTCACAAAGCTGAAGTGAAGAAGCCATCAGGCTGTGCTCTCTTCAGAGGCTCTGGGAAAGTCTTCCTCCAATATGTTCAGGTTGCTGGCAGAATCCGCCTCCATGCGATTGGGGCTTTTGTTTTCTTACTAGCTGGGGCTGGGGGTCATGCTTCGCTACTAGAGGCTGTAACCTTGACTCACAGCCCCCTTAAGGCCAGCAGTGGTGGTCAGGTCCTCATGAGGTGGCCCTGTCTTCCCTCCTGTTCTGGCTTGTCTCCTGCCCACTTTTCTGCTTTGAAGTGATTACACTGACTCCACCTGGATGATCCAGAATAACTTTCTTATCTGAAACTCAGCTGATTAGTGACCCCAATTCATCTGCAATGTCCCTTTGCAGCAATGCTTAAAGTTTGGAGGTCCAAAATTTTGGGGGGAAATGTGAAGAATTCTGCCTTCCACATTTGCCCAGAAGTAAATGGCAGGGCAGAACCCCAACTCTGTCCTCTGACCCTGAAGCCCAGGGTTCCCTCTGCTGCCCAGATCCTTGGGGTGCGTGAAGTTTACCCTTTAGCCTGTAAGGATGCTTTGTGGTAGATACTGTAGCTCCCTTTTGATTTCTTGATTTTCCAATCTCTCCTTTCCTCCAAGCTTTCATCCTGACAGGTGTTTGGCTCATTCTAAAATGAAATGTTGAGTTGAATCATGTTCTTTTTGACCCAGCAGGCTCCAGGTTCCTGGGTGAACCAGGCTTGGGCTATGAGTTGCCCCACACCACTTCCTTTCAGTCTCACAGTGAGCATACCTGGTTCTAGCTGCACAACGTCATGAAGAACAGGCACTTTTATCTTTTGGTGTTGCTGGGATGGAACCCAGGGGCTTGAGCATTCTAGGCAAGTGCTCTACCACTGATCATACAGAAAAGAAACAACTTTCCAACTTTTCTTGCAGTTGCATGTGATCTGATGGCTAAAATCTGGCTAAAGAGCCTTGTGCAGAAATGAATTGTGCTGTTTCCGTGTCCAGCCTTTGAGGGATGGGCACACATCCCACTCCTTGTCCATTCTGGGAGACTGTGTGTGCCATCCTGGACCATGTGGCCAGGGCTTTGCTAGAGGGAGCACAGCCAGCCAGAAGTGGCCTGGGTCCTGTGTGGCTCCATAGCCATCCCTGGACTGCCTGTGTTGTGACCGTAGCATAAAGGGAAGGTAAGCACCCTTCTTGCTTAAGCCACTGTTTGTTTTAAGTCTTCATTACAAAGCCAAAACTTTTATCCCAAGATGGGCAGTTACAGGTGGTTGACACATTACACATGCAGCATGCCTTTGATATGTTTTTTTTTTCCTGAAGGCTCAATGAAGTGTTGTGCATAAGATAAAAATGCCTGGCATTTCCCAATATTGTGTGCAACCCATCTCTCTTTACTGCCATTCACCAGTGAAGTCTGCGTGGGGAACTGTGAGTTCTGAGATGTTACTTGATGACCCTGGGTCCAAAAAGTGGGTCAACCTCAGATGCCAGCCTTTAATTTCTCAAGCTTTCTAGGGATTTCAAAGCTGAGATGCCACCAGGTAAGCATTTCCTTTCCCTCCCTCTCAGTTAAGTTCATGCAGGGGCTGGGATTCCTGTGCAGAGTGGCAGTTTGAAGCCGCAGTCAACCTGAAGCCTCCAAGTGGGAATAGTGCCAATGGAGCATTCATAGCAAATGGCACCAGGCAGGGAGCCTGGTACTGCCCATATGTTCTGGGCACAGTTGTGTTACTCTAACCATGCTAGGCCCCCTCTGACAAACCCAGCCCTTCATTTTAATGCCTAAGTCCTGTCTGTCCCACCCCTCAGTATCAAGGTCCCAGCCCCCTTCTCTCAGGTCATCTCAGAGAAAATCCCAAAGGTCCTTTGGACTTTACTGTTGGTTACCTGTGTTCAGAGAGGCATTATTTTCAAAATCCAAACACCAGGTGATAAATGTGTATCAATTACTCAGTGTATTGAATTGCAGGATTAATGCTGTGACACAGTCATGTATTTAAGGACACATTAAATGTATTATTTTAAAACTGTGATTAGCACCGATTTTGGAGCATTTTGGAAGACTAATTAAATGATTGAAAACCACATTCTGGTATTGTGATGTTTGCTCAACAAAAGCATTTGTGGAAATTAGGTGTCATTCAACCACCTCATTATACAATTAGTTGTTTAATTCTGCCTGCAGACATTTAAGGTCATAGTTAGGATGAAACTGTTGCTTCCAGGGTGCACCTGGCCTTGGGGGTGGGCCTCCCCACTTTAGGGTGCTGTCTCCTCTGCCCACTGTCCTCCCTATGCACCTATTATGCCCTTGTTTGCCCTCCCGCTGGGCCTCATTTGGACCCAGAGGCTCCTGTGGGCCCCTCTTCTCTCTGCCTGTGTGGTCATCATTGCCGCTGTTCTCCGAATATTTTTGGTTCTGCTCACAAGCATGTGGGGTGCACTCAGCTCCCCACCCGCAAAGAAGTTCTGTGTCCTTAGTAACGAAGGCATCGTAGGCAGAAGGGACAGGTGCTGTTTCTTGGCAGAAGGTTCCAGAACCCTGAGGAATATCCCCCTTTCCTTTTCCTTTGCCATGGCAACTGGAGAGCTTCCAGACAGTGGCTTCTCCATCAACCTTGGGTCTTGACGTGAGGAAATGCTTCCTCCCACTTACAGACACGAAGCATAACTTAGAAACAAACCTTTATGGTCTTAAGCCACCGGGACTTGGGGATTGTTTGTTCTGAATGATCTAACCAGCCCTGATGGACAGTCAGGGTCACTTTCCCTGACCTTCCTGTGGCTGATGCCTCTGGAAGGCATTCCCTCTTCAGAAAGTCCTCTTGTCCCTGCCCTACCCCTCCTCACTTGTATGTCCTGCCCTAGGTTCTTTGAAGCCCTTGTCCCCTTCTGACATTATTTTATTTGTCCATCTTACTCGCCTTCATTAACTCTAAGATACAACATTTCCCGTGTTTGCATTTCTGGAATCAGAAAGGGTCTTAGGGGCATGGTGTCAATCAGGCCAGGGCGTGGTTGGATGCCTGTGTGTGTGGACATGCCAGTGATCTGCACCCAGACCTGAAGTTCCATTCGGCAGCGAATGTGTCACTAACATGTCGCAGGCCGCTGTCAGCACACGGGAGGAGAATGCGGGATTGGAGAGTGTGTTAGCTCCTCCAGACATCATGGCTGTGGATCACATGTTTAGCCACTTTGCTGAAAGATGACACAAAGCAGAAAACCTGGACCCGATTTTAAAGCCTGCTCAAGAGCCTAGTGCTCACGACCCCTCATCCTTTTTTGGGTTCTGGGAAGAAATGCCACACCGTTGGTGTGCACGGATGAATGCAGGGATGACAGAGCGTGGAAAAAACCCAGTCATTGATGAGTCGGAGCTGAGCAAGCAGCTCGGAGGAGTTGGCCTGGGTGTGAAGTAATTTGAGGAATAACAACCAATTTATTTCACTTGTATTTTCATTTTTATGTATGCACAATAGTAATATGTGATAAAAATCTGTCTAATTAAGTCTCAAAGAACTCTTTCAATAAGTAAAATTAAAAACTCTAAGTGATAAGAAAGCATTGTGTCACGGTTTAATTGGCTGCATATTTTTCTTTCATAGCGGAACAAAAAATAATGGTTCTTCTTGCAAGTGTGCGTCTTAGGGCTGATGAAATGTGGCATTTTCGTCTGAGGCTGCCCTGTCACGAAGACATCTGCTGTGTCATTCAATTTAGTTTCAGTTGAGTTTAAACAAGGCCTCCGGCAGGTTAGAGTTGGCTCGTTTAGACCCAGAGGCTCCTGTGGTTTTAAATTTGATCTAACCTGGACAGGAGAAGAGCTGGTGTTCTGCCTCCAGGACCCATTAGGTGCCTAAGGCTTGGCTGTCCAGAGACTGTGCTCCTGGCTGTACCAGGTCCCCAGCACCTAAAGAAACAGCAATCCCAGATCTCAGGCCTATCACCATCACAATTTTTTTTTGTATTCACAAATCACTTGTACTATTATTTAATATTCTCCTTTTATGAAACTTTTATTTTTCAAAAGTTATAAACCCACAGGAATTTCCAGTACAGAGAGGTCCCATAGATCCTCATCTGGCTTGCCCAGTGATAAGGTCCTTATGGAACTAGAGTGTAGTATTTAAGCAGGAAACCGATACGGGAAACCGATACAGTGAGCTGTTCTGCAGAACTTATTCAGACCTGCATGTGTGTGTGTGTGTGTGTGTGTGTGTGTGTGTGTGTGTAGTTCTACAGCACTTTATCATATGTATAGGGTTGCGTGACCCTGGACATTATCTGGTTGCAGACTTGTCCCTGGGCATAAAGATGCTCATAAGGCCCCTTCGTTGTGGTACCCTATTTCCATCCCTAACCCTGGCAAGCACACTTATTTCTCTTGTTCTAATTCTATCTTCTGGGGAATGTGGCACATATTGAATTGATACATGATGTTTTTTCTCCACTCCACCCTTGAGATTCACCCAAGTTGTTGAGTTTATCATGGCTGGTTGCTTTCTGTGGTGTCCCATGGTCTGGATGTACTGCAGTTTACTTTGTCACCTACCTGTGGAAAGGCATTTGGGTTGTTACGTGCATTTTGTATGTGAAAATACATTTTTATTTATCTGGGATATATGCCCAAGAGTGCAGCTGTTGAGTTGTCTGGTACGTACATACTTAATTTTATAAGAAACCACCAAATTGTTTTTCAGAGTGACTGTCCCATTTTATGTCCACACCGGCAAAGTGTGGGTGATTGGTTTATCTACAACTTTGCCAGCATTGAGTGTTGTTGGCAATTTCACTTTTAGCTCACCTGATGGGTATGCTGTGATATTTCAGCATGGTTTTTAGTTTGCATTTTTCTGATGGTCAATGATGTTGAACATTTTTCACGTGCTTTTTGGCCATCTGTGTGTCCCTTTTGGGGACTGTCCTTTCATATCTGCTGCCCATTTTCAAATTGGATACTGTGGGTGTGTTTACCATGGAGTCTTGAGAGTTCTTGATGTATTCTGAATATTAGTTGGATATGTGGTTTGCAAATATTTTCTCCCAATTTAAAGTTTTTGTTTTAGTCTTCTTAACAGACTTTGCAGATCAAAGGTTTTTAGTTTTAATGAAAGCTAATTTAATGATTTTTTCTTTTATGATTTATTTATTTTTTGATATTATGTCGAAGGTCTCTTTGAATCCTAAATCTGAAAGCTGTTCTGTCTTTTTCTCTTAAATTATTATGGTTTTACATTCAAATGTACGATCCATTTGACTCATGCTCTATATAAGGAGTGAGGTTTACTACAGCTTTTCTCTTTCTCTTGTAACCTTCCAAGTCCAACAGCTTCAGCATCAATGAAAAGGTTACCCTTCCTCCACGGAAGTAACTTTGTCCCTTTGCTAAATCAGTCCAGCACCTCTGTGAGGGTCTATTTCCAGGTCCTTTATTTGATTCTATTGATCCCAGTGTTTAATCTCTTGATTACTGTTGCTACATAGTAAATCTTAAAGTTTGGTACTGTCATTCCTCCGAATTTATTATTTTTAAAAATTATTTTAGTTATTCTAGTTCCTTTACTGTTTTTCTGTAAGTTTTCGAGTAAAATCAATGCTTTAAATTGATGCTTAAAATTTTACTTAAAAAGGAAACACATGAGTTAGGTATATTAGATCTGTACTGTCAAAAGCACATTAACATGAAAATATAATTAAAAACTTCATCTATGAACCATGTTTAATGATTTCATGAATCAGCAACTGATCTGCTCTTCATCTCCCAGCATCCCAGCACTGGAAGGTCCTGAGAGCTGGCTGTGCTTCTCTGGGGAGGCTCACTTGGCCCTGACCCTTGGCTAGAGGGTCAGTGGTGGCTGGTGCTCCCCCCTCCCCCCCCAGCAGTCATCTATAGTCTGGTTGCAGCTACACAGTTGGCTCTAGGAGCCTCTGCCTAACTGTGAGGCTCCATGTGGACTAAGGGAACTGTCAGGCCCTCACTCAGCACAGCTGAGTGTTGGGTAAGAAAGTCAGTGGTTGGCAGTGGGCATGGGGCAGAAGTCACGTGGAAGAAGGACCAAGAGGGAGCCCAACAAGCAGAAAGTAGGTAACTCGTGTGGAGGGAGTAGCCAGTCCTGTGGGTGGGAACAGGAGCAGGGAGTGGCACACTCCTCTGCCCTGGCAGGGGCCTGGGAAGAATGAGGAAGTAGACTACCAGGCTCCGGAGCTGTCCTAGGTCCTGACAGCCTCCTCTCAGGAGGCCTGACGCCCAGGGTTGAGCTGGCTGTGTCCCCTCCCTGTGGACAACTCCCACCTCCTACAAGTAGTGTCATAGAACAGAAGACCTAGCTCTCCAACGGTGTTAGCCAAGACCAAGAGCAGGTCGTTGGGTTCTGGCCCTTCCCAAGTCCTTTAGAAAAAGAGGTGGCCTTGGCCTTAGGGCTCTGAGTGAGCCACACCCTTAAGGCTGGAGCTTAATAGTATGTTATGTTTTCATGGTGGGTTTTGATGGTGATCCACCTACCTACATTTTCCTTCATTGGATAGCACCTAGTATGTGGTAGAGCTTCAAATCACCACCCAGTGAGTGGCGGAATTGGACATTTTTTTGTCGTTATCACTCTTTGATTTTTGACTTTTCATCCTGATTGACTGTGAACTCTGAGAAGGCAGGGACTGTGCTGTCGCTTCTTCTTTACTGACTTATTCCTAGGGCTCCATAAAGTGCTGGCCCAGGAGGCCTGCTGGTGTTTCTTCAACTTACCCTCTTCCTTCCTTCCTGGGCTGGGCCTTGTCCTCACCCCACCATGTTTCCATCTACCAGGGACCTCTCCCACCCAGGAGGGAGCCAGAGTGAAATGTGGCCAGATTGTCCACTCTGAAACGGGGTCATCTGCTGTCACCTGCACCTCAACTCCAGCTTCACGTTCTCTCTTCATTTTCCTCTGATAATTTGCTGTGGGCCGAGGGCTGTGGTGAAGCTGGCTGAGGACTTCCTTAAAAGAAAAAGCCCACCCAGGCTGGATGCATTAGCATGGTCAGCGTGACCGTCCGCCTCCTTCAGAGAGAAGGTCAACAAATAATTTTCAGCTTTGTTTAAAACCTCTTTAGTGGATTCTATAAAACGCTCTAATTACAAGTGATTACCTGCCTGAGTGCTGGCAAGCTTCTAGAGCTTTCTTTCCTACACCCTTTCCACTCTGTTCACACAGAGTTCAAGTTATCTGATGTACTTAAGCAAGAAGAGGCATTTCTCTTTTTCCTTCTCATCCTCCTCCTCCTTTTTTTCATTTATTATTTCCACCCCCTCCCCCACAAAATTATACAGCTTAGAGCATCTATTGGTCAGGCCAGTTCTTTCTCTCCCTGTCTAAAGCAGGGAGTTTTTGTTCTACTTTGTTTCTGTCTTATCACTTAAAAAGAAAGTAAATGCCATTTAAAGGATATGGAAGTCTCTTTCTTACCAAATAGAAAGTTATTGGTCTTTGTTTTGCATAGAATTCTTGCATGTTGTCTCATCTGGGATCCACAGGTGGAGAAGGGAGAGGACACTTAGTCTGGGCTTCTCTACCTCAACACTGGGGACAGTGGGGCTGGATCCTCGTCTGTGGCTGGGCTGTCCTGTGCAAAGAGGAATGGTCAGCAGCATCTCTGACTCTGCCCAAAAGATACCTATACCTAGCACCATCCGGAGTTATGAGAACTAAAATGTCTCCAGACACTGCCCAGTATCCCCTGGGGGGCAAAATCACCTTTGGGTGACAATAGTTGACTTAAGTCATTTTCAGAGGAGACCAAGGCTCATGTGAAGGGGCCATAGCCAAGGGCCCAGAGATGATGTACTGTAGGGCTGGGGTCTGTCAGTCTCTTACCTTGCTTGTGTGGATGGCCCGTGGAAGCCCCAAACCCAGGAGGGGGCCTCTCTGTCTTCACCTCTCCTTGTCTGCTTCCTGCTTCCTTCCTGATAGTTATCTCAGTATGAATGCCACCGTTCAGTAGCTCCCCGTTGCAGCGCTGGTATCTTGCATGTCTGCCTCACACTAAAAGACCTCTCTTCTCATCTTCATAGTGCCAGGGAGGCCCTTCCTGCTCTCCGTCACAGGATGCCCTATCCCTGGAGGCCCACTAGGGTGGAGAGGAGGCAGAGTGACAGCTGCCGTAACAATGAGAGATATAAACTCCCACATCTTGGTCCAGTCCATGTTCTTTTCATGAACCAGGACCCAAAGTCTCAAGTTCATTGATAACTCCATGTGGCAACCAGTGTTGATGCAAACGGAGAGTGCCCTGAGGTGTGAAGCTTGCCTCGTTCCCATTCTTAGCATTGAGCTTTTCCTGTCCTCTCTGGCTATGATGGTTGATTTGGGTCATGCTAACATTGGTTGGTGTGAGTGTGTTGTGCTCTAATCATTGGTAAGAGGGGATCCTTTCATCTAAGGTCTCCCACATTGTGAGAATGTTGCATTAAACCAAGTAGAACAAGATTCTGTATTGCAGGATTTCTCCCAGTCTTTCTTGGCTGAGTACTGTGTGATGACCCAGAGCAGTGTGGGACGAAACATTGAGGAATTTGACCACAGACCCCTTTTCTGCTATCCATGGGGTACTTCCTTCCACTGTTCACAGAACATTCTTTGGGGAAAGCGCCACATCCAGAAATGAAGGTACACCTCACCCTAGTCATGTTGGCTGGTTCTCAGGTAGCTTTGACACTAGGAAACCTGAAAGAACATCAACTACGGACACCCAAAACCTCTTTGGGTTGGCTGGCGCTCAGTAGCTAGACTCTGGGAGATTCCAGAGGAAAGGGTATCTTCCTCAAATGACTGGACGTTCTCAAAGCAGTGGGCACAAATCTTCAGAACTGACCTACCTGTGCATTTTGGTGGCCACAGGGATGGTGTGGCTGGAAAACAAGGGCTTGGGGGTCCCTGCAGGGGAAGTGACCACCCTCACTCTCCTCCTCAGAAACTCAAGAAGAGAGGTGAAGTGGAGAGAGTGAAGAGAGAGGAAGGGAAGCAGAAGTTTCCATTTGTACCCAATGGTTTTGTTTTTTTTTTTTATCTGTTTGCAAATGTTCAGTGCAATGGTTTGAAACCCAGCCGTGTAGCTGCTGCCGCCCACACAGAGCTGCCGTGGCGCTCAGCTCCAGCAGGAAAACCATCTCACCAGCGTCGGCCATTACCCCCGAACCCACACCAGGGCAGGCTGCTCACCTACCCCCCGGTGTCCCCCTGCCGCCCCCCAGCGCCCCGGCACCCCCGACACCCACCACCCTCCACACACACGGTTCTTCTTTTTTTAAACCTCCAGCACTCTGTTTTCTCTAGAGGAGGCATAAAGAGAAGGCAGAGATGGGACGAGCAGGGAGAGCACTCCTGCCTCATCGGAGCCACCGGCTTTCGGGAGAGAGCAGCAGCCCCCCCTGCTTGTGGACTGACCACTGAAAGGTGAGAGAGGACTTTGTGATTTCTTTGTGCACCTGGAGGTCTGGGATGCAAGGCCAGGTGAAGGGGTCTTGACCACTGAGCCTGGTTTGCTGCCTCCGAGTGAGTCTATGAGGCAAGCGTGGTGGATGCCCCCTCCCGACACTCGCCCTTGTCTCTGACACAAGCCCCCATGCAGGGCCCGCAGAGCTTCCCACCCGGGGGCGTCCAAACCCCCTCCACCTTCCAGCACAGCCCCCGACACCCAAGTGGGATGGAGGTGTGACCCCGCCTTCGGTTGGACCTGTTGATTCCCAACCAAGGCTGCTGGCTCTTCCTCTCTGGAGTGTGTGGTGACCCACGCCGTGGGGGCCATATGGAATGCTTCTCCATCCAAGGGGCTTTGGGAAACCTGTTTCCCTAGTGGCCCCAAGCCCGGTAATCAGAAGCAATCAGACCCAGCTGTCCAGCTAATCTGTATGAAATAGGCTTCCTTCCTTGTAGAAATCAACAAAGTTTAAAATAGAAGGGACTGTAATCGGAAACGAAGCTATAGAGCTCTCTGTGTGATGCCACGGGCAGAGACATCCGCATGGAAAATATTAAGTACAGATGACATGGCTTACAACCCTGGGAGTCAGGAAAGAAGTGATTTCCTTGCTTATTAAGCATGTTTATGGGTCGGAGGGTAGCTGAGTAGGGACATCACTTCCGGAAGGTTGAAACCTTTCAACAAGAAGGACAGAAAGAAAAGGAAGAACAACAAAGATGGAGAGAAAGGAAAAAGGCCATAACGTAACGTTCATGTAGAAGAGAAGCAGAGAAAAAGGCTCCGAGTTCTGTGCAGTCGGGGGATGAATCAGTTGGCAAAGATCTATTTTTAGTTTCCAAGATCTGCTGCTACATTTTGCCTGGCATTAATTAATGTCACAGGCATGTTCCACACACGGTTCTGAAGGGCCCTAGCATGTCACCAAAACTGGAGGTGTCCGTCCTGAGCACAGGCATTCCCTGGCCCTTCGGGTCTGGTCTCTGATACAAACACGTGTCCAGGCTGTTCTGCCCTCTGACCTTGTCCTCTCCGGGTGTATCCGTTAATCTCTTGGCTCCAGCCCTTGGATGTCTGGCCACTGGCCAAGGGAGAATTGCAATTGTTATGCTTTGTTTTTCAAAAAGGAGAGGCTGTATAAGCTGAAATTTGAAGAAAAAAAAAAAGACATCAGATCATGGCTTGGAATTAAAAAAATAATTTAAAAAAAAAGGTTTTGGGGGCAACTCTACCACTGCTAGGAAGAAGAATGAGGTCCCCAATCTCCAATCTCCAAACGAGGTTGACTTTGACAAAGTAGATTTCATAACCAGGGAGCATCTTCCAACATAGCTTAGACAAAGAGCAATAGGCTGTTAGCAGGAACTAACTATGTGACTGGGTTGGGTGGATGTTGGCTGAAACTGTGTGTGGGGCACCCCCAAAACCTGTTCTTATTCAGAGATTAGGCGGTCAGTCTGAAAAGCAATGTCCAAGAAAGAGGGATCCTAAGGAAGGTGCTTTGTTCTGAGGTAAGGACAGAGGGTAGTGGCTAGCTTGAGCAGAGAGGAGGTCAAAAGCCAAGTGGAAGTTCCACACTGGGGCCACTGCTTTGTGCACTTGCATGGGTGTCAGGCCAGTGGCACCATTAGAGGTGACCTCCATACACTAAGATCATTTAAAATAGTCTCCGACTATTCTAGAATTACCTGAAGCCACGAGGGTCCCTGGTTCAGTGCCACCGTCGGGGGCTGACCACAGTCTCATTAGTTCATATGTCACCTCTGGTTGGCCCCTCCGACACGCGGCCTGGACAGGGTCCTGCTCTTCAGAGTGGGCTGGGAGAGTTCCCGCAGAGTCTTAAACCCTTTGTTGGGTACAGAGGAGCTCTGATGACCATTGGCAGAGTTGATTTTCAGGTCCTTGAGAAGAATTAACTCCCCAATTTAAAAAGTTCTTGAAAATAAGGAACAGAACAGAGGCTGTGACCCAGACAGGGCACTGACCTTGGGTCTCAGGTCACAAAGTGATTCGAGCCTAGCACTCAGATAGCTCGATCTGGGGTCCTGAGCCCACCCATCTCAGACCATGTATCTGAGGTGCACCTGCCCTTCTGACTGTCCCCAAGTGCCTTGGCCATGGCTCACAGTCTCCTTCACTGGGTGGCTTCAGCTGGTGAATGGGCACAGTGTGTGTGGGGTTCTGAAACAGGAGCACTGTGTCCACGAAGGGCAGGGCTGGTAGATGGGGGTCTCGCCCCCTTTTAGGCTGGTCATACCTGTGGCCACAGATGTGCAGGAGGGGTTCCCATCTTGGCAGACCACACAGGCAAATGGCTTTTAGGCCACTGTCTTTTGTTGGAGGTCTGATACCTGGAGGCCACTAGGAAGTCAACAGAATATCCGTCACTTTCCTCTGTGCCCCAAATCGAGACTCCCTTTTCTGCTTCCTGGTTTCTTCATGCACACGGGAGTCTGATGAATGGGACCTCAAAAAGGAAACTTAATCGCTGGGTCTGGTCTCTGTGGGAATTAATGTCCCCACAGAAGGTTATACTTGGCCTGCTGTGGCTGTGCAGGGTCTTGCCTCAAGTCCCTGCACTGTCTTTGCAAAAGTTCTTTGGGACTGCCCTCTCCATCACCACTGTATAGAGCAGAAAATGGAGTCGTACACACTTTACTTTTTGTATTTTATCTTAAAAATACAAGTCTGTTGCATTATACTCCACAGTACGTCCACTGATCTTACTGTAAGACAAGATTTCCCTCTCAAAAAGCTCTCACGGGAAAGCAGTCCCCCCTGGATTAGGTTCAGGTTCTCTGCTGGGGTCATCGGCTGCAGCACATCAATATTCAGAAGTACCTGTTCCCCAGAGTGCAGAGCCTGGCAAGGCAGGGCCCTGGAGTGCAGAGCAGATCATCCCCAGAGGTCTCTCACCCCACACCATCTAACACCTATGCCTGGTGCCCTCAGTATTGGTTCCAAATGAGTGGCAGAGCTGGGACTTGAACCCAGGTGCCCAGCTCTGTCCAGCCTCACAGGCCCCCAGTGCAGGCAAAGAATCTGGCAAGGCCCGTTTGCCCCAGTGCACTCTGGGAAGGGTCCCAGTGGACCTGTTATGGCAGGAAGTTGGGCGGTGGGCTGGTGCAGGCCCTCAGGCCGTGGGGCCAAGGCTCTCCAGGTAGACCCTGGCTCCAGCCCCAGGACTGCAGCCGCCTGGCCCACGGGCCCCCCTGTGTGCTCGCCTCTTCCTCTGCGACCCACCGTGAGCCTCACATCCTGAAAGGAACCCTAGAAACGAGCTCTGTTGATGAAAACACACATACCCTTCACCACAGGAAGCGTGGCCTCACGTTCGCAGCGATAACACTGCTCCTCACAGAGACCGGAGGGGAACAGATTTGAGATCTTTAACTAAATTAGGAAACACATGTTCTCTCTGGTCTCCCTCTCCCTCTTTCTCCCCTCGGCAATTTTCAATGTACCTCGCAGGGACCCCCGCCCTCCCTTCCTACCCTGGACTGGGAAGTGGACGTGTAGGTAGCAGAGACGTGCCCTCTGAGCGGAGGTACACTCTGCGAGAAAACAGGATGTGCGTGATAACAGAAGCCTCCGGGCCTTGGGTCCAGGTAGTGTGGTTGGACGTGCTCTGGGACTCCCAGTTAGAACTGGACTTTCAGGTAAACAGCGGACACCTTCTCACTGTGGGAGGACTGCACAGGACAGACTTCCCCTGAAAGTTCACTGTTCCCTTGAAATTCACATCCAGCCCTGCGTCCTATAGTTTTATATACTTGCTGCCACTAGTTACCAGAGCACAGGGGACCTTCCCTGTGAGCCTCAAGCAACATCGGGGCATAGTGCTAGGGAGAATTTCTCTGTCCAGCCTTGCTTCCTGTCCTCTGATAGGAATAAACAGCCTATTGTGTGCCAGCAACTGCTCAGCTCCGGGCATGGGCTGGGTTTTGAGCATGAGAAGCTCTCTTTGGGTCTGCCCAGTAGAGGTGTGTTGTTGTTTGTAGTCGAGGGGGAGAAACAGGCCCGGGAGGTCCCTGTGAGTCTCCGAAGCTCCACCATCTCTGGGCCTGTCTCCTGGCAGAGTATTGCTGGTGGTGGGTGGGGATGCAGCGTGAGCTCGGAGGAGCAGTAATAACAGGTTAGCTTGGAAGTGCTCTGCGCAGAGATGGGAAGGGCTGTGTCAACACATGCAAATTATATGCAAATACACTTGGCCTCCTGGCAAGCTCCCTTACCTGGATGAGAGACCCAGGAGCACAGCTTCCAGCCCAGCCGTCCATGGGCTTCCTGCAGGGGCAGGGGAGGAGGCAGGGAGAGAAGCTGAGGGATGCTGGCCCCGGAGGCCCACGTTTCCCCGTGCACGTGGGCTGGGGCAAATGCACACACGTGTGTTCTCTCGGTGTGGATGTGGAGGTGGATGCAGGAGGCTGTGGGGCGTGTTGATGTGTGCGTGACCTGCCACTGCGATCTGTGTATTCCCAGCAAGCCACAGGGTTTCTGTCTCCTGGGATAACCCCTCCTGAGCTTTTGGCATCTCTCTCTGAAGAGAAGGAAGCATCCCTTTTTCTGGGCATCCTCCTGATGAGATGCCCCAGGACAGGAGAACTTTGTGAATAATCCTGCCACAATAAAGGCCTTGTCAGCAGTGGTTGGGTGTTTAAGCACCTTGTACTTAATTCTTCAAGTGCGGGGTTTGTGTTTCCCAGACTTCATGGTTGAATATGCTGAGGTTTGGAAGGTGAAGGCCCTTGCCCTTGACTAGTGAGACTCAGAGCCAAGATGTGTTCCTAGCTGCCACTAACTCCTCGCTCTTCGGTTTGGTCAGTAGATTCAGCGGGAAGGGGAAGGATGAGGTAGGATAGCATGAAGACCATGTCCTGGGCCTGGGATTCCTAAAATGGGAGAACTATTTTGAAAAGTCCTCTATGGAGATTTGTAGCAGTTGCAACTGAGAGAGTTCGGGATTTGGCCTATGGGAGTTAGCTGGCCTCCAGCATTGGTGCTGAGGTATAGGGAGATATTCTCCATGCCAGGGGACACTTTGGAGAGGAGCTGCCTTGCCTTCCCTCTTTCACATGCTGCTAAAGGACAGCATGGTTCCCTGGTAGAACATGCTGGCGGGGCAAGGTGATCTCCTGTTGAGTGATCTCCTGGTGGTCACCTCCACCAGCTTCTTTCCTCATCTGTTAAATGCGATATTTGAAAGGTGTCTTTCTCTTACATGGCTTGGAGGTCTCACTGGCCAACAAGTATGATAATTATTTGTATAATAATAATAATAATAATGGTGTTAGCTCTCAGCTTTGATAATCTTACAGTTCAGTGAATCAAGCTAAATCCATTCTAGTGAGGAAGGTAAAGATTCACTCAGAAAGTGTAGCAGAGACTGTGATGCTAGGGTTCAGGACAAGGGGAAAT
Organism: Marmota flaviventris; assembly: GCF_047511675.1. Classification (NCBI taxonomy): domain Eukaryota; kingdom Metazoa; phylum Chordata; class Mammalia; order Rodentia; family Sciuridae; genus Marmota; species Marmota flaviventris. The sequence continues at coordinate 189,611,709 of NC_092499.1, read as the reverse complement.
CATGTCTAGCTGGGAAGTGCACCCTGAGGCCTTTGCTGAGGAGGCAATCTTTGGGATCCACTTTGATGGATGGGTAGGCTTTGGATATATGGATCAAGGAAGGAAGGAAATGCCACGCTGAACAGCCCACAGATTCTCCTTCATGCCATGTTTATACCATGAAGGAGAATCTATGGGCTGTTCAGTTTGACTGGGAGGTCCATTCACCATCCATCCACCCACCCACCTATTCATTCATTCATCCATCCACCCATCTACCCACCCATCCATCTATCCATCCACCCATCCATCCATGCACACTTGAGCATGGATGTGAGGCATAGAACAAGATAGAAAGGCTCCTGACCTTATGTAAACTGCATCATTAAACAACATTAAATAAGCAATGCTGTATCTGATAGTTTACTCATGATTATGGTGGGCTGGTGGGTTTCTGAGCTGGTCAGGGCATGGTGTCTAGAAGCTTCCCTGAGGAAGTTTCATTAAGAGGTAATGAGAATGCAAAGAGCACTTAGGGCTATGAGTGTGGCTCTCTGGGGACCCTGACATGCACAGGAGTTCAAGGACCTAAAAGGCCAGTGCGCGACTGGGCTGTGTGTGACAAGAAGTGGCTGGGAGGTAGAGTGAGGTTGGTGCACATGAGACCAGTGGGGCCAGGGGACATTACTTTATCTCAAGAGTAGCGGGTTGCTGGAAGGCTTTAACCAGAGGGGGGATGTGTGCATGTAATCTTGTGTTTGAAAATGTCCCTCTGGCAATGGTAGAAATGGCTTTGCTTAGGGCATGGGTTAAAGTAGGTAACTGCGGCCTGTACACTTTGACCTAAATCCTACTTGGCTACCAGCACTGTCCTCAGCACAACACTCTCAGGGCCTCACTGGTGTCTTGTTTAGACCCTGTTCCTGAGGTCAACATCCCGCTTGGCTTTCCACCACCCTTGCTTCAGAGAACATGTGCACTGGCTCCCGCCCCTGGGCTCTGAGTTCTTTCCATCAGAGCCAAATCCTGAGGAACTGGGCCCAAAGAGAACAGGAAGGAGTCAACAAGATATTAAGCATGTTTAAGACACACTGCCTGACTTTTGAGAAGGTCAGGGCCTGATTTCTGTTTGGCCCTCCTCACTGGGCTGGGCGCATCCTCATGGGGTGGATCCCTGGGGAGCCGAGGGCTTGGCAGGAGCAGTGGATTGCTTCACTGAGCAGCAAGTGCCAAGGCATACAAGGTGAAGTGCTTAATTGTGCTGGACTCTGCCCAGGCAGCCTGGGCCTCCCACAGCCAAGACCTGATTGCGAGGCTGGAGAGCATGTTTGACTGTCCCAAGGGCCACCAGCACCCGCTAGGAAGGGTGAGACAGTGGGGCAGGGGGCATCAGGAGGAACCCCAGAAGGTCAAAGACAGGGCGGATGAGGCTTTGGCCTTGTGGTCTTGAGAGAGAACCACTGCCCCACTACTTCTTCTACAATAGTAGACTCTTTCTTTGAAAAAGCCACAAACGATTTTTGCTCTCCCAGCAGAGAAGAGATCTCTTTTGGTAATTGCTTACCAAGTACTTACTCAGAGCCAGGCTAAGAAAGTTAGATTTTGTCTCCTTTGTCAGAGAATACATAGTCTGGTGGGAGAGACTGACATGTAAACCAGTCAGGACAATACACTGTCCTAAGGGCCCCAGTGGTGGAGCATGGGACTTTGGGACCTGAGAGGTGTCTGTGGTTCCCAACACCTGGAGGCTGGGTCATACCCTATAGAGGGTGGAACATTTGAGTAAGGCCTGGGTCTGTTTTTCCCACTTCAGGGCTGGGGAAACAGATGCATCCAGAGCCTGGCACTTCTCCAAGGATGCACACACTGTGTCTCCATGCAGCTTGGTAAGCCCCTAGAATGCATACGTAGCCTTTTGGGAACTGGGACTCACATGGCCCAGTCTCTGAGCAGTTTTCTGTACATTAGATTTGAAGCAGTGAACAGAACGCCATTTGATAACTCAAGTACTTGACTTGCTTGTATTTCTTGAGCTCTATGAAGAAGCATGATCCACATCAAATATTCCTTAGAGTCTCTTAATCTTAATTTCTTCTTTCTTTCTCCACCCACTTTTCTCTCTTCTCATAGAATTATGTGGAAAGTTCTTTGGTTATGACCCCTGGATTTCTCTCATGCACTGCCCCACCTCTGTGTCAGGTCCCATGCACTTGGAATCTGATTTCAGTTACTTGTCCCCGGCATCCCATCTGGCTTCCCTGTCTGCACTGTCCTCTTTGCTGTGGCCCTACAGACCCACTGACCTTGGGGCCAGTGAGCGCCTGAGACCTCTGTTCTCACTGCTCCGTCCACCTCTCCCCTCTGCCCTCAGACATCCCCATGCTGGGTCTTCCTGGTCTGCCAGGGTGGAGAAGGTGCCCTCTCAGCCCCCTGCTCAGTGCTTGTCACTGTCTAATTTTCCTCTTGTGCCATCTTTATATAAAATGGAGGGAGTGTCAGCCCAGGAGGGCAGTGACCTCATCATCCCCTTCCTCTTGGTCCTGTGGCCTCAAGCAGAGCAGGGACCTGGGTTGGTAGTTCATCAATATTTGTCCAACGAGTAACTGTTGGACGCAGTTTCCCTGACACCTGGGAGGGATTGTGACTTCTGTCACTATTTTTTTTTTTTTTTTTGCTTAGAATCTGCCTGTTTGGCTTTTGTCATTGTTTTTCTCTCCAATTATCTTGATTATGCGTTACACAAAGGATGATAGAACAGTCTGTAAAGACAAAATCCTCTCAGAGGAAGGAAGCAACGGATTGGATAGAGCTGGGCCGTTTCGTCTGCCGGGAGAGTGGGCGAGGCCAGGCACATGATGCTCTGCTGCTCTCGTCCACGTGCACCTGTGCACATGTGTCCGCGTTTGCTTGCCTCTGCTTGGAACGTGGTGCTGTGAAAGCAGCAGCTGCACCTTGGTGTTCTGGTGGTGGGTCGGTTCCCATCTCGCCCACGAGCTGGTCAGCTTTCCCTGCTCCATAGTCTTTAGAACAAGGAGTGGCAAACTGGTTTTAGCTCAGGTGCTAAGCCTCCTAGGGAATGATGGCCCTGGAGGCCTCGGGTGAGGCAGGTCTTGGATGAGCAACTGTGGTAAGAGGACTGTGGCCAAGCAGCCATGTCCACCCTGAGTGTGGGAGGAGGGAGGGCACCGCAGTGCACCTGGCTTTGCTCAATTCGATGATCCCTGAAGCACCCTTGGCTGGGATTTCAGGAGTGTCTCCACCTCTGGACACTGGTAAGAGATCAGCTGGGGACCCCGAGGGAAGAGGAGAATTCTCCCCATCAGGAAGTCTTCATTCAGGGTCTAGCCTTAGAAGACTCGATAGGGAAGCCCCTGCCTGGTGGTGTGAGGTGGATAGACCTGGAGGGTGTGCAGATAAACTTCATCCTTTCCTTGGTGCCAAAGACTTAAATCCTAGCACTGAAAATGGAGTCCTGTGAGAAGTTGTACATATGTAACTGTGAGCAGTTCCATCAAGGCCATGGGCATCCCCGTCACCCTGTTAACCCCAGCATCCTTTATTAAGATGTGTGGTAAGAACATTTTACATGAGATCTGCTCTCCCAGAAGACTTTAAGTGGTCTACACTATGGCCAGCTCCTGGTATTTGCCACATAGTAGGTCTCCAGAGCTAATTCGTCTTGAGTCCTGAGATTCTGTGCCTTTGACCACCACCCGCTTGCTCCTTGCACCCCTCAACTCCTGGCCAACACCAGGTTCCTCCCTGCCATCTTGGATTCCACAGGCAACTGAGACCTTCTGAGTCCAGCTTACCTCACCTAGCACGACACTCTCGGGGTCCAGCTATGCTGCTGAGAAGGCAGGTTTCCTTATGTTTTTTAAAAAGTTGAATAAATACTTCAATGAAGTAGTTTTCAAAGAGAGGGAAAAAAATAATAAAAATAAAAACAAGTGTTGTTGGGAGTGGGAACTGGTGTCCTTGCGCTCAAGGAAAAGTAGGACGTAGCTGGCTCTCTCTTTAGGGTGTGGGTGGGATTTGGAACTCTGCTCTTGGAGGCTTATTATTGGAGCTCTGCCTATTTCCAAGAAGAATTTGAGAGGACTTATGGAAGAAAGTACCCAGAGGACAGACAGCTGGAAATGAAGCTAGGCTGAGAGTCAGAGGACATGCAGAAGAAGAGCAAAGCTCAGGAAGGGCCAGGGTCTTGGGCCAGCACTTGGATTCGAGGAACAGCCATCATTCGGGTTCACAAGGACAAAAGCATCCTTGGCTCAGGAAGGCAGCTGGCAGAGGCTAATATACAAATCTGTGTTTTAGTCTGTTTATTGAAATATTGAAAACATATTGTTTTCCTGAATAAAAATACATCTAATGGTTGCGGCCGATGTGCCAGCCCCGCAAGCTTTGGGTGGGGCAGGCTTTTCACTTACTGTGTTGTTCCCCATCAGGTCTAGATTTTTTTTTTCTTTTTTAAAAATTTTTTTTTTAAACAGAGAGAGAGAGAGAGAGAGAGAGAGAGAGAGAGAGAGAGAGAGAGAGAATTTTTTTTAAAATTTATTTTTCAGCTTTCGGTGGACACAACATCTTTATTTTATTTTTATGTGGTGCTGAGGATCAAACCCAGCGCCCCGCACATGCCAGGCGAGCATGTTACCGCTTGAGCCACATCCCCAGCCCAAGATTTTTTTTTCCTTAAAAAAAAAAAAAAAGAATTGCTTTAGCTATTCTGGATCTCTTATTTTTCCAAGTAAATTTCATGATTGCTTTTTCTATTTCTATGAAGAATGTCACTGGGATTCTAATAGGAATTTGATTAAATCTGTATAACTCTTTTGGTAGTATGGCCATTGTGACAATGTTAATTCTGTCTGTCCAGGAGCAAGGGAGATCTTTCCATCTTGTGAGGTTTCTTCAATTTCTCTCTTTAGTGTTCTGTAGTTTTCATTGTAGAGGTCTTTCACCTCTTTTGTTAGATTGATTCCCATGTATTTTATTATTTTTTTTTGAGACTGTTATGAATGGAGTAATTTTCCTAATTTCTCTTTCAGTGGATTTATTGCTGATGTATAAGAACGTGTTTGATTTATGGGTGTTGATTTTATGTCCTGCTACTTTGCTGAATTCATTTATTAGTTCTAGAAATTTTCTGGTGGATTTTTTTGGATCTACTAGATACAGAATCATGTCATCAGCAAATAGGGATAGTATGAGTTCTTCTTTACCTATTTGTATCCCTTTAATTTCTTTCTTTTGTCTAATTGCTCTGGCTAGAGTTTCAAGGATGATGTTGAATAAATGTTGTGAAAGAGGACTACCAGACCTTAAACTATACTACAGAGCTATAGTAACAAAAAATGGCATGGTATTGGCACCAAAATAGACTTATAGACCAATGGAACAGAATAGAGGACACAGAGACAAACCCACATAAATATAGTTATCTCATACTAGACAAGGTTGCCAAAAACATTCACTGGAATGTTAAAAAGATAGCCTATTCAATAAATGGTGCTGGCAAAACTGGAAATTCATATGTAGCAAAATGAAATTAAACCTCTATTTCTCACCCTGCACAAAAATTAACTCAAAGTGGTTCAAAGACTTAGGCACTAGAACAGAGACCCTGTGCCTAATAGAAGAAAAAATAGGCCCAAATCTTCACCATGGGAGCCTAGGATCTGACTTTCTTAAGAAAACCCCTAAAGCACAAGAAGCAAAATCAAGAATCGATAAATGGGATCGATTCAAATTAGAAAGCTTCTCAGCAAAGGAAACAATTAATAATGTGAGGAGAGAGCCTATAGATTAGGAGAAAATCTTTACCACATGCACCTCCAATAAAGCATTAATCTCTAGAATATATAAAGAACTCAAAAAACTTAACACCAAATAATAATAATAATAACAACAACAACAACAACAACACAATCAATAAATGGGCTAAGGAACTGAACAGACATTTCATAGAAGAAGAAATACAATTAATCAACAAATATATGAAAAAGTGTTCAACATCTCTAGCAATTAGAGAAATGCAAATCAAAACTCCTTTAAGATTTCATCTCACTCCTGTCAGAATGGCAATCATCAAGAATACAGTAGGCAACGATAAATGTTGGTGAAGATGTGGGGGAAAAGGCACACTCATACATTGCTGGTGGGACTGCAAATTGGTGCATCAACTATGGAAAGCAGTACGGAGATTCCTCAGAAAACTTGGAATGGAACCACCATTTGACCCAGGTATCCCTCAGTAGATGAAGGGATAAAGAAAATGTGGTATATATACTCAATGGAATATTACTCAGCTTTAAAAGGAGAGTAAAATTATGGCATTTGCCAGTAAATAGTTGGAATTGGAGAATATCATGATAAGGGAAATAAGCCCATCCCACAGAACCATAGATAAAATATTTTCCCTAATATGCAGATGTTAATTCACAATAAGGCAGGGGTGGGTGTGGGTGGGTGGGTACTAGGGAAGAATAGTGTTACCTTAGATTAGGTAGAGGGAAGTGATGGGAGAGGAGGGAAGGGGATGTAGGGATAGGAAAGACAGTAGAATGAAACAGACATTATTACTGTATGTATATATGTGACTATATGACCAATGTGATTCTGCAACATGTACACTCAGAAAAATGAGAAATTATATCCCACCTATGTATGATATATCAAAGTACATAAATGCATTCTACTGTCACATGTAACTAATTAAAACAAATCAAAAAATTTAAAAAAAAGAAAGAAAACAAACTCCTTACTTAGGGAACTTCTGGGGGAGGAGATAGGGGAGCCAGCCTTGATCATTATAGTTAAAATACGACTTGTTCCTTCTGGACTGAAGAATGGACCTACAGAGCAGCGGGCGGCAGCAACAAGCTCAGGCCAGGTGGCAGCAAGGGCTTTGGTTTTAACTCTGGGGTTAAAGGTCGTGTGGTCATGAGCTCAGGAGCAACATCGTGTGTCCACTTTAGGGACACATAATGCCTGGCCTGCCACTGGCTTTCCCGGGGTCACCTGGGCACTGTCAGCACAGGGTGTGCTGTGAGAGCTGGACCCACAGCGGTCACTCAGGAATGCATTGAAGGGAGCCCTTCCAAGAGCGGGAAGACTGTCAGGCACGAGAAACCCCATCCATTCCCAAGAGTGCCGCGGCCAGGCCTGCTGCCCCCCACAGCCGGCTTGATAGAGCCAGCTCTGTGGCCCTGACGTGACAGGAACTGATCCAAAAGGGCCCTGGGGTATTTTTTTCCCAAATGGCCTTTGATGTTTTGGGAGAGGAGTGGAGGCAGCAGGGCAAAGAAGGTGAGAGTGGTCAGCTTGGGGGACACTGTCTTGCAGTCGCAAGGACAGCGTCTTGGCAGAGTCCTGTCCATCCTGTGCCCACTGAGCCACTGGTAAAGGCCACAGGGAGCACCGTTACTCAGCTTCCTCCCTCAGCTGTCCCCAGAGGGGGGTCTGGGCCAGGAACCCAGCCCAAACGCAGCCTGCAGCCTGTCCCATTGCTTAACCTGTCGAAAAATTCAGAGTGCAGTCTGGTCCCGAGACTGGTGGGCAAACCCCAGGAGGGCTTTTGTGTTATTGTTTCCTTTTCACTTTTTACCTTCTTTCTTTAACTTGAGGAGGCACTGGGTTTTTTTTTTTTTTTGGTCCTCCTTTTGGTCAACTTTATTTTGGAATTCTTTTAGATTTACAGAAAAGCTGCAAAGTGTGTGAGGAGCTCCCACATCCCTTTCACCCCCTGACCCTTGAGGGGCATCTGTCATGGCTGAGAAGTGTATGGGTCAGCAGCCGCCAGGCTGGAGCGCGTCTCTGTCTTTCATGCATGCTGCCCTTCTCTAGGAGGCAAGCTGGGCTCACTGATGCCTTTTGATATAGCTTTTTAAAAGAAGTGCAATACTTACCGAGGTATTTTAATGGATACCACAAAAATATATTATTATCATATCAACTAGTACTACAGCTTGGGGCAAATTAAACGATAAAAGCAAGTCAATTCGAAGGAAAGTGTCATAAATATGAATGGAGATGGCACACAGCTGGGCTAAGAGCAAAGCCACAGGGAGCGGAGGGCTCACTTATCACCCCCGCCCCCCCGCAAGTTAGAAGCAAAGTCCTGGGGGTGTGTAGGGATGGGGACGTACATCCCAGGACCCCTTATGCCCCTATAGTGACCCTCTTTTGGCCTGGGAGCTTGAGGGTAAGGCAGGAGGTGGAGAGGAGAGAAACCTCAGTGGGAATGAAGTTTCCATTTCAATTATTCAGCTGATCCTTGACCCCCATTACCATAGACAAATCAAAAAGTGGCTGGATGCACGAAGCTTTAAGTAAAAACAAGCATCAGTTAAGTGGCCCCAAGGATGGGAAGTGCAGCCAGATAATCGCAGGGGTGCTCATCCAGTTCCACATTTCCATATGCACAGAAGGAGAAGGACAGCCACCATCCGGCTGTCACACCTCTGTCGAGTGCTCCTTCCTGAAGGGGCTCAACAGGTACAATGCCGTTTTTCCTCATGCAGGGGTGATGGGGAGCCTCTTCTGACAATGGAGGGACCTGTGCAGAGGCCATTAGGGGAACCAGACCCCCAGAGGGAACCAGCTGAAGGTGAAGCTGAGTGAGTGTACGTGTGCAAGCAGACCAGCACTCCTCCGTGGAGTGTAGACCAGGGCCTGGAGCCTTCCTGGCCTCCCTCCGTGGGCAGGCAGGTTCCACCTGTTGTGTAGGTTGCAAGGCTCCCCAGGCTGGGTCAGTGAAGGCAGGGGTCTGGCCAGGGCTGACTGTGCCTGGCAGAGGTGAGGGGGTGCAGTGCACACGGGTGTGTGTTGGGCAGAGACAGGCGCTCACGCTGCTGGTGAGAGGGTAAAGGGCAAGGGCAGGGATCCAGAAGCAGAACCATATGTTGAGCATGGGAACAATGGTTATCTGTCGTGAGAGACTTGGGAGGTCTCAATTCCTCTAATTGTGGCTGTGGCCCCTAGGCTCATGCTGAAATGAACAAGGACATTCATCCTCCTCCACCCTGCTCATTTATTTATCACATATTTTGAGACCAGTCTCTGGGGAGAGCATGGTCAGCAGCAGGCTGTGGCGACAGGGCTGAGCCCTGGAGGAGCCATGGAGATGTGTCTGACCGTTGTCACCCACGTGGCTGCCCAGGCAGCAAGAGGTGATACACAGTTCCCTGCTTGCATGTGAGGCTGTGCTGGGCCCTTGTCCCAGCTGTCCTTTCAAACATGCCAGGTGACTCCGTTTGGCAAGGCTCTGCTGGTGACTTTCTGCCCCCTGGTTGCACATGTGGCACTGGGGAGGGTCCTGGGACCGAGCCCTGAACTCCCCCCCAAAACAAGGGAGTATCCTGCATCTGCCTGCTGGCTTCCTGCCAGCACATGGTGTGAGGCCGCGAGGCTTCTGTGGCCTGTCTGAGTGTGCCTTCTTCCCACCCGTGTGCTTCCCAACAGGGTCTGGTGTCCTCTCTTGTTTGGCTGCTTGTCCACTTAGCTGCATCAGAGTTTTGTCTTAAAGAGCAGCTTCACAGACTGCAATTTGCCAAAGAGCCTTGCTCTTGGCAAGAAAGTTATTTATCTTTTTTTGTTTGTTTGTTTCCTTAGAAAAAGAGGCCTGAGAAAGCGAATTGATTCTTTGAAAGTAATTTTTCTTTTTTTTTTTTTGGTGACTGTGGCCTGACGTTCCACTCTCTGGCTATCTGTTGCATTCTGTGTCGGTCAAACTGCATCGTGGTGCTTAGAGACATCGAGGGTACATTTGTTTAATACTCAGCCACAACTCACAAGACCATTCGAAAGTGCACCATGTGAGAGTGCAGTCAGTGGTTAGCACGGCCACACATCCTCATGGTGATCTGCTCCAGAGCCCTTTCAAGAGTCTGGAGGAAACCTGTGCCCTCCAGCACATGCTTCGGCTTGCCCCACCCCCCCAATGCCCAGACCCTGGCAACCACTGCTCTACCTTCTGTTGTTACAGATCTGCCTCTTGTGACATTTCATCGAAATAGAATTCCAAGGTATGACTCTGGTGTCACTTTCTCAAGGTTTCCCTGTTATTGCCTCAAGATTGTCCCCCTCTTATTGCCTCAAGATTGTCCTGCCTACCGGAAGCCCACATTCTTCTTTTCTGGTCCATATTTGATACTTTGTTTTTAATCAGACCACTCCAAAGTCTTTGTTTATAAAGTAGCTTTGTACAGGAAACCTTTCCATTAATTCATTTCAATGAAGTACATTCCCAGTGAAACTTAGAAGGAGAGGCAAACGGAAGTCTTTTAAAGTTCTGGAGACAGATTCTTTCCTGAGGATGTCCTTGGTAAAGACTCAAAGGACTGGACTGGCCAGGTCCAGCGGGGAGTGGGCTTGGCAGCTGCTTGGGAGACCCTGTCCCCCCTTTCTGGTCTCCTCTCCCCTTTTCATAACTCTCTGACTCTGTCCTTTGCGTCTTCAGTCCTTCCAAGGTCAGTAAGTAGAGCCCAGCCTGCAGCAGAGGCAGAGACTCCCCTTGAGAGCACAATTAAAGGCAGAGGCTCATCCTTCAGATCATAACTCAGTACAAAGTTTTAAAACAGAAATCAATGCAAATAAATTTATATTGAGCACAACATCAAAATTATTAAAGCCAGCATCCCAGTGACCATGGCTGCTCCCCATCCCCTGCCTAGCCACCTGCAATGGAAATGCTCATTCTGGACCCTTGGGAACCTCCAGAGTTACAGTGGAGGCTCTGCTAACCCCATCTCCAGGGAAATGCACACCCTGGCTCTCCTTCTTACTAACCTGTGCAGAACAGTCTTGTCTCTAATGCAATATTTTGTACACCTACCTTCCCGGGAAGCAGTCTCCATTCATAGGTTGTTAGATCAATAGCCACACTTCTAAAGATCTGAGCTGTGTCTGTACTTTTTTTTTTTTTAGGTCTCTGCTTCTCTCTCTTCCTGTTTTCTAAGGGTTGCTACTGTCACATAAAGTAACGTATAGACAATAATTGACTTCCTTTTTCTGAACCCGACAAGTTTCATCTCTGCTCGAGTCTCTTCCAGGTTACCCAAAATGGTGCTTTTCTCAGTTAAACATGGAGTTGACTCAAAGGACAAGCACTGGGAGGCCCTTCTCTTTTATTTTACTTTCTAAGGTGCTTGGAACCTCTCTGTGCTCTGAGATGCTGCCCATGGAGCAGGAACTGGTAGAGAACACCAGATACCTTCTCAGCAAAGAGGAGCAAGTCCCCTGCAGAGTGTGGCGAGGCGCCTGGAGTTCAGTTCTCCTCTGTGCAGCCAGCCTGGGGTCCTTTCTGGATCTGTGGATTTTGTCTCCAGACTGGGCCAGGCCGTCTGGGTCCGAACGGGTGTGTCTCTGGTTGGAAATGCACCTCTCTTTATGAAGGTAGGTGACTGCCCCAGGGCACAGATACAGAAGGGGCCAGTTATTTATTTATTTATTTTTAACCAACAAGCTCTTTTACCCTGTGTTCTTAATGATATATTTGTCTCCAAACCCACAGTTAAAAAGAAATGCTACGTGAAAACTGGGTCTGACCCAGTTCAGTAATTCTCCTGTGTGCCTACCACCACTGTTGTGTTTGTCAAAATATTTACTGCAATTTATAATGGCTGTCAGAAACCAGGCTCACAATCCATGTTCTGCTAAACTCGAATACATTTGTAAGGAAATTTAGTGCTTTATAAGCTGTATTTTTTTCCCCCAATGATGGACCTAATTACATTGAAGATGTGAATTGGTTAACAACATACATTATATTAGCACAAGAGTTTTAAACAGAGTATAATCTGACTATCAAGGTATTTGATAGACATGCTATTTATAGCAGCTGCGCTAATCAGTCACCCAAGGGTAGCATTTTTTAGTGAGATTTACAGGGGCCAAGGAACCATGTATTTATACACATATTTGGCTTCCCAGCCTCCAAAATAGCTGAGGGCTGGAGAGAATCTCAGATAAGCCATGGAAGCCAGGTTCTGAGTGGCAACATGTCTCTCCTTTCCCGTAGCAAATCTTTCTGTAAGAGTGACACCAGAGATCTTATCTGCTGAAATGCAGCCAGGACAGGATTCAACCTAGAGGACGATTACCGTGGCTGGTGGGGAGACGCAGTGTCAGCATCAGGGCCGGTCTGAAGGAATGTGCCTGGAACCACCCACACTCTGTATTCAGGACCACAGGCTCATACCAACCGCAGACCCCAGAAGCCAAGCCATGAGGATGGGCTGGGAAACTGGGGATGGGGCCAGTCATGGGGGGGTGCTCCACGTGAGCAGGGCAACCTGAAAGGACCGAATTGACCGCAGCACAGCTGCCTGGGGAAATGAGCTCACGGCGAGGGGCCAGGGGTCAGCAGCCAGAGAGACCTTTCTCCTGGCAGGCAGCGCAGCAGCATGTCCGCAGAGACCAAAGCTGGAAAAGGGGGTTGATGAGGGGGCAGACTCACGGGGAGCCCGCCCTGTGCCAATAGTCACATCTGTGACTCTTCTGATCTTCAACAAAGGAACGAGAGCCCACTGTGAGAAAAGGGAAACAGCAGGGCGCATAGAAGTGACTTGTTCAAGGTCACAGGGGTTGTAGGTAGCCAAGGGGCAAAGGTGGGTCCTGTCTCCCAGGCCCGGGGCTCCACTTCCCTTGCCGTCCTTGCTAGGGTGGTGCGGCAGAGGGGCCAAACCATTCTGGAACTTCACGCTGAGAAAATTCTGCAGCTGTAGCTTGGGCATGGGGCGGGGGCCCTGACCTGAGGGCTGGCTGACCCCCGTGTGCTGGCTCCTCATGTGTGTCTCTTTAGCTGTGCCTTCTTTGTGATGACTTCTGGTTGGCAGCCGCTCTGAAGCGTTTCCATGTATGGTAGCAACGCAAGCTGCCTTTGAACACAAGTGTATGTGGACAAAAAGTGAGTTGACACAAATGAAATGGGGTGGAGGAAAATGGCCTGTGAGAGCCGGTATTTCTTCCAGAGGGGCCAGGTGCCCATGGCCAGGGCAGGGTTTTAGGTCTTATGCATCAAATAACATTAAGTCACACTGAGAATGTTGTTCTGATTCTGTTTGTTTATGATTTTTTTAAAAATAGCCTCTTTGTTTTGAGATAATTGTAGATTCACATAGAGGAGGAAGAAAAAAAGCAAAGTCCCCGCGTATGTTTTACACAATTTCCTTCCGTGATAGCATCTTCAAGTTGTAGTCTGATATTGACAGTGACTGAGTCAAGGTACAGAACATTTCCATCACTGCCAGGACCCCGGGGCTACACTGACTTTCTCCTGCTCTTCCCATCTATTCCATCCCCCTAACCTGTGGCACAGGCAACAACTTACCCATCTGGTCTGCAGTTCTGGAATTGGTCATCTCAAGAGCATTGTTTCGTGCGCAGCCCTTGGGCATTGGCTTTTTTCACTGAGCATAATTCCTCTGGAAATTCATTCAAATCCATGTCAACAGCTTGTTCTTTTTTCACTGCTGAGTAGTATTTCACTGTAGGAAAGTTCTGTTGAAGGGCGTCTGGGTCGACTCCCACCTTGGACCATCATAAAGCCAGTGCTCTGAGCATTCACAAACAGGTGTTCCTGTGTCCATGTTTCCTTGGCTCTGGGGCGAATTTCCAGGAGCACCGATGTTGGGTGAAGGCGGGCTGCATGTTTAGCTGCACCCTCTTGGGATGGCTGTGCTACTTTACTTCCTAGCAGGGACATACCCAGCACGTCCGCGTCCTCACCGGCATTCTTTATGGTTGCTTTCTGAAAGGAGCACAGAGATGTCTCGTCGTGGTTTTCAGTTGCATTTCCTTGGTAGATAATGATGGTGAACGTTTTTTGGTGGTGTGTCATTTGCCATCAGTTTATCTTCTCTGGTGATTTGTCTCTTATATCTTTTGTTCATTTCCCAACTGGACTGTTATTGGATTTTTTTTTTTTTTACTCTTAGTCTTTACTCTTATTCTTAGTTCTTTCTACATTCTAGATGTGCGTCCTTTGACAGATCTGTTGCTGCAAATATCTTCTCCAGGTCTACGGCCAGTGTTCTCTAATTCTCTTATTACAAGCAGGGACTTTTACATAGTAAAAAGTTTTAATTTTAATGAGGTGAGACTTATCAATTTTTCTTGTGTGGCTCGTGCAAGTCTAGAAACTCCTTCTCGTGTCCTAGATTCAGAGCATCTTCTCCTACGGGTTTCCCCTAAAGCTGTGTAGTTCTGCGTTTCATATTCAAGCCTGTTTTGCATCTGAGTTAACTTTTGTGCATGTGAGGTGTGAGGTTTAGGTGTCAACTCTCAGTTTTGCTTTTGGCAATGGAAGTCACTTGCCCCAGTGCCTTTGTTGAAAGGCTGCACTTTTGCTACAAAAATTGCTTTGAACCTTTGTCAAAAAATCAGTTGGGCATATTTATGCAGCTCAATTTCTCTTTCATTATTATTATTCTTATTCTGCTCTGCTGATCTATTCCTATGTCTATTCCTCTGACAATACAGTCTTGATTACTGTAGCTCTATAATAAATTTTCAAATCAGGTAGACTGGTTCTCCCACTTTATTATCCTTCTTCAAAATTGTTTGAGTTATTCTAGTTCCTTTCCCTTTCTATATAAATTTTAGCTTTTTAGAAAACCTTACTGGGATTTTGATGGAAATTGCAAGAAGTCTGTATATCAATTTGGGGAAAATAGACATTTTTACTATGTTGAATCTCCTCATCTGTGAACACAATATGCCTTTCTATTATTTAGGGTTTATTTTTTTTTTAGTTTATTCATCAGTGTTTTATGGGTTTCAAGATATAAGTCCTGCACATGTTTGGCTAGATTTACACCTAAGTATTTTATTTATTTTTTTTTGAGTGAGTGGAAATGGCATTGTGTTTTTAATTTTGGTTTCCAATGATTCACAGCTAGCTCTAGACATGCAATTGATTTTTGAGTGTTGATCTTGTACCCTGCTGACCTCACTTATTAGTCCTAGGAGGGCTTTTTTGGGGGAGGGGTGGGGATTCCTTAGGACTCTCTACAGGGACAATCAAGTCACCTGCCAGCCGGGGCAGGTTTGCTGGTCCTCTGCTGTCATGTCTTCCCTGTAGTCTGCATTTCTCCCCACCCTACTGCACTGCCTAGAATTCCAGGGACCTGTTGGATCAGAGCAGGGAGAATGGGTGTCTCTGTCTTGCTGTCATCTCAGGGGAGAAGATGGTATGTGATGTTAGCTCTACGGTCATGTCAATGCTCTTTATCACATTAAGAGGATCCCTGTTGCTATTTCTTTCTTTCTTTCTTTTTTTTTTTTTGTTTAAGTACCAGGGATTAAACCCAGGGGCTCTGAGCCACATCCTTAGCCCAGTTTTTAAGACAGGGTCTTGTTAAGTTGCTTGGGGCCTTGCTCACTTGCTGAGGCTGGCCTGAAACTTGCCATCCTCCTGCCTCAGCCTGTGCTTATGGCTATTTTTCAGAGATATTTATTCAGGAAGGGTGTCAATTTCTCAGAGGCGTTCCCTTGTTGATTATTTCTCTTCACTGGGCTGGTGTGGTGGTTTGCACTGCACACACCCCTGCAGCCCCCGGTCATGGTGTGCAACTCTTTCATATCATAGAATATGAATCCTATGGCTAGTACCTTCTGAAAGCTTTTTTATCTATGCTCCTGCGGGATATCCGCCTGTGCTTTCTTTCTCATACTGTGTGGTGTCAAGATAATACCTAGGTTCTTGAAATGAACTGAAAGCATTCTCTCCTTCTCTGTTTTCTGGAAGAGATTATATAGAATTGGTGTTGACTCTTCTTTAAAAGTTGGGCAGAATTCTCCACATCGGGGCCTGGGGACTTCTGATGTGGGAGTTCAAAATCACAGGTTCAATTTGATGAGTTATAGTGCTATTCATACGATCTGCTTCAGATTAGGTGGGTTCTGGGTAGCTTGTGCTTCTTGAAGGACTGGTCCATTTCATGGAGGCTGTCAGATGTCAGTAGTACAGCGGCTTCCTCCTGAGCCTCCCGGTGCCCAGGGGGCTGTAGCGATGGCCCCTGGCTTGTTCCTGCTATCGACAGTCTGTGTCTTCTCTAATTTTTCATTTGTCTTTGAAGAGATTCTGAATCAATTTTATCAATCTTGCCCGAGAACAAGCTTTTTCTTTCATTGATTTTTCTCTATTATTTTTGTTTCAATTGTATCGATTTCTCCCCCATCTCTGTTATTTCCTTCCTTCTTCTTGCTTCAGGCTTTTCTTTCTTTCACTCGATGGGCGCAGGGCTTGGAACTTTGACTGGAAACTCTGTCTTTTCTAAGGTAGGCACACAGCGCTGCACCTTTCCCTCCCAACCCTGCTTTAACTGTGTTTCACAAATTTTGAGCTGTTGTACTTTTGTTCTCCTACACCAGCGTATCTTTTTTATTACTCCTGAGACTTCTTTCCTGACCCATGGATTATTTAGAAGCGTGTTGTTTAGTTTTCAAGTATTCCGAGTTTTCCTGTTATCTTTCTGTGACGGATTTCCAGCTTAATCCCACTATGGTCTGAGAACACACTTTGTGAGATTCCCATTCTCCAAATTCGACTATGTTATTTGACGACCTGGGTATGGTCTATCTTGGAGTAGCTGTCTAGATCCAGTCAGGAAGTTGAAGCTACCCAGAAGTTTAAGCAAGAGTGGTATAATGATAAGAGTGATTAACCACACTAAAAATGACTATGAAAAATGGGAAACTGCATTTGGTACCCCAGGATTGGGAGCGTACCCAAGGTGAATGTGGAAGGAATTCAGGTCTCAAGGAAGAAGGTGTGATCTGCCACTGGGTGACTGAGGATTGGGTCAGTTTGTCCAGACTGAATTTCCGTGTGGAGTTGCTGGGCAAACAGTAGGCAACAGTCCTAAGGGGAGGTAGGAGCCAGCCCTCTCGAGTCCTCAGAGCTTGCAAGCTGCAGGACTGGGTAGTGGGGCTGGTCACTAAGGATGCTCCAGCCCTGGCAGGCGCCATGGGCTGCTGGTGTTGCAGAGGAGTGTCAGATCCCCATGGAGCTCTGGGCCACAGGCGGACGGCCAGGGCTGCACAGGAGCTCAGGTTCCGTCCTGCAGTGCTCCTCTGGCATTTTCTGTTGGGAGGACTTAGCACTGTGCTCACTTTAAGGAGAAGAGCAGAGGGAGTTGCATTGTTTACTCCAGGTGCGCCCAGGTACAGTGGAGCAGGTAGGAGATCTACCTGCGAGGGACGCAGTCGGCCCTTCGTCCACTCAGCAGCAGGCGCACCCTGTTCTGCACGTTCAAACCACCTCATGGCCGCAGAACGGCTCTCTGCTTCTACGTGGCAAGAGCCACCATCCCCCTGTGAGTGAAGACTCTCTCATTGTCCTCACGATGAGAAGACAGTCCCTGTGTCCCGTGGCAACTGTATACATTGCTCTTCATACTCACTCGCAGTCTCGCCAAATATTCTGTTCCCTGAAGACTAAGTTGTAAAGTGAGCCTCTGATAACTCATGTGTAAAACTTAAAAACAGGAAGTAGGAAACAGGAGAATGGAGTGGAGACCGAGTCGTGTAGGTAAATAAACTCGTTCGTCTGCCATTCACAGAGAACATGTGCAAAGCGGCCCCGGCGGCCTTAACGGCCGTGTGATTAGATGTGAGGTCGCAGTTCACGCCTCTGGCCTTCTTTACGTGCCATGCCGCGTGGACCTTGCCCTCGGGCAGAGCCCCAGCTTCTCTGCTCTTGACCTCTTTGGGCATCTGGTGATCTGGGAAGACTCCGAGCATCTGCTTTTCCTCCAGTCAGTCATCCTGGTGTGTGGCCGCGGGTCCCTCAGGGGGCGCAGAGGAAGACAGACTCACAGTGTGTCCTGGTGGTGCCAGTTCAGGGTCCCCCATCAAGGGGATCCAAGCTTCCCTTCAACCAGGCGCCTGCAGGTCTGCGAACTGGCTTTGCTCACTTGTCCCTGCACTGAGGAGCAAATAACTGTGTAGATCGGGTGATGTCCTGGTGGGCTGCCCACCCATTCAGTCCTAGGGATGCCACGGTCCTTCAGCTGTTGTTGAAGGTGTCCGTGAGCCGGGCAGTCTGATTGCTGTCACGTCCGCATTGCCTTGTGGCGGACAGGCCCGTCTTGCCTTTGACAATGAGTTATGCTCCTTGGTCCTTGCTATTCTAGGATCCCTGTACCACCCTGAAACGAGGAAGCCCTTCTCCATGATGACATCCCCTGTGCCCTCCTGAGCCTGAGGAAGGAGCAGACACAGAGGTTGGGGAGGTGGGCACTTTCCCCAGTGCTCTGGGGAAGAAGGTGCTCCTGAGTCTTCCTGAGGAGTTGGGGTGGAGGTGAAGGCTGCGTGTGATGCCTCTAGCCCAGTCCTCCTATGGAGCTCTGCCTTTGGATTACCACCTTGGAAGCCCTGGCATGTCAGTCTCATTAAATGTAGGTCACCCTCACATCCAGATTTCTGCCAACCCACCTAGGAGACCCCTGAAGCCATCTGGCACTGCACAGCTGTCGCATGAGACTGAGGCTCTGGCAAGGCGCCCACACCAATTTTGACGTCTTATACATACCTGGAGTATAATTTATTTTAATTAGGATCCCACTCTTGTGGTTGTACATGATATGAAGTTTCACTGGTCGTGTACTCATATGTGAACATAGAAAAACAATGTCTGATTCAATCTACTGTCTTTCCTATTCCCATCCCTCTCCCCTCTCTTCATTCCCCTTTGTTTAATCCAATGAATTTCTATTACTCCCCTCCACATTGTGCATTGCATCCACATATCAGACAGAACAGTTGACTTTGGTTTTTTGGGACTGGCTTATTTCACTCAGCATGATAGTTTCCAGATCCATCCATTTACCAGCAAATGCCATAATCTCATTCTTTATGGCTGAGTAATATTTCATTGTGTATATATATCACATTTTCTTTAACCGTTCATCTATTGAAGGGCACCTGGGTTGGTTCCATATCTTAGCTATTGTGAATTGAGCTGCTATAAACATTGATGTGCTGGTTTCACTATAGTATGCTGATTTTACGTCCTTTGGGTATAAATTGAGGAGTGGGATAGCTGGGTCAAATGGTGGTTTCATTCAAAGTTTTTTGAGGAATCTCCCTACTGCTTTCCATAGTGGTTGCACCAATTGAAGTCCCACCAGTATGTATGAGTTTACCTTTCTCCCACATCCTCGCCAACATTTATTGTCACCTGTATTCCTGATAATTGCCATTCTGACAGGAGTGAGATGAAATCTCAGTGTAGTTTTAATTTGCTTTTCTCTAATGGCTAGAGATGTTGAACATTTTTTCATATATTTGTTGACTGATCATATTTCTTCTTCTGTGAAGTATCTGTTCAATTCCTTTGTCCATTTATTGACTGGGTTATTATTATTTTTTTGGTGTTAAGTTTTTTTTAATTTCTTTATATATCCTAGAGATTCATGATCTGTCTGAGATGCAGGTGGCAAAGATTTTCTCCCATTCTGTAGACGCTCTCTTTACGTTCTTGATTATTTTCTTTTCTGTGAAGAAGCATTTTGGTTTGATACTATCTCATTTGTTGATTCTTGATTTTACTTCTTGTGCTTTAGGAGTCTTGTTAAGGAAGTTGGGTCTCAAGCTTACATGATGGAGAGTTGGGTTTACGTTTTCTTCAAGTAGATGCAGAGTCTCTGGTCTAATGCCTAGGTCCTTCGCCCACGCTGAGTTGAGTTTTGTGCAGGGTGAGAGGTAGGGGCTCAGTTTCATTCTGCTCCATATGGATTTCCAGTTTTTCCAGAACCCTTTGTTGAAGAGGCTATCTTTTCTACAATGTATGTTTATTGAACCTTTGTCTAATATGAGATAACTGTATTTATGTGGGTTTGTTTCTGTGCCTTCTATTCTGTTCCATTGGTTTTCATGTCTGTTTTGGTGCCAATATTGAATGGTCATTTTAATTCAGCAACTTGCACCACTAAATTTTGTGTTTGGGGCCCAGCAAAGTCAGTCCTGCAGGTGCAGGAAATGCAAGATTCTTTCAGGGCTGTCACAGAAGCTGTCTGATTTTCAGACTGTGACTTGAGGTGGGAAGGGACCTGGGCTTGTCATTTTCTCTCTGTAAATGCTCAAGGACTCTCCAAGGAATCCATTTCACACCACAGTTCTTACAGTCGTCATCACTGTGGTCCATGGGAGTAGGACACGACCCAAGGCATGTGCCCCGACTGTGGCTTTATCACAAATGACTGAAGGTGGTAGCTGGATTACTTGTGATATTGTGGCATGCCAAGGGTCCTAAGCTGTGTTTCTTATTGGCAAGGAATTCAGCATCATGCTCAGGTCCAAGGCCAAGGCCAAATCAATCCCCAAGCCCCACATTTAGTGGGACTGCTCCCAGGATCAGGTCTGACCCTGTCTGTGTCCAGTTTGGAGATGTAGACTGCATGGTATGTTGTGCTGTGGAAGTGTAGCGTAAAAACAATTAACCATAACAAGATAATAACCATAAAACACAAGGACACCCTGTGCAGTGCCCGGGATCAAGGGAGAGTGTTCTGGGAAGGACAAACTTGGGAGGGGTTCAGTTCTATTGGAAAAGCTGAGCCTTTGATTACCTGAGCTGGTCTGGAGGTGCTGGGCGAATGGCTGCCAGCCTCCGGAGGGCAGTTGGGGAGCAGACAGTGACAAGTGGTGATGGGGTGTGTACTTGCAAGTCTGGGCACCAGTGAGGTCAGAGCGTAGAGATCCCAGGCTGCACGGAAGGGAGCGGGGCTGGTTGAGGGGGCAGTTGCCATGTGGACTCATGGCCTCAGGCAGGTCATGTCTTAGCTGCAGATAGCTTGTCACATCTTAGGCTGTGAGTTGCAGAGGGATCCCCTAGGCAGCTGGGGTTCAAGCAGCTTCCACAGGATGCCCTTCCACCGACTGTGTAGTTGCTCTACTGTATTGTATCTACAGGTTCTGCATCTGTGGATTCAATCGACTGTGGATGGAAAGTATTTGAAAAACATTGTGCCTATATTGAGCACTTACAGACTTCTTAGCATCATTCCCTAAACAATACAGTATAACAACTATTTACCCAGCAGCCATGTTGTACAGGGCAGGATGTGCATAGATCTTATGCAAATACAATGTCATTTTGCATAATATTTTTGGAGTTTGGTCTCCTTGGGGGGTCCTGGGAACAATCTCCTGTGTATACCCAGGGATGACTTGGTGTATAGGTATGTGACTTATCCCTGTCTACTGGGTCATTCTTTTACAGTTGGGGTGAAGTGCAGAAATTCCACCTCTTTTGATGCTCCCACTTAAATTATCTTGAATATTCAATTCTCTTAAACAGATCCTCTCCTTCCACTTAGAGCTATATCAGATGGCGTTATAATTTTTTGTTTCAATCACCAAATATAATTTAGAATCTTGAAAGGAAACACCGTTTCGCCCCAGTCTCCACTTTCTTCTTCCCTCCTGAGGTTCCGGGTCACCTCTATTATTATTCCCTTTGTTTTGAGAGCCATTCCTTGTGGGTAGTAGACCTGCTGGTGACAGATTCTTTTTATTTGAGAACATCTTGGTTCTTCTTCATTCTGGAAGCAGATTTCTCTGGATGCAGAACTTCGCACTGATGTTTCTTTACTCTCGGCCAGTGGGGAGCATCGTCCCCTGTCCTGCTGACCTCTGGTCTTGAGAAGGAACCTGCTGTGGCCAGTGCCGTCTCCCCCATGATGGAGGTGCTGCCTCCCTCACTGCCCTCAGGCTATGTGTCCATGTGGGTCTCTTTGGGCTCATCCTGGTGGGAGTCACTCAGCTCCCTGGAAGGTACTTCATGTCTTTTGCCAGTTACACTTTCTGGCCTCCTTCTCTGTCCTTCAAGGATTCCGGCGAGGCGAGTGTCGGCTCGGCTCTTGGCTTGGTCTGGTAGGTGCCTGAGGCCCTGCTCGGTCTTTCCCACCCTTGTCTTCGTTGCTCAGATGGGTGGCTTCTTGTCCCGTCTTCAGTCCCTCTGATTTCTCTTTTCTATCCTTTCCACTTTGCTGGGAAGCCAATCTACAGACTTCTAGACTTTTTGATTTTAATATTTTTATTCTGAAGTTTCGGTTGCTTTGGCCTTCTGTTTCTTTGACGGGCTCCCCGTTTTTCATGTGTTTTGAGTGTGTTTGTGCGTGTTCCCTGAAGTGCCGCCTCGATGGCTGCTTTCCTCTGCCACACAATTCCGACATGGGCACCTTGGTGTGGGCATCAGTCAGTCTGGTCTCCTTCTCTCCCCATGTGACTGGCACTTGAGTGTGAGAGGCTGGGGTTAGTAAGCCTTCTGTTTTAGCTTCCGGGGACTCTGCCCTGGCAGGGGAAGGGGGCTGTTTAAGCTCAGATGCCCACTGGGCCCCTGTTGACCCCGGTCCCAGGTCCTCACTGCTGCCTGGGGAGGGTAGTAGCTCTGGTAGTCCCAGTCGGCGAACATGGATGTCTCTCTGACAAGACAGAGAGGAGTGCCCTGTCCTGTCCCCGTGTGCCTGGCCCTGATGCCCAGCAGGTAGGGCAGTGGGCAAGTAGAGTGGACTGCTGCTGCTCATGGCAACCTGGGGGCTCAAGGGCATGGTCCTAAACCACAGGAGCCGCTGGAGCCAGCTGCTTTGTCCACAGTGCCATTTGCATGACATTGAAAAAAGCAAACCTATAGGGCAGAGAACTGCTCTGTGGCCCCAGGGTCTGGAGGCGCAGGAAGGGGCCCATCACAGGGAGGCGTGGGGAGAAGTGAGGTGACAGTGTTCTCCTGTCTTGATTGTGGGGCTGCTTGTTGAAAGTCATGCGACCATACACCAAAGGAGTGCATTTTATTGTATGTAAATAGCATGTGAAACCAGTGTCAATGCAGGGTGGCTCTGTGGAGATGGAGGGGTTTGGGGACCTGGTTGCTTGCCTCTTTCTGCAACTAGAGCGTCACCTTTTGTCCTAGATGCCTACCTTGTAAGTCTGAAACCCTCTGCTGCATGCCATGGGCATGCATGTTGTGATGAGGTGCACACCATCTTTGCACAGAGTACCCATCCACACCTTGTTTCTGAAGCAGGGGTAGCACTGGGAGTCACGTCAATGTTGGGGATGTTTTTTCTTACCTTTCTTTGAATTCAGCATTGCATCTGTTTGCTGTTTTCCTGGCTAATTATTGTAATTATATGAAGCAATCACCATCACAATACAATATTCTGAATTACATTATTTCACATCATAAACAAATCTGTTTATAGCCCGCCAGACAATTGTGAATTGGGGTGTTGTGTAGCATTTTATATTATGTGTTCCAAGCTTCAAGGATTGGTGACAGGCCTTCAACATGGCCAGGCTGTAGTGGGGAGATCCAGCCTCGGGATATGAGACAGTCCCTTAAACATGATACTCAAGAAGGAAGGAGGGCAATCCCGGGTAGTGGTTCCCACCTATGAGTTAGCCCTGTCTTCCAGAGCACAATAAGGCCTGGAGCCTGTTTCTCCACTTAGCGTAGAGGAGAAATCATCACACAGTAATCAAGACTGCTCCTGACTTGTCATCTGACTAAACATGGTGCTGCTAGTACTTGTAATTTCAGGCCACTTCATACTTGGACTTAGTTCTCCTCATTTCGCAGATGAGGAAATAGAAGCTCGAGGAAATAGAAACTCAAGGAAATAAAAACTGCCTTAAAAGAATCACAAAATGCTGTCGAGCAAGTTAGCATCTCTGAATGCAGTTCCTTGAG
This sequence comes from Marmota flaviventris, assembly GCF_047511675.1. Classification (NCBI taxonomy): domain Eukaryota; kingdom Metazoa; phylum Chordata; class Mammalia; order Rodentia; family Sciuridae; genus Marmota; species Marmota flaviventris. The sequence goes on along the minus strand of NC_092499.1, from coordinate 189,588,035 downwards.
TTTAGGGATTCATGCCCCAAACATCCAGGCACTTCCCCCGCTCAGAGCCCTTGCTCGGGCTGTTTGCATTTGCCTAGGTCTTTTTATTGCCTGAAAACCTGAAACCCTTTTCTCTAGGTGCCAGCAGGACTTAGCGCATCCCATTTATTTTATTTTATTTTTTGAATTTATTTTTTTCTAATTAGGTATGCATGACAGCAGAATGCATTTTGATTCATTGTACATAAATGGAGTACAACCTTTCATTTCTCTGGTTGTACACAATGTAGAGACATACCACATGTACAGTCATACATAGACCTAGGGTAATGATGTCCATCTCATTCCACCATCTTTCCTACCCTCATGTCCCCCTCCTCTCCTCCTCTTTGCCCAATCAAAGTTCCTCCATTCTACCCCTGCCTCCTCATTATGGATCAGCATTCGCTTATCAGAGAGAACATTCAGCCATTGGTTTTTTGGGATTGGCTTACTTCGCTTAGCATAATATTCTCCGACTCCATCCATTTACCTGCAAATGCCATAATTTTATTTTCTTTTAATGCTGAGTAATATTCCAGTGTGTACATATACCACAGTTTCTTTATCCATTCATCTATTGAAGGGCATCTAAATTGGTTCCACAGTTTAGCTATCGTGAGTTGAGCCGCTATAAACATTGATGTGACTGTGTCCCTGTAGTGTGCTGAATTTAAGTCCTTTGGGTATAAACCAAGGAGTGGGATAGCTGGGTCAAATGGTGGTTCCAGTCTAAGTTTTCAAAGGAATCTCCACACTGTTGTACTGTATGGTTGCACCAATTTTCAATGCCACCAGCAATGTATGCATGTATCTTTCCCCCCCACATTCTGGCCAGCACTTATTATTGTTTGTATTCCTCATAATTGCCATTCCTACAGGAGTGAGATGAAATCTGAAAGTAGTTTTGATTTGCATTTCTCTAATTGCTAGAGATGTTGAACATTTTTCCATATATTTGTTGATGGATTGTATTTCTTCTTCTGTGAAGTGTCTGTTCAGCTCCTTAGCCCATTTACTGATTGGGTTATTTGTTTTGTTGGTGTTAAGTTTTTTGAGTTCTTTATATATCCTGGAAATTAGTGCTCTCTCTGATGTGCGTGTAGTAAAGATGTTCTCCCGCTCTGTGGGCTTTCTCTTCACGTTCTTACTTGTTTCCTTTGCTGAGAAGAAGCTTTTTAGTTTGAATCCATCTCATTTATTGATTCTTGATTGAATTCTTGCGCTGTAGGAGTCTTATTTATGAAGTTGGGGCCTAATCTGACATGATGAAAATTTGGGCCTGCTTTTTCTTCTGTTAGGTGAAGGGTCTCTAGTTTAATCCTTGGTCCTTAATCCACTTTGAGTTGAGTTTTGTGCATGATGAGAGATAGGGCTTAATTTCATTTTGTTGCATATGGATTTTCAGTTTTCCTAGCACCATTTGTTGAAGAGACTATCTTTTCTCCAATATATGTTTTTGGTGCCTTTGTCTAATATAAGATAACTATAGTTATGTGGGTTTGTCTCTGTGTCTTCTATTCTGTACCATTGGTCTACATTCTGTACCATATCTGTTTTGTGCCTATACCATGCTTTTTTTGGTTACTATTGCTCTGTGACAAACCCTCTGAATGAGAAATTAGCAAAACTACTCCATTCATAATAGCCTCAAATACAATGCAGTATAATGCAATACAATACAATGCAATACAATACAATACTTGGGAATCAATCTAACAAAAGATGTAAAAGACCAATACAATGAAAATTACAGAACACTAAAGAAAGAAATTGAAGAAGACCTTAGAAGATGAAAAGATCTCCCATGTTCTTGGATAGAAAGACTTAATGTTGTCAAAATGGCCATATTACCAAAAACATTATACAGATTTAATGAAATTCCAATTAAAATCACAAAAACATTCCTCATATAAATAGAGAAAGCAATCATGAAATGCATTTGGAAGGATAAGAGGCCCAGAATAGCCAAAGCAATCCTTAGCAAGAAGAGTGAAGCAGGAAGCATCACAATACCCCATCCCATTTAAAGTTGCAACCTCTGCTCCCTTCCTGACCACACCCACATTCCTTCATCAGAGTTCCAGACTTCTTCACCTTGCTTGGTTTGTTCCATGACAACCATCATTTTCCAATATATTACAACTTTATTTTTACAGTTTCTTGTCTGTATCTCTGACTGGAACATAGATTCTGTAATACAAACTTTTTCATTTACTGGTGTCCTGTACCCCTAGGGAAGCTGGCTCATCCTAATTTCCCCTGGACTTGACTGGTTTAAAAATGTAAAGTCTGGCATTCAAGGAAGTCCCTCAGTTCCAAGCAAAACAGGACCCAGCACCCAATAAGTGCTCAATAAACATTAGAATGAATTCACAATACATTTTCAATAGGTGGGAACGAAATTGAAATAGTCACCTTGCTTTTGAAAAAGTTATATACTCCATTTGGTGTCATCCCAGAGAATACTGATTCACACTTTCACTTTTTGTTTGAAATAATTTACTAAATCAAATGTAATGCTCATCAAAGTGAGTTCCTGAGCATTCCTGCATATTCCCAGCTAATGAGATCCAGCATGGCAGGCAATGCCGTCCACTCCAGGCAACCCTGTGCTGTGAGCTCTCTGGGTCACTGGGAGCTGTTTGGAGCTACTCTGCCATTCAGCATCATGGGGCTTCTCTCTCTCTCTCTCTCTCTTGCATTCTAGCAAAAATTCTGACCTAAAATTGATGTCAAAAATCATGCAAGTGCTTAGTGGGACTGACCCAAGAAGCAAAGGAAGATACTTTTGCTATATGTTAAAATAAAACCACTGCTGAGGCCCTTCAAAGAAATGGCTGAGAAAACAGGAGGTAAAGGCCAGCTGAGGGAGAGGCTGTCCTGGACAACAGGCCTGAAACAGTGACCAATGATTCTGAGGGAAGTTGAAGAAACTCGTGGTGGCTGTTAGGACCTTGGGATATCGGAAGTGATGGGAAGGGTAGGGCCATGTCCAGAGGGAGTCATCAAAATGATATTAACAATTTCAGCAGGATCACTGCCATCTCGCTGTGGTAAGTGCCATGGGGATGATGTGTTCAGTCCTCATTGACCCCATTTTGCAAGTGAAAGATCCTGAAGTTAAAGGCACTCGCTGAGCCATGTGGTGGGCCGGTGGCAAAACCAGGATTTGAACCCAAACTTTCCCTTTAACCTCCCCAGGGCTCCACAGGGCCCAAGCCGCTGTCATCAGGCTTTTCCTCCAAACATCTGCAAACTATCGACCATCTGCAGGGAAGCCACATAATTAGCATGTAGAAATCAAGCAACTGCACGAGATGCTCCTTTCCTTTGACTTGCTCAGACTTTCTGCACATCATGTCTTTGTAAACTCTCTTCTGGCCTCTCAGGGTCTTAATTTGTTTAGGCAAAACATGACTTTGTCACCAAGTGGAATTATTTTGGGTGAAGTTTTGGTGAGAATTGCATGCTGGGCACCTGGGACATGCTGCATCTAGAAGCAGGCAGGCTTACCCCTCAGAGAGACCCTCTGCTGTGGAGACCCCTCTAGGCCTTTCTAGAATCAGAGAAAATGAGGGACACTCTTGCCCTATGGGAAAACCCACTCAAGTACACCACGTAAACTGTGATATCAGTCTGTGTCCTGGCAGGCCAAACATGCCTGGGCTGATGAGGAGAGGTTGGCAGAGGGCTTTCCATAAAGAGTGGGTGTGAGCAGTGGTGGCAACCCTGTGGCGGGCCTGAGGGTGCTACCAACCACAAGACAGAGCCGCTGGCGACAATTAGGCCTGGAGAGGTCCTCCGGTGGGTGTGTGGCCTTCACAGAGACCGTGGCATCAGAGGTGGCCTCAATGCCTCCCCTCAGTCCTGCTGTGCAGTGCCTTACCTGGGCCAGAACAGCTGGACGCCAGACTGGCCCAGCCAAGGGTTTCCAGAAGGATGAAAGAGACCACCTATCTGAGAGGTCTAGGCCAAGGGTGTCCCAAATTAAGGTCTTAAATTAGAGAGGTGGTCCTCAATGTAGGAGACCATATAAGGTGGCGTCCAGATGCATATTTTAAAAATTTGCCAGAAGCAGTGGCACATGCCTTAAATCCCAGCAACTCAGGAGGCTGAGGCAGAAGGATCACAAGTTCAAGGCCAGTCTCAGCAAATTATCAAGACCCTAAGCAACTTAGTGAGACCCTGTCTCAAAATAAAATAATAAACAGGGCTCGGGATGTGGCTCAGTGGTTAAGAGCCCCAGGGCTCAATCCCCAGTAAAAAACAAAAACAAAAACAAAAAACATGCACTTCTTTGCTGGTGAGCATGAATGTGTCCCTCTCTTTTTAAAATTTGTTTGAATTTTAGAAAGTTTTTAAAGTTTAGAGACTTCGTTCTTTTAGAGCAGTTTGAGGTCTATAGAAAGTGCAGGGACAGTGCAGCGCTCCCTGGTGCCATGCTGACCCCGCCCTCCATGCTGCACTGGTCATAGCTGGTGTCACACTGGTGTCACACTGGTGTGTGGCTGAAGTTCACACTTTGCATTAGGATCGCTCTTCTGTGGTACCTTCCATTGGGTGTGGTGCATGTGCAGTGACTGGATTCCCCTCCGGCCTTGTGCAGGTGGCTTCACTGCCCTAAAGACCCTCTGCACAGCCTGCTCAGTGCCCTCCACGCCCCAGACCATGGATCCCTTCACTGTCTCCCTGGTCTCCCCTTCTCCAGAGTGTCGCAGCCTTGGAGCCACGCAGCCCTCTGCCTCTCAGGCCTTCTTCGTTCAGCACCAACACTGAAGGTCCTTCTGTGCCTTTTCTGGCTAGCTAGCTCCTTTCTTCTCATTGCTGAATAAGTATCCACTGTCTGGGTTTCCAAAGTTTGTTTTTCCATTCATCAACCGGAGGACACCTTTGTTGTTTCCGTGTTTGGGCAATTATGAATAAGTCGCTATAAAGTCTGCGGGCAGGTTTTTGTGTGAATGTAAATTTCCACTCATTGTGTAATGACAGTCCCCTCCTCTGTACGTACTTTAAAAACTTGTAGTAAAAAAAAAAAAACTGACATAAAATTCACCTCTTTACCCATTTTTTAAGCGTCCCACTCAATGGCATAAGCACTTTAACACTATCATGGGCATAGGTTCCCCTTTAAAGTAATGGTATTCTAGAAAGACAGGAGCTTATGCAGGGAAGGGACAAGCCACAGCCTGGTGAGGAAGCAGGGGACAATGGTGCAGAATGACCTGAGGCCTGGGAATCTTGTACCTGCAGCTGCTGTCTCCGCACCCTGTCTGTTCCTTCCCAAAGGCTCCACCTATTCAGTGAGTTTCTCCACATCCTTCTCTTCCAGGACCCTGAACACATATTCCCAAAGCCTATTTGTGGCATTTCCTTGTTCTCTCCCCACCCAGGCCCACCTCTGGGTTGGGTTTGATGAAGAAAGCTTGGGAAGGTCTCTTCCTTCCTTCACATTTCTCTCACCTCTCTGCTGACCTCTCCTCCATAAAGCTGCACCAAAGAGCAGGACCAGTGTGCAGGAGGTTGGGGGAGGGGTGAGCCGCACCACTGTCAGAATAAAGGGAGTCTCAGGTAGCAGCAGGGTAAGTGCTTGTCCCTGAGTCTAGGTGACTAGAATTTTTGCCCAGACCCTTCCCTGAATCTCACCCTGTCCCTCAGTTTCCCAGGGTTCCCACAGACACACTCTGCCTTGCCTTCTCCTTGGTTCATTCACAGTGACCAAAATCAGCTGTGGCCCTTGGAGTTTTCCTGCCCCACATGCCCACCCCCAGGAGGAGGGTGGCTGTGGGCTCAGCATCTTGCCACAGTATCAGCTGTTACTAAGAGGCCTTGGTGGGGCTGGGATTGTGGCTCAGTGCAGCATGCTTGCCTTGCATGTGTGAGGCACTGGGTTCGATCCTCAGCACCACATAAAAATAAATAAAAGTATTGTGTCCATCTACAACTAAAAAAATATTAAAAAAAAAAAAGATGCCTCTGTGTGTTGTGAGCACAGGACAGGCTGCAGAGGTGGCTGGTGGCCATGGGACCTGGGGTCTGGATGCAGGCTCCCTCTCTGCAGCCTCCCACCCTGCAGCCTCCCACCCTGCAGCCTCAGCCTTCTTGTCACCTACAGGGGCACGTGGTGCTGGCCCTCAGCTCCCCTGGCAGGTCCTGCCTCAGGACCCTTCAACGGTATCTCCTCTGCTCATCTTCTGGTCCTCCTGGGCCCCTCGTGGGTGCTTGGGAAGGCACTGTGGGGCAGCACTCTGTGGGTAGCCTCCAACCCTTTTGCAGGGACTGGAGTGTGGAGAGTGCTGGCCCTGTTCTTGTGGGCTGCTGGGGACTGCTCCCAGAGACCTCTCCCTCTGCTCCCCTTGGGGCGCAGGGGAAGCGCCCCTCCCTTCCCTCTCTGCTCCTCCCTTCACTTCCCCGCCGGCCTCTCGGAGCCTGGGCATCAGAAGAATTGGCTGCGGTCCATCAGGTTTCCTTCCTCAGGCTCCTCTGCTTGCCACAGGGACTCCAGCAGCCCCGCCCATCCGTCCCCTCAGTCAGTTTCGGAGCCCACTGTGGGCAGCCTTTAGGGCTCTGGCACTTTTCAGGCCCTCCGTGGTCAGGTGGGACTGCCAGGATGGGTACCTACTGGGGCCCTCCCCTCCCCTCCCCTGTGGGACCTGCCCCAGCTGCCCAGGTGGGGGTCTGTGGCACACTTGGAGCTGGCCTTCCCCACTCCCCTACTTCCCGGGGTCCCTTCCCCCAAGAATGGAATCCCTTTCTCAGGAATCCAACCTGAGACTCATCCTTTCCCAGAGGTGATGGAGACTGGTGCAGTGATTGACAGGGGAAGAGACAGGGGTAGGAGGAACATAGGGTGGGGGAGGATCCATTATTTAATAGTTCAAAATATTATGGCGTGTTATTGAACACTCAAATAAATTGAGAACTTATCCTGTGCCGGGCACAGCGCTCCGGGTTTTCACATGAATGATTTCATCTGATCTTCCCAGTGGCTCAGCCCTACTGACATGGTTCTTAGAGCCAAGGAAGCTCTTCGTTCCTCAGCCTGTAGAAAGGGCAGCATCCCAGGGAAAACTTTATCCCGTTCCATCAGCTCTGCCGAGTCTGGTAGCCACCTACTAATCTCTGAAGATCTTTTCTAAATCTTTTCTTCAAAATTTATAAGCTCTCCAGTCTTTTGAGGCCACGTGTTCTTGCAGGTGATATGGTGCCATGAGATCCCCAACACTGGGCAGAGGTCCATGGGAGGGACAGAGAATGGGTGCTGTTCAAACCACCCAGTCTAGGATGTTTTTGTGACAGAAGTCCAAAGTACTTGCTTTCCTGACCACTTTTATCTGATAGAGGGAGTACCTTTTAAAATGTTTGTATTCAAACAGGACCTTTTTCTATTGAGGCAAACCTCACATGACCTTAGATCCACCCTCTAACTATCTTAGAGTGCACCACTCAGTTGCATTTAGTTATATACAGAGTTTTGTGCAACTACCACATCTACCTCGGTCCTAGTTTCATCACCCTTAAAGGAAACCCTCTACCCACTTAAGTGGTCTCTCCTCATTCTTCCCATCCTCTGGCAACAACTGTGATTTGTTTTCTGTTCCTAAATATTTTCTGATTCTGTTTTTCTTTTCTTTTTTCTTTTTTTTAACTTAGGCTCACACTGCATGTGGCCTTCCGTTTTCTTCACTGGACGTTTCAAGCTCCCTCCTTGCAGCAGGTGTCACTTTTGTCCTGTGGCCGAGTGACACTCTGCTGCATCTGACCTGCCCACTCCTCAATTGATGGATGCCGTGACACTTTTCCCCTCCGTGTGCAGTGGAGCTACCAGGAGCGGGCACTCTGAACAAGCTTTGTTTTGAATGCCTGTTTCTGATTCTTTGGGGCGAACACGTTGGAGCGGAGATGCTGGGTCACGTGGAAGCTCTGTTTAGCTTTTTCAGGGACTGCCAAACCCGTGTTCCTCAGCAGCGATGGCATTTGATGGCCTTTGGCAGCGTTTGGGATTCCCATTTCTCCAAATCTATACCAACACTTGAATTTGCACAGGGCTATTTTTCTATTTTCGGTTTATGGTTATTACTAGTCACGCTAATTGGTGTAGAGTTATATCGGACTGTGGTTTTGTTTTTATTTCCCTAATGACTAATGATATTCAGCATCTTTTCCTGTGCTCTTGGGACAATTGTGTATCTTTCTTGGAGAAACGTCTGTTCCAATCCTTCGCTAATTTTACAATTGGGTCATTTGTCCTTTTGTGGCCGAGTTTTTTATACATTCTTTATGTATATGAGAGTTCTTTATACATTCTGCCAATATCAGATGGATGATCTGCAAATATTTTCTCTCATTCTGTATCTTTTCACTTTCTTGATATTGTCCTTAATTTTGAATCAAATTTACCAAGTTTTTTCTTTTGCTGCTTGTGGTTTAGGCTCTATCTTAGAAACCTGTTGCTAGATCTAAAATCAAGATTTTACCCTGTCTTCTCTTCAGAGTCTTATAGTTTGAGATCTTTCTTTAGGCCTATGATCCATTTTGAATGAATCTTTGCATATGGCCCCAGGTGGAGGTGACTTTGCTCTTTCGCATGTAGACACCCAGTGGTAGTATCTTTCTTGTTAATAGAATTCACCTAGTTGTAAGCTTATATAATTTGGCTTCTAATTAGGGCTGTGTTTGACAACTGGCTTGCAAGATCTCTGAAAAATGAACCACTGACTCTGTTGAGCTCATGCTGGTGTTAGCTGGCCCACCCAGTGGCCACGTCCAACACATGTTGCTCAGACAATCTTCCTGGTAAAGGCTGGAATTGGGAGGTTTTCTTGAGGAGCTGAGCTGGAGATCAAGTGCTTGTGGGGCTCCCGGGGAGTAGACTGCCCCTCGAGCATCCTCCAGCCACCATCCCTGTACACCTAGCTTTCCCTCGGTGGTTTAAGAGCAGAGTTAGCCCCTCTGATTCCTTTCCCTGGTGTTTGCTCAGCTGCTCCTTCTGCTTAGAGGGAGTTGATTCTGTCCCATCTGGATCTCGAAGTGTTTTGGAAGCTCCCTCCACCTTTTAGCCTTTTCGGGAGGCTGAGGAGTGCTCCTTTTCCCGGCATGTTGCCAGGTCAAACACAGGGTGCCCAGTTATGTTTGAATTTCAGGTCAACAGTCCAATTTTCAGTACAAGCATGAACCATGGAGATACTTACACTAAGAGTAATTCTTAGGCATATTTGGGACATACTCATTATGCATTGTTCACCTGAAATTCAAATATAACTGAGAGTCCTATGCTTCTGTTTGGGAGATCTGGCAAGCCTCCACGATGGCCCACTTTTCTCCTTGTTGTCTTCATCTTATATCAAAGGCTCAGAGCCCCTGTGGGGGAAGGGCCTGATTCCCCGTCCATTTTACAGATCTGGAAATTGAGCCCTGGGTAAGTCACGCAACTTAATGACTGTGGATGTCGAGGACCTTGACTTCTCTCTCATGAAACTGGCTCATTTTCCGAGTGTCTCCTCTGCGTGGACACTGTGCCAGTGCCAGGGGGTGATGGTGACCAGCCACCATGGGCCTAAAGAGGGCAAAAATTGGGGGTCCCTTGGAAATGTTAAATAAGATCCAGGCTTCAGAGAGACCAGGTTGATGACCCCTGTGCCATGTGTTGGTGGCATGATGGGACTGCTCTTTCCTACCAGGGGACAAGAGTACTTGGGGACTGTGGTCAGGGTTCAAAGGGGTAAGAAATGCCCGTGGGGTTAGGGAGGGCTTACTGATGGAGAGAAGAGAGGTTCCCATGGTAAAGTGTGGTTGTCACCCACAGGTTGCCCAACATCCCGGCCCACTCAGAGATGTGGAATGGAGGCTCCAGAGTCCAACTGTTCTGCCCCAGCTGCCAGGGACCAGCCAGCTCCTGCACCTGGGCCCCCAGGGCCCCCAGCTGGGCAGGCCTCACCTCACCTGACTCTGAGTCCTGTCATCTTGCCACCAGAGCAGGGCCTGCCCTCCACCGTGCTCCTGAAGGCCCTCCCCATTCCACTGTACCACACGGTGCCTCCTGGAGGCCTCCAGCCACGAGCCCCTCTAGTGACAGGCAGTCTGGATGGGAGCAGTGTGCCCTTCATCCTCAGTCCCCTGCTCCAGCCTGAAGGGCCTGGCCCCACCCAGGCAGGCAAGCCAGCTGCCCCAACACTGACAGTGAACATTGTGGGTGCCCTGCCTGTCCTGTCCCCAGGCCTGGGGCCCACACTGGGCAGCCCAGGAAAGTCACGGAATGCCGGCAGGTACCTCTGCCCACACTGTGGCCGGGACTGCCTGAAGCCCAGTGTTTTGGAGAAGCACATCAGGTCCCACACGGGTGAGAGGCCCTTCCCGTGTGCCACCTGCCATATCGCCTTCAAGACCCAGAGTAACCTCTATAAGCACAGGCGGACACAGACTCATCTCAACAACTCCCGGCTATCCCTGGAGTCTGACGGGGGTGGGAGCAGCCTCCCAGAGGAGGGGGACAGGGTTGGAGATCTCTCCACAGCAGATGGCAGCGGGGAGAGTCGGAACCAGAGGATGGGTGAAGGAGCACCAGAAACACCCCTCTCCCCAGATGCCCCTCTGTCCCTTGTTGCCAAGAACCAAGGTGTGAAGGCGGAAGCTGCTTCCTGTCCAGGGTCCACACTTGCCCACAGAGAGACCTCTCTGGACTCCACCCAGATGGCGTCACCTGGGATCTTGCTGGCCAGCATGCAGCCCCCGCGGAAGCTGCCAGAACTGAAGTCGTGCTCCCTGCAACGGCAGCAGGAGGCTTCCTCCGAGAAGCCCTGGGAAGCCAAGGTCCCGGAGGGCCGACTGAGGAAGTGCGAGAGTACTGATTCAGGCTACCTGTCCCGCTCGGACAGTGCCGAGCAGCCGCCTGTCCCCTCCAGCCCCTTGCACAGCCTGTCGGAGCACAGCGCCGAGTCCGAGGGGGAGGGAGGCCTGGGCACGGGGTCTGGGGGCACCAGGGCTGAGCCGGGAGTGCCAGGGAGCAGCCTGGAGCTGGAGAAGAAGCGGCTGGAGGAGCGCATCGCCCAGCTCATCTCGCACAACCAGGCAGTGGTGGACGACCCCCAGCTGGACCACGTGCGGCCCCGCAAGACCGTCCTGTCCAAGCAGGGCAGCATTGACCTGCCCATGCCCTACACCTACAAGGACTCCTTCCACTTTGATATCCGGGCCCTGGAGCCTGGCCGCAGGAGGGCGGCCCTCAGCCCCGCCCACTCTACCTTCACCCCTCTGGACAAGTTACGGCCCCTCTTCTTCCACTCTGTCCCCACTCAGCTGTCCACCACTGTGGAATATGTCCCCATCACGAGGAGCAATTCACTGCCTTTTGTTGAGGGCTCCAGGACATGGCCGGAGCCGCGGGCCCTGAAGGATGCCTGCCCCAGGACACAGAAGCCCCTGAGCCCCAGGCCCACCCCAGCCCGGCTGGGCTGCCGCTCTGGGCTGACCTTGGCAGATGTCCCCAGTGGCCACCCCCGGGCCCTGGTCAGACAGGCTGCCGTGGAAGACGTGCCATGTGCCCTTGCTGGAGACACCCCGGCCCTCACGGAGGACCCTGGTGGAAAGAGAACCGTCACAGCCGCAGGGGCAAGCTGGAAGGGCAGAGTGACCAGTAAGAAGGGTGGCCAGCGGAAGCTGAAGATGTTCTCCCAGGAGAAGTGGCAGATGTATGGGCACGAGACGTTCAGGAAGCTCTACCAGAAAGTGAAAAGCAGCCACCAGGGAGGCCAGAAAGCCAGGGAGGTGAGAGTGGGCTGTGGGACAGACCCGGCCCTTCCTGCCCAGGAGGAGGCAGTGGGGGGTGAGAGCACAGTTCCATCCCAAGACAGCAGGACTCCCATCCTTGAGGGTATTTCTGCAGAGGCCAAGCCAGAGTCTTGGGGAAGTCTGCCAGCCCCTGAGGGCTCCTTGGAGACTGAGCCTCCTAAGCAGAGAAAGGCAGAAGCCAGAGTAGGAGGCAGTGACCAGCCCAGGGCAGCGTCTTCCCCAACCCTCAGTAGCAGAGGATCACCCCATTCAGGCAACAGGAGCCCTCTGCTTCCTCCAAATGAGGGGCTAGAAACAGGATGGCAGCTGCCTCCAGCACCTGGGCCACTCCAAGGAGGTGACCTAGGAGTGCCCAGGCTGGCTTTGCCAGCTTCCAAAGTGGAAGGGGGCATTCCGGGTGCGGGAGGCATGCAGGAGACTGGTCCTTGCACCCAACTTGTCCTGAGACGGCCCAGTGGTAACTCTGGGGAGCCCTGGCCTGCAGAGGACAAGCATCCCTCAGAAAGGAAGAAGCTGAAGGTGGATGAGCAGGGGCCCCTGGAGCAGCCAGGACCCCTGGGAGCAGAGACCCCTGGTGGTCCCGTGCAGGCTTCCTCCGTGCCATGTCAGAAGCAGGATGGTGACCATGGGGAGATGCCAGGGGGGACACATGGGAGTGCCCATCTGGTGGCTGAAGCCCTGGACTCTTCTGATGCCTCCTCAACTGCTCCTGTTGCTTCCCCAAGCTGGGCAGGGCCAGGGGACAAGGAGCCCACATCGCTTGCTGCTGCTAAGGACCGGGGCCACCACTCCCAGCTGGGTACTCCACCTCAGGCTCCTGGTGTCCTTGCTGCTCTGGCAGAGGGCGCCTTTCCCCCCAAGTACCTTCTTAAGGTACCTCAGGGAGAGATCCCCTCGGCACTGCTTGCCACCCAGAGGCCACAGCAGGGTCAAGACTCTCTCTGCACAATTGGGCCACCTGAGGAACAAGCATCCCTTGTTGGACCAGGACTGGGGACACCCTGGTCCCTCAGCACAGGCTCAGGCCCAACCTCAGGTGGGGCAGATGGCATTCTGGAGCACCCCAGCTGGTCCAGGCCAAGAGATGGAGGACAAGAGTCTCAGATGGGAAGGGAGAAGAGAGAAGGGACAGACAGCAGAGTGCCAGCAGCCAGGGAATCTCCTGGCTCAACCACAGGGCCCCCCTGGGAAATGACCTCCTTCCCGGACACCCCCTCGTGTGATGCCCACGTGGCCCAGGATGCAGGAAGTGAGGTGCACGCCATTCATCGTCTTTGCATGGGCAGTACATTGGCAAGGTCCAGGACATCTGAGGGTGTCCTGAATCTGTGGACTCCCAGTGGGGACCTGGGGGGCCCTCATGAGCATGCCCCAGAAGGCCTTTCTTCAGAGCCACCGGCACTACGCACCCCCTGCTGCTCCCTGCAGCCTGGTTCCTTCCTCAGGGCTCTCACCAGGCCCCAGGGTATGTCTCTGAGCCAGCCAGAAGGGGCCCTGTCACTTCACTTAGGGACGCCCAGGAGCTGTGGGGCCCAGAGCCCCTTCCCCTCGCTGAGAGCTGAGCCCCGGCTCACATGGTGCTGCTTGAGCCGCAGCCTGCCTCTGCCCATGGAGCAGAAGGAGAAGGCCGCTTCAGTGTACCAGGCTCTCCACTTCCCTGGGGGCAGGCTCCAAGATGCAGGTCCTGACGCCCTGCCCGTGAGCAACCGAGGAAGGACCAGGAGGAGCCCTGGAGGAGGAGAGCTGGTGCAGACACCTCAGGTAACTCCCAGTTTCGCCTGGGCTGGGGGCTGACGGCATGCTCCATAGACAGGGTCTCTAAAGAGAAGGGTGGGGGTGAAGCAGGCCCTGTCCCTCCTGCAGCAGCGCTGTCCATGATAATATCTTGGCCTGCTCCCAAGGGAGGTGGGGCTGCCACATACAGGGCAGGAAAGAATAAAGCCCCCAGTGCAAGCAAAACAAAAGAAAGTCATAAAAAGATAAATTTCAAAGTGAAGAACCACTATACTGGAGACTGCAGGCTTGCAGCCAGCTCTCCTGCCTTCTGGGTGGAGCCTGGGGTGGGGGGTGGCATCTTTGTCACCCTGAGGGTGCAGGTCAAGGAGAAACATGTTGGAACTGAGGAGATCCAAGGTCCAGTCTGGCTCTTCTCCTTCCCATCGGTGTGAGGGTCCTGAGGAGAGGGACTCAGGAGGGAAATGGGCCCTGGTGGCCCCAGGCTCCATGTGAAGCTGGACTTTCCTCTGTGGAGTCAGCCCCGGTGGGTTCTGGAAGATGTGTTCAGGCACACCCTGCCATCACCTTGTTGAGTCCCCATATAAGTTAGGCCATTTGTCCATGTAGCATTTCTGTGTTTCATGTCCATGGACAGACGTCCATCTGCAGAGAGAACCCCTGAGGGCTGCCCATCACGAGGGCTTTGAGTAATGTCATGCCAACATGCCTGGTATTTTCAGCTCTCCAACCCAGTAGTCCCAGGGATGAGGTCCCAGGACCAGCCATCTGATCCAGAAAGGAAGAAAGGACTGTTTCGCAGGAGGGTGAAGACATTTCGTGGGAACAGCAAGCAGAAAAGGCTGAAGATCAACCCCAAAAGGTAGGACTAGGGCCTCCTCCATGCTTTCCGCACACACCCGAAGTACAACACAGTTAAGCTCAAGGAGAACTTGACATGGGACTCAGAGAGCATCTCTGTGCTCCGAGAAAGAGCTCCAGCTTCACAGGGCATGGAGCTGCACAGTTGAAGGACTGAGTTGTCCTCCCAGCAGCCCATATACTTTGCCATCTGTATGGTTTTCAGTGGTGACTTTCTAAGACCAGGAATATAGCAAATATCTGAGATAACTGGGTTGGATACACTTCCATCCAATTTAAGTCCTGAAGAGAAAGCATGTTAATTATTTATAGCTTTTATTGCTTTCTAAAAAATTATGCAAACAATGTATGGCCTTTGCAGAAAAATTAGAAAATAAAGGTAAGCAAAGGGAAGACAATAAAACAACCTAGTTTTCTGCCCTGGGAGCTAATTGCTGCTCATGTTTGGGAGTATGCCCCCAGCCTTCTCTTTGAGGCATATCCTTGCACACACCCACCAATGCAAGCCCGAGGATGGCAGGTTCTAAGACCACTCTTCCCTCATCTCATTATTTGGTCATCTTGCTCCTTTGCTCAAAATCCTTCCCATTCCATACAAGGTAAAAAGAAAGCTCTCTGCCAACCCTAATCCCCTACTATGTCCACCCCCTGAGCCTTCCTGGGCTCATTGCCCCATGATCTCCTTTTCTCCCATTCCATGTGACCAGGTCGACCTCTGCCCTTACTTATTCTCGAAGCCACCCTCTGAACCAGGACCCTAATATCTGTATGACAGGTCCCTCCCTTGAATGCTCTGGGCCTTCTCTGATCTAACCAAACCCAACCCCCAGTCTATGTGCTCCTCAGCGGTGACTCCAGCTCCTAACTCTCCCCCATTTCTGCTGGAACCCTCAGGGGCTGGAGTGCTCAACTCCTTCCAGTCATCTGCAGGACCATGAACTGGAGCTGATCCAGGCACAGTGGCTCTGTGCACTCATGCCTTCTCCCTAGTCCTCCTCGCCACACCCCGAACTCTAGGAGACAGGCTCATCATTAGCCTCACTTTCTCAAGAGGAAACCACGACTCAGAGAGGTCTGATTTGAGCTTGCCAGTTGCCTGTTTTCTGGAATTTTCTTGCAGTGCTAAGTAGAACCCAACAGCTCTGGGGAGGGCCTCAGATTCTCTATTGCTAAAGGGTGATGAAGGTGACACCGTCCCTGGAGCCTGCTAAGAGGATGGAATCTCCATGCTATGCCAATTCACGTCCTGTCCTCCCCAATGTCCATCATTTTTTGGACACATCCTTTATTCCGTGGGTCATTCAGGCTCTTGTGATAGAAGCCCAAATCAGAGTGGCCCAAACAACAGAAGGCCCATTGCCTTGTGACACAGGCTTCCAGGCCTAACCATGAGCCCTGACCTAAATGGGTGGACTGAGGAGGGGCAGTCCCCCAAGGGAAGATTTGGATGCTGTCCTCAGAGGAAGGGGATGTGCATGCTGATGGACTGGAGTAGCTGCCTGTGGGTTCCGGGATCTCTGGGATGCTGGCACCTGGTTGTTACTCTCCTTGGCTTCTCACTAACATCTGAGTGACACTGACAAGCCCAAAGTCTCAGGCAGCAGCAGGAATGCAGAAGATGTGAGGAGAGGAAGCGGGGGAGGGGTCTCCTGGATGGTTGTTCCTTCCCAAGACTTCAACCCATCGATTCCACAGTCAGTGTGCCCCTGCCAGCTGCCCACATGTGGATGCTCCAGGGGGACTTCCAAAAGAAGGCTGGGAAGCCCCACACTGGTGCCCCCAGAGGCCTGGAGATGTCTCTCCAGGATGCCTGGCAGAGCCAGAAGCAGCTGTGGGGCCAAATGCTGTGTAAGAACCTCATTAGGCCAGTTCTGACACTTTTTAGCCACATAGTAAAAATCTAGTTTCACCAAAAATCTGGATTTCTCACTCCTTTTGACTGTTAGAAGCTCTGAAGACACCAGAGCTGCCTCTTGCATGGTGACAGCTGGCTGGGGCTGAGCACTGGCCACCCTTGATGGGAGAGAGCTGTGCTTTCCAGCTTGCCGCAATCCCCACCTCTCCCCACTGTCATCTCAGTTACATTGTCTACCTGGCCCTCATAGGCATTTGGGTTTGCAGATCTTGCTCTAACAGTTGGCTTTGTGGGAGAGGGAGGTCCTCAGCAAGAGCCTGTGGAGGAAACACGAAGGGACAGGGTACAGTGGCACAAGGAGGTTTGAGTGAGGACCTAGAGCTCCATCTGGCAGCCCCCGAGTATGTGGAATGAGGATGGAGATTTTTGTATCTACCAAACATTATTGGTTAATCTTGAGTCACTCACCTCTATTCCTTTATTGGCTCGTGACTGTCCTTTCATTTAATTCCAGTTTGGGGGCCATCGTGCTTGCTGGTTCCCCTACTTCTACTAGCCTGCCCACCTCTGGCTCCTTGCCTGCTGCCCCGCCCTGTCTCAGCAGCATAGCTGTGCCTGGGCGGCTCCCTTCTGCTCTCCTACCATTGTCTGGCTGGATTTCCTTCCAGCATCCCACTGTCTTCGTTGGCCTGTTTGGATACCCACTAGCCAGTTCCCAACAGAGCGTGAGCCTTTGTGTCCCCGGCACTCAGAGCAGTGACCGGCACTAGAGACTGTTAGATATTATTGTGTGTTCAGTATTCATTGAACTTGGTGAATAAGGATTGAGAGCTACCCGAGTTCTCTATTGCTATGTAACAAATTACTGTAAGACTCAGTGGCTTTGAACAAGAAAGCCTTGTGATTTCTCAAAATTTCTGTAGGCTGAGGATTTAGGAGTGGCTTAGTTGGTGTTTCTGGTGTGGGGTCCCTCATGGAGGATGCAGTCAAGGTTCCCACTAGGTCTGCAGGCTTCTGAAATCTTGATGGGGGCTGGAGGACTCATTTTCGACTGGCTCCCCCATGGTGCTGGTTACCGGCAGGAGGCCTCAGTCTCCCACCCCACGTGTATTCTCTCCATGGATAGCTGGGGCATCCTTCCAGCATGATGACCAGCTGCTTAGAGCAAAGATCAGAGAGGGCATAGCGAAGCCACAGGGCCTTGGAAGTCACATTTCTGCTGTTTCTGCAATATCCTATTTGTAACCCAGGCCAACCCTATTCCTCATAGGAGGGAAGTGACAACCAGAAGGAGTTGGGGACCATCTTGGAGTGTACAAAGTAGGATATGGTTCCTTCTCTCAAGGTGCTCCTGGTCCAGGAAGGGAGTGAGGGATGGAGGTAAATGGAAACAACCATGAAATAAAGCAGGCTGGGGTAAGAGGAGAACTGTGGGTCCCAAAGTGAGCTGGCTACAGAGACATGAATTCCAGTCTTAAGCAGATGGCCCCATGTGCAGGCCAATGTTTTATATTCTTCACATATAATAATTAACCCATTTAATTCTGAAAACAGCCTCGTTGGGGTGTGCAGAAGGCAGAATTCTAAGATGGTCCCTAAGATTACCACCGCCTAGTGGGCACACACTGAATCACCCTCTTCTTGGGTATGGGTACATCTAAACTAACCAGAGAGGGTGTGAAGATCAGAAGTAGAAGAGATCCGAAAACCTGGAAGTGCAGTTGTTGCTCTCCTGTTGCTTTGAAGGAGCAAAGAAGCCTGTTGGTGGAAATGGCGGGTGGCCTCAGAAAGCCGGGGCAGCCCCCCTCTGATGGTCAGCAAGAAGATGAGGACTTCGTTCTCACAGCTGCAGCTGAGCAGGTTGTTCTAATAGTCAGGGAGCATACAAGGTGACCTTGAGCTCTGGGAAGGCATGTGGCCTGGCTAACCTCTGATTTTAGCCTTGTTGTATCCTGAGCAGAGAATGCAAATAAGCTGGGCGCAGACACCTGAACTTCAGGAGCTGAGAGGTCATGGGTGATGCTGTGTGTGGCTGGATTTGTGGTAGCATGTCATGCAACACAGGGAACTAAACACACAGCTGCCATGTTCACCTCTGAGAACGGAGACCCAGAAAGTGGAGGGACATGCATTGAGGCCACACAGCTAGTTAGGGCAAGCTAGCCCTCAGGCCAAAGCACTGGCATGGGAGTTGGATTGAAGAGGCTCCTAGTGAAGATGCCTCCAGGTTGGAGTAGGGACCCTTCACTCAGGCCTGTTATGTGGTAACGACTAGGTTCACTGCTGTTTATTTTTCAGTTAAAAGGTGGAACCAATGTAGATTGATGATGCCGTCATTGTGCAGGTGGGGAAGTGAGGCCCAGAGAGAAGGACAGGCTTGTCAAGGGTCCTGCTGTGAGCCCAAATCTGGGGCATGTGTCCACACCCCTCAAGACTATTGTTTTGCAGCTCTAACACCAGCAAGAAAGGGAGACCTCAGGGCAGAAGGAGTGGGTAGGGATGACTGTCTCAGGCAGAGGCTGCCACACTGGCTCCCAGTGAGGCCAGAACCCTCAGACAGGCATGAGGTGGCCTGGGCTGCTGGCCTGATCTCACAGGGAGCGCTGTGCTACCTGGCAGCACCTGGCAGGTCATCCACCTTGAAGCAGATGAAGAAAGCACCAATTCTGTGGTCTTCCTTCCAACAACTTTGGACATTTGGAGCAGATTGTAAGAAGTTTTTTCTTGTTTGTGATTCTTAAAAAGTTTCTCTGGCAGAGAGATTTCCATTGTTCATCCTACAGATAAAGAGCTGTGTGGTTCAGAGGATACGCTGGTTTCTATGACAAGTTACAAGTCACCACTTTGTGGCTTAAAATGGCACCCATTTATTATCTCAGAGGCCTGGGCATGGTTCAGTTGGGTCCTCTGCTGCAGTCCTACAAGGCCCGCATCGAAATGTGGACTGGGCCATGCTCTCATTTGCAGGCCCGACTGGGAAGGTTGTAATCCCAAACTCCCTCAAATTGTGGGCAGAGGTTGCAGTTCTGAGGCATGGGGTTCACAGCAGCTTGCTTCTTAAAGATCAGCAGCAGAGACAGAAGGTCTTTGCAGCCTCAGGTCTCTGATCTCTGAACCCATTGCCGAAGGGCTCCCCAGAGTAGGCAAAGCCCTCCCAGGGACTTTAATTACAGCAAATTGATAAGGGACTTTCATTACATCAGCCAGGTACCTTCACCTTTGCCATCTTTTATAGGCATCGAGTCACAGCTTCTCCCACCCTTGAGGAGAGCAAGGAGAGGAGATCATACAAGATGAAGTGTCTGCCACAGTGGCCTCCTCAAGCTCACATAGCTAGCGGAGAGAGGATCATGCCCAAGTGTCTCTATCCTTGCCACTCAGAAGCAATGCTGAGACTTATGATGTTAATGTCTGGACAGGGCCCGGGAGATGGCCCTGGGTGAGGGGAAATGGTTCTTTACACACCTCTCCCAAGGTGCTGGTTCTGTCTCACTTGGCCTGTGCAGATGTGACCAGGGAGCTGCTGTTGTTGGACTCCCAGAAGCCTCAAGGGTCATCAGGTTTCTGGTGATGGAATTGCCTGGATGTCAGAGCCTCTCAGAGAAATGGCTGTCCTTCAGAGGGCCTGGAGCTGGGGCCCAGTTCTGGGTGGTAGCGTTGGGATGATGCTGAAAGGGCCCCTCATCTGCCAGTGTGTCACACTCGTGCTCAAGGCCACACAAGGAGTAGCTCAGTTCTGCTCCTCAGAGGGGCTCTGCGTGTTGAAGCCAACCCAAACCCACTTTTAACATGGTAGTTTATGGCTGATTTGTAAAGAAGTCAAGAGTGACGCAGGAGTTGTTTCATATGCATTGACTTTGTGGATGACCACACAGGAATATTTTCCTGATGAAGTATGGGGCCTCTTTGTACACCTGCTTGCTTGTCTGGGTTAGTTTTCTATTGCTGATATAACACATCGCCAGACATAGGGTGTTGTTTTAATGACAAACATTCAGTAATTACTTTAGAGTTCTGAGGGCCAATATTCCAGCATGGAGATTGCCGGATCCAAGTTGGGGTGTCACAGGCTGCACCCTTCTGGAACCTCTGGGGGAGAATTGTGTCTGTTGGCTTGGGTTGGGTACAGGATTCAGCCTCTCTGCTGGTAGCTCAGGTCTTCCTTCTTGTGCTTCAACCTCCCCGCAGACACAATCCTCTGCCTCTTTTTTCATTGATAAGCCCTCATGTGATTACCTAGATTAGGCTCAACTGGAAAATCCGGGATAATCACCAGTGTGAGGTCAGTGTCCTTTAAACACACCTGTAAATTCCCTGTTGCCATATAAGGTCATGTATTCATAGGTCTGGGGACTAGGACATGGACACCTTTGTGGGGGCATTATTCTGTCTGTCACTCTATCTATCCATCTACCACCCCCATGTCTACAGGTATCTATCTACCCATCTCCCTATATCTATCATCTATCAATTATCTGTCTGTATCTCACCTACGTATCATCTATTTATCCAATATCTATCAATTATCTATCATCTAGGATTCTGCCTATCATCTATCAATCATCTGTCACTTGTGAATCCAGCTATCACCTGTCTATCATCTGAGTATCTGCCTATGTCCATCAATCACCTCTCCATCACCTATGGATGCGCCTATCGCCGATCAGTCATGGTCTGCCACTTGCATTCTCTCCTCAGAGAGTGAAAGAACCTGTGTCTTGGGTCTGCGTATCTATGTGTCTGCCATTTCTGCTTCAGTTGTCTTAATTTCTATGGAAAATGAAATCCTGCAGCAGAGATTTCCCAGTGGGCCAGAGCTCATGAATGATAAAATTCATGCATCAGAGTATCTGTTCTCTTTTCCTTTTTTTTTTTTTGAAAAATAAAAAATATGGGGAAATTTAGAAAGAAAAAATACCAAACTTCTGGCAAATGATAAAAACAAAATTAACAAACATTAACATCATTTCACATTTTCCTCCAAGCCTTAAAATAAAATAAATGAAACATTACCACAGGTATTATATATAATATAATAAGTAAATAAAAAATTGAATATAAATAAATAAATCATTACCATATGCATTATATATAATATGTAGAAAAGGAAAATAAAATCAAAAAAATAATGAGGTAGTTTCTGTACTTCACTCAAATCGTGTCAATCCATGATTTCATATGTCATCTAGAAAGTGATGTATTCATCACCACCTAGAGCGTTGCTTTTGTGCATTTGAAGCACATCATAAACCTGCAGCAGTTAGGATCCATCAGCCTGACTTTCTAGCTCAGCATTATGCTTTTGAAGATCCTATGGTGTGAGGACACACAGGCCACCCTCCACTTGTCTTCGCTGGGGATTTTCACCCCTAGGGTGAGGTCCATCACTGCTCATTGGAGTTCATTGTTGTCAGGTTTTGATGACAGGCATGCTTCACAGGATCCTACATATGCCTCAGATTTGTACGGGCTCTTTGCCTGTTGGAGACACTAGGTAGGTTTCCTGTGTGTCCACTGTGATGCGCTTGTCTGTACTCCGCATCTCACCCTCTCACTCTGTTCTGAACTTGAGACCTTCCTTCTGGGAATGTTTCCTTCTGCCTAAAGCATATCACTTAGGGTTTCTTGAGGTGAGAAAGCACTCTCTGTTTTTATTAGCTTGAAAATACATTTATTTCATCGTTGTTGAAAAATATTTCTGCTGCTCACAGTTCCGGGGTGACTGAGCTTCATCTGGGCACATCAAAGCCGTCATGGTGTGGCCCCTGGTTTCCATTTGGTATTGGAGGAGTCAGCTATTACTCAGCTCTCAGCCACGTCTCTGCTTTTCAAAGTCTTTTCTCTCTGGCCACTTTTAAGATCTTCTTTTAATCTTTGGTGTTCCACAGTTTTACTTTGATGTGTATAGGTGTACATGGCTTTTTATGTATTCCATTAGGAATCCAGGGAGCTTTTACGGTTTGTGAATTCATATCTCACTAGAAAAGTCTCAGCTGTCAGTCTTCAAACACTGTCACCCCCCCACCCCCCATTCTCTTTCCTCTGTTTCTGAAGCATTGAAATAATGTATCTTAGACTTTATCTTTCATCTATCTCTCTTTTACTTTTATCAACTTTATTTCTTTCTGCTATAATCTGGATACTTTGTTCAGAAGTATCTTTGAAATTTTGCTAGTGTTCTTAATCTACTGAATTACTTTTTGTAAAGTTTTATTGAAATATAATTGAGGAAAAAGAAATATAATTGAGTTTTAATAAATTGCACCTATTTAAAGCATACAGCTTACTAAGTTTCGACACATGTATACACCTGAGAAACTAAAAATACTATCAAGATAATGGACATACCCATTCCCTCCCAAAGTCTCCTCTTCCCCTTTGTAATTCTTCCCTCTTGCCCACCGGCTGCCTCCCATCCTCAGTAACAACTGATATACTTTTTGTCATTATAGATTAGTTTGTTTTTCTAGACTTTATAGAAATGGGAATACATACATACATATGTATACACTGTATACTGTTCTTCTGTTTTGGCCTCATGGTTTTCAGTCGGCATGATTATTGTGAGACTTGTCATGTTGTTGAGTATGTCATTCCTTTGTTTTATCAAACAGTGTGCCACTGGGAGGACATGCCACAGTTTGTTCATTCACTTGTTGGCAGACATTGGTTTGTTTCAGTTTGGGACTGATACAAAGGAAACTCTGCATGCCCATATTCAGATTGTATAAGCACACCTGCTCTAACCTCTCTGGAGGAAGCTCCTGACCCTGGACTGGCTGGGCCACATGGCAGGGGCACCGTTCCCTTTTCCTGGCACATGTGAGGCCCTAGGTTCCATCCCCTGCTCTGCAATAAATAAATAAATAAATAAAATAAAGAAGCAGAAGAAGCTGCCAAATTGATTTCCAAAGAGGCTGTGTACTTTCCATATTTGCACTGGCAGTGTGTGAAGGAGAGTGCCAGCTTCTTCACATCCCTGGTGATGCTTAGCATGGCCATTCTTTACAGTTTCAGTCATTTAAATAGGTGTGTAGCAGTAGCGCCTTATACTTAGAATTTGCTGACGATATTGCGCACCGTTTCGTGTGCTGATTTACCATTTGTCTATCTTCTTTGGTAAAGTCTTTGTTCAAATCTTTTTCCCATTTAAAAAATGAGTTGTTTATTTTTTTACTGTTGGTTTTGAGAATTCTTTATATATTCTAAGTCCTTTCCCAGTCATGTGATTTGAAACTGTTTTCTTCCTGTGCATGGCTTGTCTTTTCCTCTCCTTAACAGTGTTAAAGAAGTTGCATGCATCTTTAATTTGGATAAAATTATTTTTTGTTGATTTGCTTTCAGTGCCCTGACTAAAAATGTGTGTCTAACCACGGTCACTTCTCCTGTTTCCTTCTAATGCTTTGTACTTTTAGGCTTTATATTTAGGCCTATGATCCATTTTCATCTATTTTATATAATTCTTAAGATGTCAGATGGATTGTTTCAGCACCATTTGTTGATCTATTTGTCCATTTTAATGTGAATACCATGCTGCCTGGACTAGGCCACCTGATTTTAAGACTTATTATGATGCTAAAGTAGTCAGGACAGTGTGGTATTTGCATCAGAATAGACCAAGATCAATGGGATAGAATAGAGAGTAGGGAAAGGAACCACAAGTATTTGGTCAATTGAATTTTCATAAAGGTTTAAAGAGGAGTGGTGGGGACACACCTGCTCTTTCCAACAAATGCTGCTGGACCTAGATAGCTTCCCCACCAATGAGTGGGGCCTCCGAGGCGTACCTCACCTGCTCCTCTCCTTTCAGGGACTGCTCCAAAGCCACTGGCCACCAGTTTATGCAGTATTTTATTTGGGGTGGTGAGCAGACTGCCATCATGCATCTTAAGCCCAAGTCACCCCAGCCTCTATTGCAACAGCCTCTTAATTGACACCCCTGCTTCTATTGTTCTACTGAGTTTTAAATTCAGTTGTTAGTGGATAGTATGCTTTATTTCCAGAAATTTCCATTATTTTCAAATCTGCTTGTCAATTCTGATCTCTTAGTCTTTACTCTTATTTTCAATTTCTTTTTTTAAACACACTTACTATTGTGCGTTTGTTAATGCCTACATGTGGCATCTCCCCACGTGGGGCTCGGCTTTATGTATCAGCTTCCTCTTAAGGTAACTTGGTTCTTTGTCTGTTTGAGGGTTTTTGAACTGTGAGCTGATGTTTTTGGAACTTTGACACTGGGTTGAAGATAGATTTCTGCGGTAAATATTTGTTTTGCTTCTGCTAGGTGCCTGGGGGCCCTACCAGACGCCACTTTAAATGAAATTCCTGGCTTTAGATTTTTTCCTGTCTTCTGTGCCTTGTGAATTCAGTTGCAAGCCCACGTGCGGCTGTTTTATCCTTCTGAAATCAACAAGAGAGTCTTCTCTCCTGCACTCAGTTGAAGGTCTGAGTTGGGAGTGTTTTTGAGGTCTGTTGGGCAGGCAGTGGGGTGGCAGTATTTAGCCCTAGTTTACCCATGGGTTGGCGAGGACCTTCAGAGGGCTCAGCTCTAAGCAGGAACGGAGGTTGTCTTCTACTCTACTCTCACCTGGGCACATTCTGGGCTGATGATAGACAAATGCCCTCCAAGAGAAGGCGAGCTTGCCCATCCAGGTCTCAGTTTTCCCTTTACCTTCTATAAAAATATTTTTTAAAAAATCAATGCATTTAGATGTTTACAAAATTTTTACAATTTAATCTGCATTTTCATTTGTTTTCAATAGAAGGGTGAACGTGGGGGTGATATTCAATCTGAGTACTTAGCTCACTCTACTGTTGGAAATGGAATTCTTTTTAAAATCTTGCCTATGATTCTTTTGTCATTAAGAAGTTGTGTTGTTTGGTTTCCTTTTTTTTTTTTTGACTGAATCTCACTCTGATGCCCATGTTGGCCTCCAACTCCTGGGGCTGACCTTGTCTCCCCGTGTCAGTGTGTATGTACATCACCACGCCTGGCAAGAAGTCCTGCACCTCGATGTATTCACAGGGACTGGCCTTTTCCCTTGTAACTGTTAGTTTGGGGTCTTACTTAAGAAATCTCTCCTTACTCTCAATCTCCCTAAATCACAAATATACAAATATATTCTCTTCTGTTTTCTTATATGAGTATATATGCATTCACACACACACACACACACACTTGACTAATATATATATAATTTTATATATATAACAACTATGGATTGTGGGTCAACCATGACTTTTGATCTATTTTTACATGTCTTCAAAAGGCATGGTTTTCTGTTTTTAAGAGGACATATACATAGGCGCACACACATATATGTGTGTGTATATATATATATATATATATATATATATATATATATGAATACGAATTTGTACAGAGATCCTACGTGGCCTACTAACTCTAAAATATTTATCTGGAATTTGCTTGAAAAGCTTGTAGACCCTGCTTGAGGCTACTTCCCCTCATGTATTTGTCACATTTTGGCTTCCCGTTTATACTTGGAGTTTATTTTAAGGCCTTCCATTCTGTTTCATTTATCTCTTTGTCTTTTGCCAATTCCAAATACCACACTGTAATGAAAATGGCTGTTTTCGTTAATGAAACTACATGAGTTAAAGGAAGGGGATTAGAAAATGCAGGGTACATTTTCAGAGTGGAAATGGAAAATTCATACTTGGATTCCTAATTGCCCTGACATTCACTAGAGGCATAGAGATTCAGAGTGCTCACAAAATGCGTTTGCCTTGCCCCAAGCAAGCGCTGGACCATGGAATTGGATTTTATTGATTAATTTGTAACTGTGTACAGTGCCGTACGAAGCATGAAACACTCAGAGATTTGTTCCCGGAAGCTTCCAGCAAATGGAACAATGAGCTGTGGCGCCCCAGGTGAAGGGAAATGAGCACGGGGGTGGCTGGAGGTTGTGTGGGAGAAGGGCACACTGCAACCCTGAACACCCAGTTGTCACCAAAGGGAGCATGATGGGGAGAAGCCAGGCCCCAAGCACAGGTCTGTGTGGTGGGTTTCCTCCCAGAGAGAAGTCTGTCTGTCTGAGCCCAGGGCCTGTTCTTAATCATGGCACCATTTCCTTGTCGATGAGCCTGCACACTTGACAACGAGAGCACAGCCTCCGAGGTGATGTGAACTGAGGCCAGCCCTGCAGACATGGCCTCAGTTCACGTGGCCTCTCCACCTGTGGCTGTGTCCTGTGTCCTGCTGGCTGTACAGCCCAGGTGCTGCTGTGTGGGTGCAGGGGCTGGGTTGTGCACCCTCTACTCCACTCCTTGGCTTTTGTTGACCCCGTGGAGTCCAGAGAGGAAGCGAGAGGGTGAGAACACCAGCTTTCCCCAGAGCACATGCGTGTGAGTCAGGCCTGTGTCCCACCACGCCTTCCATCTGCCCTCCCTAGAGAGTAGGGTAGCAGCATGGCAAATAGATTTTAGCCAGTTCCAAGTTCCCAATAGAAGCCTCACTTACCTCCTTTCTTGAATTTCCCACTGAACTCCAGTCAAAATCGATGTCCCTGACCTGGCGAGCCTGGCTGACTAGGCTTCAGGCCTCTGCTGGGCTGACCGGGCAAGAAGGCTCGTTCCTGCTCCGTGTCCATGAGGCCTGTGAACAGAGGCGACTACTGGGCTCCGGAGGGCCTGTCACATAGGCTCCATCCGAGACCTAAAGGGACACAGTGGGCAGAGGCGAGAGGAGCCAACAAGTCGAATTTAAAATCTTGGACCTTAAGTGGCAGCTTATTAAAAAAGACTTAGGTTACTAAAGAGCTCAAAGTGGCAAATTAGACATAAACACAAACCTGCATTGATCTTAAAGCAGTGAGATAATGTGAGAAGCAGAAGGGACTCCATGGTGCAGTCTCACCAGAGGAAGTAGGGAGTTCACATTGCAACACCTGAGGCTGGGTTCCTGGGACCTAGGCCAGGGGGCTCTTAGGAGGCCTGGGAGGTGTGAGGAGGCAAACCTGGGTGAGTTTGAGGAACAAAGGCCTGATCCCGTGGGAACTTGGGCACGAATTGCACCAGGCCAGCTTCTTGCTCAGAGGTAAAGAGCTGATCCATTAAGTCCTACAACAGTTGGTCAATCAATGGCTTAGAGTCTTCCATACAAACTCCCCTAGGGGTAACACTGGCTCACACTGGCCAAGACAATCCTTTTGAGGCAGGGGCAAATATGTCCCCTGGACAACAGGGGGACAGATGTGCAGCCTGGGGAAGGTGTCTGATGGGCCACCAGCATTAGCCACGCCTTGGGAGTCTTGCTTGATTGTTGATGAAGGCCACTGTGCAGAAGTTGCCTGGCCAGGCTGAGGTCCCCAGCGGTTGCACAGAGAGCCTTCTGAGAGAATCCAGAAGAGAAAAAAAAGACCCTGTCTGAGTTGAACCAAAATACTGCTTAGAAAATAACACCAAGGTTCACCTTGCTCTCCCCAAGGGCAAAAGGAAGCAAATTCCACCTTGACTTGATGTAAATTCAGGGTGGAACTCTCCACCTTGATTTGATATGGATTCAGGTGGGACTATCCCTGCAATCTCCAGTTACTCTGACTGAGCTGAGTCCCTGTGGCTCAAACTATGTCATTTTTTTTCAAATGATTTTTCATATTTACTTTTTAAAAATTTGTTCTAATTAGTTATTCATGACGGTAGAATGCAGTTTGACACATCATACATAAATGGAGCATAACTTCTCATTCCTCTGGTTGCACATGATGTACAATCACATCAGTTATGTAGTCATATATGTATATGGGTAATAATGTCTGATTCATTCTACTCTCCTTCTTACCCCATATCCCCTCCCCTCCCTTTACTCCCCTCTACCTAATCCAAAATAACTCTATTCTTCCCTACCCCACCCTCTTTATTGTGAGTTAGCATCCGCCTATCAAGAAAACATTCGTTCTTTGGGTTTTTGAGATTGGCTTATTTCACTTAACAGGCAAATGCCATTATTTCATTCTTCTTTAAGGCCAAGTAATATCCTATTGTGTATACATACCACATTTTCTTTATCCATTCATCTATTGAAGGACACCTAGTTTGGTTCCATAGTTTAGCTATTGTGGGTTGAGCTGCTATATACATTGATGTGGCTGTGTCACTGCAGTATGCTGATTTTTAAGTCCTTTGGGTATAAACCAAGGAGTGAGATAATTGGGTCAAATAGTGGCTCCATTCCAAGTTATTTTCTGAGGCATCTCCATACTGCTTTCCATAGTGGTTGCACCAATTTGCAGTCCCACCAGCAATATCTGAGTTTACCTTTTCCCCCACATCCTCGCCTACATTTGTGGTTGCTTGTATTCTTGATAATTGCCATTATGACTGGAGTGAGATGAAATCTTAGAGCAGTTTTAATTTGCATTTCTCTAATAGCTAGAGAGGTTTAACATTTTTTTCATATATTTGTTGATCTATTGTGTTTCTTCTTCTGTGAACATTTCAGTTCCTTTGCCCATTTATTGACTGGATTATTTGTTTTTTGGGGGGTGTTAAGTTTTTTGAGTTCTTTACATATTCTGGAGATTCATGCTCTATCTGAGGTGCAGGTGGTAAAGGTTTTTCTCCCGTTCTGTAGCCTCTCTCTTCACGTTATTGATTATTTCCTTTGCTGAGAAGGAGCTTCTTAGTTTCGCGTTCCTATACATCAGTGATGATTTAGGAAAATTAGAAAACTCTACCATTCACAATAACCTCAAAAAATAAAATAAAATAAAATAAAATACTTGGGAATCAATCTAACAAAAGAGGTGAAAGACCTCTACAATGAAAACTACAGAATACTAAAGAAAGAAATCAATAAAGACCTCAGAAGATGAAAAGATCTCCCTTGTTCTTGGATAGGTAGAATTAATATTGTCAAAATGGCCATAGTAGCAAAAGCACAATACAGATTTAATGAAATTCCTATTAAAATCCCAGTAACATTTCTTATAGAAATTGAAAAAGCAATCATGAAATTAATTTGGAAAAACAAGAGACCCAGAGTAGCCACAGCAATCCTTAGTGAGAAAAGTGAAGCAGGAGGCATCACAACACCAGACCTTAAATTACACTACACAGCCACAGTAACAAAAACAGCATGGTATTGGCACAAAGACAGACATGTAGACCAATGGTACAGTGTGTAAGACATAGACACAAACCCACATAAATACAGTCATTTCATTCTAGAAAAAGGTGCTAAGGGGCTGGGGTTATGGCTCAGGGGTAGAGCTCTTGCCTCACGTGCATTAGGCACTGGAATTGATCCTCATCACCACATAAAAATAAATAAATAAAGATATTGTGTTCATCTACAACTAAAAAAATATTTAAAAAGAAAAGAAAAGAAAGGAAAGAAAAAGTGCCAAAAACACTCACTGGAGAAAATATAGCCTATTCAACAAACAGTGTTGGGAAAATTGGAAATCCATATGTAATAAAATGAAATTCAACCTCTATCTCTCACCCTGCATAAAACTCAATTCAAAGTGGATCAAAGACTCAGGCACCAGAACAGACATCCTACACTTAATAGAAGAAAAAATAGGTCCAAATCTTCACCATGTTGGCCTAGGATCTGACTTTCTTAACAAGACTCCTAAAGTGCAGGAAGTAAAATCAAGAATCAACAAATGGGGTCATCATTATACAAAATACACATATGAAGACTTGAATTTGGTTGTCAACATGCCTTATATACAAACAGAGATATGAAACATTATGGTATATATGTGTATTAAGAATTGTAATGCAAAAAAAAGAGTACATGTATAATGGTATAATTTGGCGTGAACATACTTTATATACAGAGTTATGAAAAATTGTGCTGTATATGTGTAATAAGGAGTATAATGCATTCCACTATTGTCATGTAATAATAATAATAAAAAAAGAATCAACAAATGGGATAGATTCAAACCAAACTGTGTCATTCTTTAATACCCGCAGGAATGTGGCAGTCACCTGCTGACTCAGGCAAAGGTGACTTACAGCACTGAATTCTCTGCACATGACTCACCTCCCTTTCTCCGTTTGTCTCTGCACCACTTTGAAATCACTCTTTACTCATCCCTGCCGAAACCCCAGTTGGATTAGGCTTTGTGATTAACCTCTCCTCCCAATCTGGCTCAGAGAGATCTTTCTGGAACCTGTGGTCTTGACCAGCAGGGAAGCCTGCTTCAAAGAAGGAGCTAAATGCCCTGGGTAGTAACAGTTCCTGCCCCAGGAAGGGAAGACAAGCTTGTCCCATAGAAACCATGCAAGTCTGGACACAAAGCCTCTCTCTCATTGTTGCTGCCAGGAAAAGCCAACACACAAGACACATTCTGCATATCTTATTTAACATTCTACAGGCAGCCCTGGGGATCAGGAGACTGTGGCCACATCCAGGCAGCAGCTCAGATAAACAAAGGCAAGTGGCCATGCAGGTTTCCTCACCTTCTCCCTAGCAGGTTCTGAGAACCATGGGAGTCTAATTCTTGTGAACTGAGACTTGTAAACAAAGTGGGTTCTTGTATTTGACCAGGGAGCTCGAAGCAGTACACAGATCTTTCAAAAGAGCTTAGTGCACATGGCAGATACTCTTCTCAGTTCCTTTGCCTGCAAGATGGGGTGCTTGACTAGATGGTATGTTATAGGGTTGCACATTGCTTTAAGTAGATTATTGTGAGCCTGTATCCTAATAAGTACATATTTGTTCATTTGCAAATTATGCAAACATTTTCCTCTATATCACGATACATAGCGTGCATCTCAGAAGTCTTGTTCCAGTGGGAATGATGAGGTTCAGAGGAGGGTAAGTGTGAGTAGAAGCCCTGGATTCTCACACCTTCTCCCTCTGGGAGGTGAATACTTTGTTTGGGGGACCACAAGATCACATAATCCAGAAGAGCTCCTCCTCATGGACCTCTACACGTGTGCTGTCCATTGTGGTAGTCACTGCCACTTGTGTCTATTTAAATTAATTAAAATGACAAAATTTAAAGCCTGATTTCTCAGACACACTGACTACATGTTAAATGCTCAACAGCCACAGGATTTAGTGGCCATGACACTGGTCAATGCAGATTACAGAACATCTTCATGGGGGGTCTGTTCAGCAAGAAGGGAGGCCACCAGTTCAGGGCTTCCTCATAGCAGCTGACCTTCCCAAAGTCTGACTCAGCGATGTGGGAGCTTCATGAAGCACTATATGGCTTAGTCCCTCCTGTGTCCTGGGTGGGGATGAGGGCTGCGGGTAGCAGGGTTGCTCCAAGCTGACCAGCGAGAGTCCAGCTGAGTTTTCCCAGGGTTGTCCCTGACTTGTGGGGCACATGCTCTCCAGGCTGGTTCCTGCACGTGTGCTTCTCTGTCCTGCAGGTACGAAGGGAATTTCTGGCAGAGCCGTGCTCCCTCGAGAACCAGCAGACTGCGTAAGCCCCCATGGGTGCCAAGAAGAAGTTGTCCCCGTCTCCGACTGGAGGGGCCAGAGCCACATGGGATCCTCAAGAACTCAGGTAAAGCTCCCCTTGGAAGTGAACCCAGATTGGACAGATGGCTGGAATGTAGGGTGCATGGCAGCTAGCCCAGCTCTAGCAGGGACAGTGTCAAAGTGGATGTCTGTGAGATAATGAGAGGGACCGTGAGGAGACAGAGCCTCCCACACTGAGCAGTCCATGCACATCCTGGAGTCAGGTCCTTACTGAGCAGAGTCCCTCCAGAGCCTGGGACAACAGGAACCAGACATCTGAGTGGTTCTGTGAGAGCCACTGCTGAGATGATCGCCTGGGAGGCAGGGAGAGCTGCCCTCCCCACGCCCAGAAGGAAAGTACGGGAGCTCTGGAGGCTGCTTCCTGGAAGGGGCTTTTCTAAGCTGCAAAGGCTGAGAACCAGGGCAAGTCACTTACCTTCTCTGGACCCCTGTGTCCCCTCCCTTTCCCCTCTTCCCAGCAGTAATGAGCCCAGCCTGGGCCTTGCTTGCCGAGGGTTAACTGAGAAGATGAAGACCATTTGTGAGAGGCTGCAGGCCCCATCTGGCCAGCGGTGACTGCATTACCATCCTTCTGTGACTGATGTTTACCTCTTTGGTTCAAAGCCTGCCCCGGGACCATGTCTGAAGACTGAGGTTTTTGGTCTTGGGGACGTGTGTGGAGCACCTTCTCTTCCACTTTTGGGCAGCTCCAATGGCCCCTGCAGGCAGAGGGCACTTGCTCCCCTTCCTTCCTCCATTCGTCAGCCCCCCAAACCCTCTGTGGTGGTGGAGGATGAAGACCAATGTTTTGTTACCCAGAATTTAAATCAAGGCAGGTGTTTGCTCTAGTAGTTGGATGGAGAGTTGTAAAGGCAAAAGATATGTTTTAAGGAATGTGAAGGTCCTTATTCCCATGGGGAATAGGGTGAGGGGAGGTGGAAGTGCACTCAAGGTGCCCAGTGCTGCTCTTTCTCGCCCTCATCTGCATCGTGTTGCTCCTTATTCCATGGCGCTCACACTGGGCTCTGCCTGGTGACCCCTACCCCAACCAAGGAAATGCCTCAAGGCCAAATGCTGCTCTGCACACCAGCCCCAGACTGCAGGCTCCCACACCAAGCGCCAAAGAACACAGTGCAACTCTTTGCTTTGTCACGGGGCCTTCCTGTGACTGTGGCAGGTGACATCAGTGTCACCTCTGTGCTTTCTAGACACTATGCGTGCCCACTTCCCTCTCTCTCAGAGCCTTTTCCACCTGTACCTACCACTGGGCATCCAGGTGCAGCCTGGCACTCTGAATGGTAGGTCACAGCTCAGAGCCCCTGGAAGGTGAGGAGTTGGGTGGGACTTCTGGGGCATGGGTGCCCCATGTGTGAGGGGAGCCCCATGGGTATCATGGTCCCGTGGCGAGCTCCTTGATTTTTGTCTCCATGGACCCTGCCTTCACCTCTCTTCCATCAAGTCCAGTTCTTGAATCTTCTGTTAGGCGGGTGTGGAACTATAGTGACAGCTGTGACAGGTCACCTGCTGAGGCACTGGCAGGGTGGCAGGCACAGCTCTGTAGGTCAGGGAGGTTTCCAGTGGGTCCCAGTGTGGATCTCATTGGACCATCTGGCACTCTGCCAGTTGACCCAAATGATGGAAGTCCCCCACCAACTAGCTCCCTTCCCAGCACCTTAAAGACAGCTTCATCCAGGAAACTCCTGCGGCCTCTGTTTCCATTTTTGGGCTCTTCACTGTGCCCCTGAAGGGGAAGGGAAGAAGATAATCCCTGCTCTGATGAATGGGATGGTGGGTGAAGCCAGGAGAACCAACTGACTCTCCTTTGCTCCCATCTTACTGGGAATGACATTGTGGCCAGTCAGCTTCCATGTGGGGTCTCTGACGGTATGGCATTGTCCCCTGTCCAGTGCCTCAGCCATACAATCAGAGACCAATGCCTCCTGTGACTCACTGAGAGGTCAGGGGAGCTGTGTAACTTATGCTGAGTGCAGTGCCCAGTGTGACGCTTGATAATAAGGGTCTTTGCTATTCATTGGAGGACCAGGCCACTTGTGGGCGTGTTAGGGGAGAGACACGCAGGGGAAGTTCTCTTTGGGGACAGGGGGCTTCTTCTGGAAAGCTGGGTGTGGGAGAACAAGGCAGGGGCTTTCTAGACGGGGATGGGACAAACGCAGGCTCATGGCCAGAGGGGAGGATTCTAGGGAGGACTCTGGGGAGGGAAGGGGGAGTGTGAGGCCCTGTGCAACGGGCAGCAGCTACTGGGCATTTCTACTGGGGTTCTTAGGTTGCTGTAAGAAATCACCATACACCTGGTGGCTTGAAGCAACTAAACCTTATTCTCTTTCAGTCTGGAGTCCAGGAGCCTCCCAGACCCTCCAGGGGTTCTGAGGAGGACACTCCCTTCCTCTCCAAGTTGGCTCTGGGCGTTCCTTGTTTTGTGGTCACATCATTCCAGTCTTGGCTTCATTTCCACATGGCTTCCTCCCTGTGTCACCATGGGTCAGACCTCCCTCTGACTTTTTCTGTGTCATTGGATTTAGGCTGCACACTAAATCCCACTTGGTCTCATCTTGAGAACCTTGAACTGATTCCTTCTGCAAAGTCAATCAACCAACCATAAAAGTGACCTTTTGCCTAGTAAGGCCACTTCTGGAGGAGCTTTGGGTTAGGACTTGGGGGGCACTATTCAAACTGCTTTATGATTTCTCCCCATCAAAACTAGTGGAAATGATCTGAAAGTGTGTTTCTAAACGAACGACACGGACACGGCGTGTACAAGAGTGTGCATCATCTGGGCTCTCAATGTTTGTCGGCTGTTTTTGCAGAACCTTAATTATAAACCTAAACCATAAAAACAGACATGTTCTTGCCCCCTGCAGGACGTGTTCCACACTCTGGGGAGCGGTAGTCTAGGTAGCTTCTCTCCTGATGGCTGTGGGACCCATCAGTTCCCTTTAGGGAGAAGACCTGTGGCTGGCTACCCGGGCATGGCAGGGCCTTTGGTGTGGCTATGCACACAGCTTTACCCCCTGGCCACAGCCATAGGACGGGGCTGGGCCAAAGCAAGTGGTGCCTGCTCTGTCTGCTTCTCCTCGGTGGTAGATCCTACACGGCTTCCGTTGCAGGCGCTGCCTCTTCCTATCAGGTGCACACACCTGGCTCGCTTGGGGTGACCTAGAAACCCTGAGACACGCAGATAGACTTTCACTGTCCTTTCCTCCCTTCTTCCCCTTAAAAGCCTCAGGGCAGAGTCCTGTGCCCACCTAGCAGGGCCTGTGGAAGAGCCCCAGAGGTCCTGAGGCTCCCTCCCTTTGGGGGAACTAGTTTCTATACATTTCCTGTCTTGATACCAGCACTTCATGGCTTTGTCACACCATGATCCCAAGAGCAAGGTGGGGTCCTAGTGAGGAATGTGTCCATACCTCAACAGAAATAAAACCTGAATATAGAGATAGGAAAGCAGGGGCCAACCGTCGTCAACTCCTGTTGGGAGCATAGGTCCCCCTGCCCACGCAGGTGACAATGCCCAGGAAACAGCCTTCAGTGGTGACAAATGTCTGTGCTTTCATTTTTATTATTTGAGCAGCAGGTTGAGCTAGAAGCCTGTGTCCCTGGTGCCCCTTTTCAAAGGCCTCCCACTCCAGCAATTATAAAGGACAGGGAGAATGGGCATTGAGGGGCAGGAGGAGCCTGCAGATGTGTTGGAAGCCATGGCCCGGGGAGTATTAATCACCTCCCATTCCTTATTGAAGTGTCAGAGGGGGACTAGGGAAGGCTGATCGTGCCGCCTGCAAGCTGGGGTCCACAGCTCGTGATGGACATGGAGTCCGAGGTAAAAAGAAAGAGTGCATCAAAATAAATGCCGCCTGGAAACCAAAGGGGCCAGAGGAGTTTATTACCACCACCTGCCAATATCAATATTTCACAGCAGAGTGACAGGCACTCCGAAGGCTCTGGGTGTTTGAAGACAAAGTGTTGTGACTTCAAAGGAACCTAAAGCTGGGCCTTGGTTGCCCCCATTTACAGACAACTTGCTTGGAGCTTCTTTGACCTGGCAGGTCCTGGAGGGGAGATCAGAGCCGACCCCCGGCTGGAGAGTCCCTTCACTCTGTGTGTGTGTGTTTGGGGGTGAGGGAGGATGACCGCTTTCCCACTGCAGGACAGGGAGGCGTGATCTGGCCTAGGTGACCCGTGATGCTGTAACTTGGGAAGCTTGATGGAGTTCAACAAAGATATTGACAATGACCTTTGGGGAAGGGGATTGGCCAATTAAAAGGTAGGAAAAACATCAATCTCAGCCCGGATACACCAACAAGATGAGGAAGACATTTACAAACAGTGCTCAGGAACATCTGTGTCCAGGGGCTGCAATATGTCCTAACCAATTTTTTTTTCTGGTCTTCTTTATGTTTTGGAGACTCTTCCTGTCAATAACTTAGGAAGATGAGAGAGAGGATGTTTTTTAAAAAAATGTTTTTTTTCAAAAGATGTTTAATTTCTCTCTTCTCCAAACTATTCCAATAGCTTGGTGCTAATCATTGGAATTAACAGATGGCTCGGTGGTGAAGTCATCTGCAAGCAGAAGGCCAGAGGAGTTATGAAGGATAAAGACCTAATTTATGAGATTTTACATTAATTAGAGCCCATGAGACACTCCTGAGAACGTGTTTTCTTTCTTAAACCTAAACCGAGTAGACCATCCTGGCCAAGTCTCCAACAAGGGATCCGACGGGGCTGACTAGAACTTTCTGTTCAGTTACTAAGCACTGTGGGCTCACCAGGCACCCCAGCTAAATGTGGAATGTGCAGGCATATCATTGATTTTTTCATATCACGGTTTCAAAGAACGCTGTTCATTGGCCACATTCACTGGAGTGTCAGGCTGTGTGTGCACTGGGTTGGGGGCCACTCACTGAAGGGACTGGCTCTTGTATATGAAGCCACTGAATGTCCCAAGGAAAGCAAGCATCTGCCTTAGACTCTAAATTGTCTGTATGGGATACCCCAGTCGGGAGGTGTGCCAGCTAAACCACAGCATAGGAGACCCTTATCTAAATTCAGACCTCCACTCTCTCTCTCTGCTTTCCATAGCATCCATACAAGCCCTTCACATTAATTTTCACAGTGTAATATACAGGAGTCCCCTCTGACCCACAGCTCTACCCTCCACTGTTTAATTACCCGCCATCAACTAACTTTGGTCTGAAAATGTTAAATGAAAAATTCCAGAAATAAGCCATTTGGAAGTTTTAAATAGCTTTTATTCAGTCTGTTGCTATTGTGGTTCTATTTCGTCATGTGTTATTATGGTTGATCTCTTAGTATGCCTAATTTACAAATTAAACTTTATGGTAGGTAGGTATGTATAAGAAAAAGCAGAGTTTTTATATGGGGCTTGGTGTTGTCTACAGTTCCCCAGCCACTGGGCTCCTGCAAGATGTCCCCTGTGGATAAGGGGCTGCTGTAAATTGGCCACCAAATGTTAAGAGACATGAAGTTGATGAACTGACCATTGGAAACCTGTGTGATTCACACTCGTTGGCAGAGTCAGACTGGGTGACAAATGAACAAGAGAGAACGAGGCAGGGTGAGAACTCCAAGAGGGAGGTGGCTGCCCCAGGCTTAATGAAAAGTCCCTGGAAAACCGATGAAGTGCTATAATGTGTTTTTTGGTGAAAAAAAAAATCCTTCTTGAAGTTCTTGCTATGAAAATAAATAGGAAGTGAGGTGCCACTGCTTGGACCACCCCACAATTTTGTGTAAAAATGTACTCTGTCCTCATCAATATGATGAACTCTAGTTGATCACAACAATTAGCTCAAAGCTTGCCATCAGAACCTGAGGCTGAGGGTTCATTTTGATTTGATGTTTGTGGGCGTGACAGCTTATTTTCACAACTTTTGTTTTCATTGATTTTTTAGGACAAATTCTCAGATGTTAATTCCCTCCTACTTATTGTGGAATTTTGGTCCCCAATGTGGATGGGTTAATTTTACCTAGTGTCCCCTAGTTGCAATGATCGGAGTTAATTAGGACACTGTTTATCAAGTTGACAGGCATCTCTGCTGCCTTGTACCCAGGTTGCCCAGCTGACCTTGTAGCTTATAGAATTGCCACCCTCGATCTTACAGATCATCTGATGCCACCCCAGTTTTGTAGATGAAAGCTCTGGGGAGATGAAGGTAGCCCTGAGCATGTGTTTTCTAGCCCGGAATCCTCTATGACATTGGAGTGGGACCATGTTTCAAAGGTGGTGGATCTCATTTCCAAGGCCAGTCTGTAAGGCAAAAATCATCTGGAGTCACAATTATCTTTGAAAATCCCGCAGATCCACCATCAGGGTATGTGTGCAGAACTCTTAACAGAAGTGTTCACACACACACTATGTTTGAGGCCCACCAAGATAAAAGGAGGAAAGCAAAAAGGCCGTCCATCTGAAGAGGAACACGCCTCCCACAGAAGAGGACCGTGAGATTCTCAAGTGCTCCTGCTTTGCTGCCAGTCAGGAGCTATTTGGTTTTAGCATTAAACCTCTAAAACTGTGTTGGCATCCTAATGGATTGGGTTGTTGTGCTGGGGATTGAGCAAGGTAATGGAGTTGTGTCTGCCTGGGTCAGGGGAGGGCCATGGGGCCCAGGGGGGTTTCTACCCTCACCTGGAACACCAGAAGATACCTGCTTGGGCATGGGTGCAATTCCCTGCCTCCTTGTGAGTGCTCCATGCCAACTCGAGCCAGCTGGCACCAGGTGGCCAAAGACCACCCCTTTGACCTGCTGGGGAAAGTCCCCCGCAAACCTTGCCTTGAAATGTTCTTTTCACTGTCTCTTCCCTTAGTCAGGGTCTCACTGGAGAAAGCAGCCTTGCTTCTGTGGTGCACGTGCCTGTGCCAGCTCACGTGCCCTTGTGTTATTTTTCCATTAGAGAAAGCCACTGAAATCCCACAGATCCACACAAAGAGCTGACCCCACCTGAGCAAGAGCCCCCACGACTCTCCTTTGTTGTGGGTACACGATTCGGACGAGGCCACTGCTCTGAATGAGTGTTCTCTTTCCAGAGCGTGGGCGGTGGGGTGAAGGCCAGCATGGCAGTTCTCTGGGACCAGGAGGGGGAATGTTCTCTCTCTGAGAGCTCAAAACCCCTCTGTACACAGCCTCGTTACAGTTCTCTTGACATCACAGTTATTGACCCTGGGCTGCAAAAAGAATCTCATAATTAGGTTTGCCCTGTTTTTGTGTTTGAATGCACATCTCTTTCTGGCTGATGACATACCAGCTTTTTATTATTATTATTATTGAAATCCCTGTGTTAAAAGGACCTGTTCCATTAACTGAGACCGATTCTATTTACTCTGATGCTGGGATACATTAAAACATTCCGTGGTATAAAGAGTGCTCTTATACATTTCCTTAGAAACGCATTTTGTGGAACTGAACAGAGAACATTGATGTGGTTGAGGTTAATTATTTGGGCTTTTGCTGGGCACATTGGAAGTCGTGCCGCTTCTCCCGGTACACAGACTAAAATTGGAACACTGAAGAAGAGCCGAGCATGGCCCTGTGCCCGGATGACACATCTGAAGTCATATTGATTGAGGGAGATGTTTTATTGAACGATAAGAACTACATTGAGTTTATGGTTTTGCAATTTCCTGCAGCTGGCGTGGCTTATAACAGTAAACACCGTGAGGTTCGGGACCACAGTTCCAAGGGAGGTTTTAGAAAACTCTCAAAAATCTAGGAAGCTCATCCACATTTCACCCCCTCACAAACTTGTGTAACTTTCATTCTCGTTGTGCAGACAGACAAACTGAGGCTCAGAGAGGCATTGGTGCCTGCTTGTTGAGTGTGGTGGTCGTTGGCATGGATTCATGTCACTCACGACCCCCTTCAGCAGCCCCGTTGTGCCCATCGGTCGCTCGCCTGTGAACTTACTCACTGGTTTTTTCCTACTCAGTCACTTACAGGAAGCTAAATACATAAAATAAATGTTTGCCACCATTAGAAACAAAAGCCAATACCTAATGCCATGAAGGGAACGTTACAAAGATTAAAACACCGCAGTGTACTTGGGTCAATAAATTCCAGTGGGAATCTGTTGTGAACTGAAGTCCATGAATTCTAGGGACATTCCCTTTGCTAGAAAGAGATCGGGAGAGCCAGGGAGACCTCACAGCCATGTCGGTGTCCAGTTAAGGCTTCCTTCTTTCCATAATCAGAAGAGTAACATAAAATTGGCAACTGTGCCATTTAGATTTAGTTAACTCTGTGCCTGTGAACCACCTAAGATCATGCCTCTCTCTGGCCCCCTTAGGGGTCCCTTTCCTGGGGCTCTCTTGTTCCTCTATGTCCCTTTTTCTCTGTCCATAGGATGGTCCTGGGCTTCTTTTGCTGATCTAGTATTCCCTAGGCTCCAGCAGAACTTTGCCTTGCATAGTTTTAAACCCTACATTCAACACAGCTGATGGCAGGGGTCACAGGGACATCCTGCCAAGCCCTCCTTGAAGAGTCCTCTTTCTTGGGCTCACTGGGGTGGCATTCCCAGCGCAGCTTTGGAAGTGCAGGTTCAAGTTCTGAGGTACTGTGTGGGTGCCCGCAGTAGGCGAGCTGCCCGTGCCGAGGGGGTGGTATGTGCCCGAAGGTGAGAGGTGACCTGTGCAACCAGGGCTTACAGGCTCTGGGGGCCACCTGCAGGGACCCCAGGCCTTTATGGGGGCCTGATCTTTCTCCTGAAATCAAAGGGGACCCAAGGCACGATTAGGGCAGGGGCAGATCATCACATTTGGGTTTTGCAAAGATCACCATTGGCACAAGGTACCAGGGCGGTGGAGGACAGAGCAGGAACAAGGAGGCTGCTGATGGTGGCCAAACCTGTTCACCCTTAAAAGGAGCTTGGAAAAAGTGGTGCTCCACCCAGAGGAACAATACTTGTGGTCATGGACAGATCTTTTTCCAATACATTGTAATATGGTAGGTGAGGCTGGCGCCCACCGTGGCCCCATCTGCAGCCCACCACCCTCTTCAGATAGAACTGCTCAACCTACAGTGGTGGAACCCCAGGGACCCCTGTGTATCACATTGAACAATGCACCATTTCTACTCAAAGAGAGGTTGTTACTCCATACCCCTGACTGCCCATCTATTTCAAGCTGGGGACCAGGGACAGAGCCTCTGGGTGGAAGGTTTTGGGATGTCACTCTTCTCTGCTGACTGGGAGACTGGGTGTCTCCTGTGCTTCATTCTACATGAGGTAGATGTAGAATGCTTCCTATTGCCTCAGCCCAAGCAGAGGGTCCCTCTGGGGAAGACCCTGGAGGAGAATCACTGTGAGAAGGGGTCTCTGAGCACCATGTTGTACCTTTCTTATAAGACTCTGAACTGGTCTCAGATTTTAGCTTCTTCTAGTAGAAGAAGCATTAGAGCACCCCCTTTCCCCAGTCTCATGGGGCTTCATCTTCTGACCCCACAATGGGGGGTGGCCTGGGGGCTGCCCACCTGCTTTGCTTCTCCCGGGGTCTGCTCCTCTTCTGGCACAGGTAACATCCAGGGAGAGAGAACATGGAGAGTCGATGAGACTATTTTTCTTTTTAGTTCACAGAGAAGTTGAGTTTCTCTTGACCAAACTTTAAGTCCACTGGGCACAATTTGATGTTCTCTCCAAATATTAATAGATTTGTTCCTCAGCAGAGGCACGATGTCTCAGCCTGCTCTGGGAGAGTCTTGTCACTGTAAAGGACACAGAGCCACGCAGGACTTCCTCTGTGCCTAGCCAATTCATTAGAACCGGTTAGCAATTTGCAAAAGAGATTAATTGATTTGCAGGCTGCTGAGCCCCGAGTGTTACTCAGTTACCTCCCAGCAAGCTCAGAGAAGCCTGGCCTCCTGGGAACTCAGAAAGCAAACAGCAATATGCGAACTTTCATCAAAGGCTGAGCATCATTCCTCATGATAAACAGAAGCCAGAGAGATGAATTTCTCAGCCCCTCCTGGCTTAGGGTGGGATTTGGGGCCACAGTCTAGACTCCCTGGATAAAATGAGAAGGCTCACGGAGCTGTGACTATCAATATGATAGCATGTTTCTTTTTTAAAGCTCTTATTATTCCCAGATACCCTGGTTGTTATCTTATTTTGAAATGTTGCTCTGGAGGCGGAAGTTTTAAGTCCTTCATACCTGTGTTATGAAGAACTCTTTGGGTTGGGAAGAAAAGAGACTAAATTCAAATTTGCCTGGAAAAGAAAGAAAGAAAAGTAAATAAGTAAATAATTCTCTCACATAACAGAGAGTGAGATGGCTTCAGGTCTGGCTGGATCCAGAGTTCCCTTGGATGTCAGCAGGACTCAGTTTCTCTCTGTTTCTTGGCAACTCTCGACCTGACCCATCTTTCCACGTTTATGTGAGCTGGTCACTTTCCATAAACCAAGTCCCCAAACTGAATCTCACTGGCCCTTGGCCCTTGAGAGGCCTGGCCTGGGGTATCCTTATACCGAGGGAGGGGTTGGGGCCACCTCTGCTATAGCCATAAGGAGTAAAGGAGCAATGATCCCCAGCAGAACACAATGTAAACTGAGAACTGTTTCTTTCTCCTGGTTTAATGTAATGAAGCAAGTACATGGGAGCAGCTGAGCCCCTACAGCCCCTGAAGAGAGGAAAAAGCGAAGGAGCTTAGGGACTGGCGGCGGACCCAGAGTCACCCAGCCTGAGGTTCACGGGCAATTACTAGGGCCTCTCTATGCCAGGCAATGTGTGGGCGCAGGGGACAGAAAAATGGGGACATGACATGGCCCCTGTCCTTTGGGAGAGCCCAGCCTGGCAAGGGGAGCCGGCACAGACCGGTAAACAAGTCATTACAGATGCGGCGCAGTGAGCTGGCTTCCAAAGGAGGGATGCTGACAGGGCCGGCTTCAGGGAGCAGGCAGAGCTGCCTAAAGAGGAACAGAACAAGGAGGGCCCGCGCTCCCCAGGCTCCCAGCCCGAGGCCCCTCGCCCGCCCGCCCGCCCGCTGCAGGGGCAGCATTATGGCCTGCAGGGACCAAAGCTAGCACTCTCTGTCCTCCTTGTCTCCCTCCTTGGATCGTAAAGAAATTTTTGCCATACGCACTAAACTGCAGGAAATGGAGGCACACAGCACTTAACTACTATTTACTTATTTATCTAAAATGCTAAGTGTTCCCCTTGGCAATTACTAATAGATTCCTGTAGAAATGGAGCAACCCATTCAGAATTCTGATTTCTGTGCCCACAGGAGGAGGGAGGGCAGACTGCCTGTGCCCTGATGACCCTCAGCTGGGCAGTGGGTGCACCAGGTGGGAATGCCATTCACAGAGAGGTGGAAGGGTGATGATTTGAAAGATTGATGTGTTTATGTTAAAAGAGAGCTTCTAGGGTGGTGGTGGTAGTGGTGGTGGTGTGTGTGTGTGTGTGGGGGGGGGGTAACATCTTCAGCCCCAAGCCTGAGATGAGGGGGAGTCTCCTTTTGAAAGAGTTTCTGAAAATGATTTTCACCTTTGGCTGGAAGAGCCCCTTCTCAGCAGAGAGCTACATATGAAACCTGTCTTGTTCTAGAATTTTCCTACGTGAGCTGCTGGAGACAGCTGCTGAATTCAGGGGACAAGGCCGGATGGGAAATGTGGATCTCAGGCACAGAGCCAACAGGCTTGCCTACTGGGCACAAATGGGGAACATTTTCATGAACCATTTCGAAAGAGAGAACAGAGCTTACTGTTCCCCCCCCCCCCCAACACCACCTAGCACCTGTTCCTCCTGGGGGCAAAACCCTTTGGTTTGGGAGGAAGGTGAGACTTTAGGATTAATCCTAAGGTGAGGCAGGATGGGGTGACCAATAGTGAGCCCGGGGGTGGGAAGTAACCCCAGGTGGTACAGCTGCCTACCTTAAGTGACAGAAGGCAATTGGCATCTCAATCCCTTTAAGCCTCTTGATGGCGTCATGGAGAAAGTCTCAGCCTGATGCTAAATATGCATTTGGCACCTGTCTACCCCCTTCCTAATCTCCCTTTTAATCAGGGAGAGGTTAGGTCTCAACCTCTACCTAGAATTCGAGAACATGGTTCTGTTTATTTCATTTATTTTTACAGGAGCATCTGCTCCTTCTAATGCCCGGGCGCCTCAAAGTCTTTGCAATCAATTGGCG
Organism: Marmota flaviventris; assembly: GCF_047511675.1. Lineage (NCBI taxonomy): Eukaryota > Metazoa > Chordata > Mammalia > Rodentia > Sciuridae > Marmota > Marmota flaviventris. Next base: position 189,544,183 of record NC_092499.1, on the reverse strand, counting down.
CAGCTGACTTTGCAAAGCAAGTGCCCCCCTCAACTTCCTTCGAAGCTGAGGGTGGTCCGGGGCAAGAGATTTCATGTGGGGATTTAGAAAAATTCATTTGAGTCCTGACTTTTCCTAGTTTCTCAGGTCTTCATCTGTAAAATGGGGGTGCAGTTCTGAGTTCATGATTATTTACTGTGGCCCTTGGAAGGCTGGTGAAGCCTAGCTCATCTGCCCCAGAGGTAGTTGAGAGGCCCCCCACTACAGGAGATGGGGTGTGAGCTCACTGTGTGAAGCATGAGGGACACTGAGTGGGCAGGGAGGTGTGCTCAGTTTTCACCCAGGATTTGGAGAAGCCAAGGGAAGGGTGTTGGTGAGCCCTGGAGCCCCATCTTCTCAGAGGAGAGGATATTCAGAAGGCTTGTGTTTCAGCTGTAGGCACACTGTGCTGTCCCTCCTGTGGGGAGATTGGAACCAGAGTGGCCCTCTGAACTGCAGCCCCAGCCCATCCCAGCCTCCCTGAAACCTGCTCTGCTTGGGGCCCTCTCTTCCTCCAGATAATGCACACCCCCGGCCTCTGCCCCAGGCTTGGATGCTGGCGCTGCTGGGGCATGGAGAATCTGTTCCAACAACAAGCATGTTTCCTGCTTCCACATTTTGAGTTTCCTCCAAATGTTTTTCCTCATCTGATTTTCAATATGGCCCCAGGGGTCAGGAGGTGAATGTCATGGCCATGCCCCATCCTAATTAGGAGTCATGTCCAAGTTCATACGTTGAAGAAAAGAAATGCAAGTTCAGTTCCAGGATTTTTCCTCTGCTAGAACTTTTCAAATCTTGGCTGCTTATTTAACTTCAGAGACATGAAAAAGTGATGTTTGTACCACCCTCTGCATAGACATTAGCGATCATTTTCAGCTTTTCCGTTTTTGCTATGAGGCACCTGGCGTGCCGGGAACGGACAAAAGCCATTTTTCTAAGTACCAGAGTTTGAAATTATTAAGTGTTCATTAAGCACCCCCGGGTGCAAAGCACTCTCCGAGATGTTTGTTTCTCAATTTTCTATAATTTCCTTATTTTTCTCCCCTAGCTAAAGGCAGATTGAAAAATGAACTCGGTGCGTTTGAGTCTCTGAATCATAGTTAATGCACGACGCCCCCTCCCTTAACTGCGTTGTTTTCCTCCTGCCTCCTCTTGTCTCTTTTCTTATCAATCTGATAAAAGTTCTTCTTTTTCTTCTTTTTTTTTTTAACCCTTACCCACGGACTGTAACTTTTGCTTTATTCCAACCTACCCTCAGGGGGAAATGCGCAAAAACCGCCTTGAGTAGCCCTCGCCCCCCGGACTGCGGGCAGAGAGCCATGGAAAGATCGAGAAAGCAGCCGGTAGCCGTGGTGCAGCACGGCTCCTATGCGGCAGCTTGGTGTCCGGGCGCAGTGGGGGCCCTGGGCAACCGCCCGCATCCCCCCACCCCGCCCCCGGCCCCGCAGGCCCGCATCCGGGGGGCTGGGGGCCTCAGCTCTCCGAGGACTGTTCTGGAAAAACACAAAGCCCAAGCCCCCCTCCCATCCGCCTTCACGGCTCCGTGACTCCGGCTCTTACATGAGCTGAGAAAAAGGCTGTTTTTCTCTTTTCCTTTCTTTTTATTTTTTTGACAACAACCTCACATAACCTCAAAAAGTTAGCCATGAATTTACCAAAACTTTTTATGAAACTATTTTAACCTCTGGTGGGGGTTAAAAAACAAGCTCTGTGAATTTATTACCCGGAAAAAAAGCGAAGCATGACTTTGTATTTGATGTGAAATCGTCTTTCAAGCTTCAACGGCGCCCCCTAGCGCCGTTTGAGAGAAGGGCAGCCCGGGCTCAGCCGCTGCGGACCTCCCGGCGGGTCGGGGTCTGCGCCCACCGCCGAACTCCCCACCTCCTTTTGTGTCATGCCCTGGGGACATGGGATGGCCAGAGGAGAGCAGGCTGAAGCCCGCGCGGGGGAGAGCCGGGAGTGGACCCCCGAGCCTCGGTGCTGTTTGACGTGGGCTGGACCCCTGCGGAACCAGCGACCCTTGCCGCGTCTCAGCACGCAGGCGACCCCCGCCCGTTTATAACGTTTATTGCTCTCAAGTGCATCCCACCCAGATGCGCGGGAGGAAGAACCAGTTCCCGCAGAGGAGGGCGGCATCCCGCCGGCACCAGGCGTGCCAGGGTCTCGGGGAGGCTGGGACAGAGTCAGGGGGCTTATTTGAAATTGCAGGGACGAACGTGAAAGATGGGGGAAAAGGAAAGGAAGGGCAAGCGGGCTGTTGAAGGACCCTTCGGGGCCTCGCCGCCCGGGGAGACGGCGAGGTGCACAGCAGAACCCAGGATTCCGCCGCAAGACGCGGGTTCCGGGCTCTGCGCGGGGCGAGATGTTTCTATGCCCTCCAACTTGGAAACACGCTCTTTTTCTCGTTCCAAACTAGCCATGTTTTTTAAAAGCACACGGGAAAAAATACTAAAAAGCAGATGTTCCGAAGCAGACGGGCAGGAAGGAGAGCCGTGGAGCCGGCTGCCCAGGAGAGGCTGCAGTATTTCGCACGGAGAGGACGCTGAACCCGGGAAGCCGGAGAAGCCGGCTCAGGTCCGAGTCCTCCCACCTGTCGTCTCAGAGACGCGTCTCGGCTCTTCCGTGCCTTAGTTTCCCCGTTTGTAAAAAAAGGGGTGATAATAACGGTGCCCCCAGAATATATAATTTGAAACAACATTTTTTGCAACATGTAGCTCTCGGGTTCTGGGTGGTAGCAGGGTGCCAGCTCATGCTTACTAAGTTCCCTCGTAGAGGAGCCGGGAACAGAGCTTTGCATTAAGTAAAATCTCCCGTTTTTAACATAAGGGTGATCCATGCGCACCTGGGCCCCAGCACAGCTAGCTTGAGACCCTTCCCCTACCAGCTGGTAAGGGGAGATTGGGGCGGGGGAACGCGCAGAGGGGGCTGCTACCTCTCCCTGCCCCCAGCGCCCCGGGGAGGCCCCTTGAGCCAGGTGTTGAAGCCAGTGTGACCGCAGCTCTGTGTGTGTGTGTGTGTGTGTGGGGGGGGGGGTTAGAATGGATGTGGGAAACACAAGTCCTTCTCTCCCTCTGTGGGACAATACCGAGGGCTCCTACAGCCGAGCGATGTCTTCTGGAGGCTCTGCCCCCCACCCCAGCTAAGTGTTCTGCTCACCCAGCAGCCCACCAGCCCATGCACTCTGCACCCCTTGGCTCTCCGAGGCACAGTAGGCGCCCCATGAGTCCTGGAGGTCCACTGCTGCTGCCTCCCTTCTCCAGCCCTAACCCGTGCTTCCTCGGTCCCTCCTGATGACATACCCTGATGCCCTGACACTGTGACTCCAGTCTGTTCTTAGTGTCCCATGGCTTCGGTAGACCTGACGGTCCGTGCCTGGCACAGCCCTGGCTGAGGGAGCTTCCTCCACCCAGGCCTCCATGCATCTGGTGGCTCCTCACTGGGCACAGGCTCACCTGAGGCTTCCTGAGGGTAGACCAAGCACATCTCCCTGTGTCCCAAACCTCACACCTTTAAAGGGCCTCCAAGTTTACAGAGAAAACAGCAGAAACCACTCACTACAGTGATTCCGAAAGCCACACCACAAAGACCCCCAAGGACCGAGGACGTGTGTTCCCACTTCCTTTGGTCAAAGCATTAAATATGATGCTATGGATTTTTAAAAATCCACACGTTAATGATTCAAAACAAATCGGTTTTGTACATTTTAATATGAAAGCAATTGTTTTCCTTTGAAAATTGCTCCCTATGTCTGTGAGGTTTGTATTTCCATGGGTTTTTCTTTCTTTCTTCAGTCGGGGGGAGTGCTGCATACTGCCAAGCGCAAGGGAAAAGCTCTTTATTTCCACTCATTAATCCCTGCCTGTTGTGTTCAGTTGTGTCTAATTTTAATTAATTTGGATTCATTTAAGTAACATTTCATTATAGATTCAAAGCATAAATATTGTTGATTTTTTTTTTTAAATTAAGAAGTGGGAAACATTTTAGTCAGTTGTAAGATACTTGGCATTAAAGCTCAGAGAGTGCCCGCGGCCTGGCTTGTTCCACAGTCTCCTTGAAGAGCCTGAGGCGGCTCTCCATTTGTTTGGTTCTTTGTTTGTTTTCCCCATCTCTTCTCGGATCTTCTGCTGCCAGTTTAGCAGGACTGCCTTCACTCCCAACAGCTTGAGTCTCTCGAAGCTTCTGAGGACACAGGGCATATTTCTTTTTTGCTTCCTGCTTTGCCACTCAATAAATTCGAGGTGTCACCAAGCAGTCATCTGGGTAGTTAGATAAGGAAGGAAACAATGCTTTCTCCATTAGCTTGCTGAGAAGAATGGGGACTAGATTAATCAACGTGGGCGGGCAGTGCCTCCTTATGAAAAGACTGGCTTCTTCCATCAAAGTCATGACTGCCTCTCCAATGTGGGCACCTTAGATGCCGTCCAGGGCTGAGGAGCAGATGATCGAGCCTTGAATTTTAAGTCTGTCATCAGTTGATGACATTTTGCAAATCTTTTATTCCACTTTTAATATGGTCCCACTCAAGCTGGGAGTCAGCAGACCCCTGGGGGCACAAGGAAACAACAATGTCTTAAGAGCTGGGAGGATGTTTTGGTATCAGTCACAATTCTCAGTAGCAAGGGACTAAAATCCAACTCAAAAAAGGTTTAAGCACAAAAGAGAATTGGTTTGCTCCATGATGAAAGAGCCTAGGGTAGCTCCAGCTGGATCAGGAGACTTCAGCATTATGGCCTGGCTCTGAGTGTCACTTCTCAAATCTGAGTTGACTTCCTTCTGAGTCATCTTCATCAATAGGCCCCTGGTAGTCCCCAGCGGCCCAGGCTTATACCCTACCCACTCAGCAAAGATCTCTGATCAGTGCTCCAGCATCCTTTGGTCTAGTGAGGTTTGGTTTTCACAGCTGGCTCTGAATCGACTCCTTGGCCCTGTGGGTAGAAATCATGCACTTTGAGAAATGGGGTGAAGGCTCATCACCAAGAACTGAAATGGGACCTGCAACTCTTGCAAGACTGAGGGGCTCCATTCCAAAAGCAAAGTGGGATGCTTTTGGATCCCACTTTGGATGCTCCTTGCAGGGGCACTGAGGAGGGAGGCTGAGTCCAGAGAAGAGTGCAAATGTCTATGTCAAGCTACTCATGCACATCCTCATGCACTACTCATCTATGCCTAACTTCTCCCCATTCCTTTTTCTCCCTCCAAGTTCCTTAAGGAGGATACCTGTAAGACATTGCTAAAACAGGAACCCAAGAACCAGTTGCTTGTAAATCACAAAATGCAGGTATTTACCACTTAGGTCCAGCACAAGGCTAGCCCCGTTTCAGCACAAAGATCAGAAAGTTTGGGGCACATGTCTCCTCGTGATGTTTGGTACATTAGTCTCGTGGCCTACGTCCCTTTAAGTCACCCATTACATAAACCATTAGTTTTGTGACACCTTGTATTCTGCTGCTTCTCACGACACAGCTCCAGCTGAACTTGTAATGAGCGTCTTTGATAACGTCTTTGTCATCACTAGAACCACTGGTCTGAGTCATCTAATAGGGTTTTCAGAGCACGGCATTTCACTCTCATCCCGGCACTTTGAGACTGAGTGCATTTGGAATCCAAGCACGATGCCAGCTCAGAACTGTTCCATGACATTGGGGCAGTGGCTTTCATTTCTCCAGGAGGGGCCCCTTTGCAATTTCCACATGTAAACACATTCTGCTTTGCTGTCTTTAAGGGATTTGTTTACAACATCTGGTGCTTGTAATTGTATCTCAAATGCCCGAGAATGATGATTACATGTGTGTTCAAGGTCCTGCCTGCCTCTCCCCCCCCCCTTTTTTAGTGGTAGATGGACACAATACCTTTATTTGTTTATTTATGTGATGCTGAGAATCAAACCTAGTGCCTCACATGTGCTAGGCAAGTGCTCTACCACCGAGCCACAACCCTAGCCCTTTCCTAGCTTTTTTTTGAAAATTAATTTTGTCAATCTAGGAGTGACCCAAACCAGCACTGATTTCAGGCTAACGTACTTTCCTAAACAGTGTTTTACAATTCAAAAGAAAATATGGATGATCCTCAATTTACCATGAGATTTTTTTTCCTGGGAGACCCACTGTAAGCGGGAAGTATCCAAGGTCCAAAATGCGTCGTACCCCCAACCTGCCAAGCAGCTAGCTCAACCGTCCACAGCAGAGGAGGGGTCGTTCCCTGCGTGAGTGCCGATTGCTGCCACCCAGGATCCTGACAGTAGGTACCGCAGAGGGATCCTGGAAAAAGACTCAGATTCAAACCTGCATGCATTCCCCTCTCACACCATTGTCAAGTTGAAACATAATTGTCAAACCATTGTGTGATATTGGGAACTGTCCCTGCACAATGGAGACTTTGTATGGATTTGGTTATAGGGCATCTCTCTTTTCTGAGGGATTACTTTTGGGGGAAATTTTTTGGTGTACCTGTCTTACACCAAGTCTTTTAAATTAACATGTGCTCTGAGCGCCAGAAAAGGAACTGAAATGGGACCTCCGACTCTTGCAAGACTGAGGGGCTCCATTCCAAAAGCAAAGTGGGATTTGGTTGGACGTGGAGAAGGTAGACTATTTTAATATAAGCAGAGGGAGAAAAGACATAGAGTTGAAACCCCCAGGAGTGGTATGCTCACTGTGATTTGTAAATAAACATGGGGCCAAGGCTCTCATGACCCAGTCACTTCCCCTCTAAACTCTCTTACATCCTGTCACACGTGAGCCCTAGGGAGACACCTCATTTCTGAATCATGACATGGTATGACATCTGTTGTATTCTGCTGGCTGAGGTCAATCATGAGGCCAGCACAGATCCGAGGTGTGCGGAAATCGAGTCCCCCTCCTGATGGGAGACCTTGAAAGTCCCATTACAAAGGGTGAGAATACAGAGTGGTGGAGAAGTAAGGCTGGGTTTTATTTTTTGTTTTTATTATTTTATTTTATTTAAATCCTTCAACCATGCAGTCCCTTTGGGGCATGTGAAGCCACTTGGGCAACACTTGCAAGGAGCTAGTAACTCACAAGGGACTTGCTGATACAACAGGTGTCTAGGGACAGAATCCTGGGCTAGCCCCGCTGGCCAAGGACCTCACAGGTGACCCAGGTTCCTCTGCTCTCCTGCTACCCTGCCTTCACCCTACACCACTCATTCTGTGGGGAGCATGATGGCTGCAGCACAGGGGGCAGGGAGAAGAGTGTCAGGGGGACTGTGAGCAGCTGGAGGGGGGGAGTGCAGAGGCTGTGCAGTGTCTGCCCAGCAAGCTTCCATCCAAGGCCATCCCAGTTAATTAATTAATTAATTAAAAAAATAATCTTAATTAAGCAACAAGGAGAAATCATTAAACGTTTTAGGTGATGCTTGCATGGGACTGGGGTCAGCTAGCTCTTTCTGTGCAGTACCTAGCAGGGCTGTGCAGAGACAGCTCTTGGCTGTGCTAAGCATGCACTTCCTGTTGCAATGACTCAACCCCACCACTGCGGGCAGAAAACATCCGATATGTAAATTGACAAGCGTGGGTGTGTGTCAAAAACTTCATCTGCAAAAACTGGTGTGGGGGGGGGTGAGGTTTGTCCTTTGTCATTTGCTGATCCCTGGTCCTCATAACTTGCAGATATGGCAAAATGGTGAAGGCTTAATGCATGGTGGTCAGCAGGTCTGGACCATTTGCCAAGGTCATGGGGGATAACAACATTTAGAAACTAGGCTAAAGTTTACGCTTTCACATCAAATGTTTCCCATGGCAGTGGAATGAAGTATGATAAAGTTTAGGTTTCTCTCATGAAGACTGAAAATAGCAATGGGCTTAAAAAGATTTATGAAGTTTCATAAATAACCATTGGGTGTAAATCATCTGGGTCTCATGTGTGGCTCTGTGGTGTGTGGGGACCTGGGCTCCTCCCATCCTGGTACTCTGCTTTCTTCACCCTAGGTTTTTCTTTTGTGTGGTTCAGAATGGCTGTTCCAGCTCCTATCATTAGATCTGCATTTCAATCAGTAGAAAAAAGGGAAAAGGAGGGTATACACTTTCCCTTGAACGACATGCCTTGGAAATTGTATTTATCACTTCTTCTCACATCTCCTTGGCCAGAACTGAGCTACCTGGTTATGCTTGACTGCAAGGGAAACCAGGAAGGATAGGTTTTAGCAGAGCAGCAATGCACCCTGATAAGAAAGAAGACTTACTAAGAAAAATGATCAGAAATAGGTATGAGTTAAGACATAAGCAAGACCTGTAAAAAGAACATACTTATTTCCCTTAGAATAATTTAGTCAGTATTCAGACCAGCAATGCTATTTTCCAGGTACTATTTTAATGTTAAGTCTTCTGTTTGTGTCTTGACCAGGCACCTTTCCAAGCAGTAGGGCGATCTTATCCATTATTGCTCTCCCCAGCACAATAAAATGTAAAATTAAAAAAAAAAAAAGACAGAATTTGTGAATTCAAGTTTGAGGGAAGCTGGGGCGTCCCTTCTAGAGTCGCAGCAAATTCACATGTTGGTGTCCATCAGCCTGGGAAGGTGAGAAACTGCATCCCTGCCCCCTCCACTCCCTGCATACCCCCACCTGGTAGTAGATGAGGACCAAGGTCTGGCCTGAGTGGGGAGCCTCCAGGCTGAACCTGTGCTGCTGCTCTCCTGTCATCTCTATGGAGTCCTTGCTGCCTTTCCCATGGTCACCCCTGAAGAAGTCTCTTGTTCTACGCTGAGCTTTGGGATGACGTGGAAACTCCGTGCTCTGATTTATACAAAGGCACCACCCCACAAAGTTGTGTGAGCCTCTGGTAATCCACATACTCCTATGGTGACCTCCCAGCAGCCCCACTGACCCCTGGGAAGAGCATGTGGTTCTGCTGAGACTCTACTAGAGTGGACCTTGCAATCTGTTCCTTCCTTAAAGTGCCTTCAGACACAGGGTCTGTTACCTTCAAGATCCATATTTAGCCTTTAAAGAAAACTACCTCTTTAAAGAAGGGGGAAAAAAAACCCTGATGAATGCAAATTGACATTAAATGGAGTTTTAAAAAAAGATTGAGGTTTTAAAATATGATTATAATCAGTGACAATAGTGGAGGGGAATCACATCATTATTGATCTCACCCATGGGGGGTGGGAGGGAAGGACTGCTGGGAATTAATTGGAAAAGGAGCATTTCTGTTAAGCCATTCCAGCTGTTAACTCTCCCTGAGTGGCTCCAGACCAGGGACCTCTGAGATGCTGAGCTGTTGGTCACCTTGTCATGACTCTCCCACGGGATCCACAGTCGTGCAGAAGGGGACATCTCCAAGCAGGTGTCCTGTATGGGATTTTGTGGAATGGAGTGGAAAGAAAACCTGGAATGCAGGCTTTAGGATCAGACTGACTAGTTTTCAGGCACTAAGCTCATTGAAGAGATTTTTAGTGAGCACCTGTTATGTACTGCATGCATTGTTTTAGGTGTTGGGGACACTGGTGGTTGGGACAGGCCACTAGTGAAGCTGATGGTCCTGCAGGAGGGCAATGGCCCCTGTGCTGGAGGCTGCCCCAGATATGAGCTTGGTGCTGTGGTATCTACTCTCTTCACTTCTTCAGCCTGTCCTGTTGGAAGGGCTGGGATTCAGCCCATTGTATGGATGAGGTCCAGTGAGGGAGTGACCTCTGCCTGGGCGCCATTGTCCACAGGTGGCAGAGACAGGACTTCAGCCTGGCAACTGGCTCCAGAGCCTGAGTGCTGGGGGTGTGTGGGGCCAAGGCCCCCACTTTGTTTGACCTTGTCCTGTTTCTGCCTTGATATTCTAAATAATGTTGAATAAAGGCAGCATGTCTGGGTTTGCAGGGGCTCTGCTTGCAGCTACTTTGTCTTGAAGGCATTATGTCCCGGTGACTGTTGAGGAAGTGGGGATGAGAGAACTGAAACACAGGTGTGCTCATTTCAAGGACTACTGAGAGGGAAAAGATCCTCCGTGCAGAAGAGCCCTTAGTGGGGGGGTGAGGTTCTTAAATCAGTCTAGGTTTTGAGACAGCTGTCCCTGCACAGCTCTTCAGCCTCCCCAGGGGGAAGAGGGTGAAAGTGTGGATTTCCAGAAGGTTCTTAAATCAGTCTAGGTTCCGAGACACTCCAAGCAATAGAAGTGAAAGAATCGGTCCCCGGAAGTCTCCCCCAGGAGAAGGGAGTCTGCACGGAGTTTCCAAGAACACAGGGCCTTGAGTGGGTTTTTATGTTTCAATAAACTTCTAATTTTGCAACATTTACAGTAAAGTTGTGAAGGTAATAGAGAGTTCCCACCTACTCCACTCCAGTCCCTCTTCCTGGGCATCTGGGCTGATTCATACCCTGATATACTCACTATTGATACATTATGGCCAAAGAAACTTTGTGGTTTATTTACATTTCCCTAATTTCCCTCCTGAGCTTTCCTTGTCCCAGGACCCCCAGAATTCCATGTGACATTAAGTTGACATCCCTCATGGCTCCTCTGGGCTGTGACTGCTTCTCCACTTTCCTTTCTGATCATAGTTTGGAGGAGCACAGCGGAGCGTCCGGGGGGTCTGTGTGGTGTTCCTGTCACCACTTGGCGGGGTCTGTGGGCATTGAGGAGGCCTCGTCACACCTGCCCTCGTCCCCGCTGCTAGCTCAACTTGTGGCTGATGATGCTGACCTGGATCACCTGTTGGTGAGCCTGGCTTCTCCTCCGTCAGCTTCTCACCCACAGAGTTCTGCTTTTTCTCCTGGAAGCATCCAGCGACGCCTCCTCTGCTCCTGCACAGCTTTCCCTTGGAGGCAGCCTCTGCCCTCTGTCCCGGGGTCTCCCCGCTCACCCACTCACGTCCCTGTGATGCATGGTTTAATTAGCGTTTCTGGAACACAGTCAGGCCAGGCCCTTTCAGAGCTGCCTCGTGAGCTCAGTCCACCACCGTCTCTGCCATTATTGGAAAAGTAAATTACTCATATTTTTCTTGAAAATACTTGATAGGAACTGCATTAGAATCGTCACTGAGAAAATATACCCTGAGCCTATAATCAGAGAAAAGATGTTACCTATAAAATAAATAAATAAAAAAAGAACCATAGGGTTTGTTTCTGCACAGAAGCCTATTTTAAATTTTATTATTTATCCTGGAGTATTTCATCAATCCCACCCCCTCTTGGTATTTATTAGCAGGTGAGCCCGGCTTTCTCCCCCTCAGAGAACCATCATAACAGAGGAGCGAGTTCCAGGTTGTCTTCCGGCAAGAGGAGGCTGCAGAGGCTCCGCGTGGGAAGACGGATGGCCTTGGGTCCCCCTAGGCAGGGAGAAATATTTCTGAGGGAAATAGACTAATAATTTTTTAAGATAGAATTTTCGAAGGCTGTTTTTGCATAGTGAGGTTAAAAATGTCTCTGACGGGAAGGACACTGGAAACCAATTTTTCACGCTGGCCATCTGTCAGTCCCTGCCCTTCTCAATATGTGTCTGGGCCTCCTGAGTCCCTTTGACATCCTTGTAGACTTTTTCCTCCTTTGGGGCCTGTCCGGGATCCTCCAAAGAGGCTCTGGCCATGTGGTGGTAACTTTCTCTGACTAGATGCAGCCACGCGGTGACCCAGTGCCTGTCTGCCGTGGCCCAGTGTGAGCCCCTCGGTCCATTCTGCCCCTCTGGTTCCTGCTGTGGTCCTCCAGGTCCAGGAGGAGTTAAGGGCATGGAAGGCTGTTCCTCCCCCTGCGAGGGGCTGTGCTTGGCTGGCCCTGGGCCTTCCAGGGGTCTGCAGAGATGTTCCTGGTGGAGTGAGCCCACTCGGCCCCTCACGGAAGTCCGCCTACAGACAAGTTGAACAGTGAGAGCCAAGATGGTGCCCTTTTGTTCCCCTCCAGCTTAACAAGAGAAGAAAAGGTTTTTTTCCCTTTCTTTTTTTTTTCCCCTCCGTTTCACAGATCTTGAGGGAGAAGTTAGGAGCATAACAAAACTCTCATCTGGAAAATGTCCCTGAACCTGCAATTATGGGAGAGTGGCGCCCTGTTCAGAGCAGAGGACAGCCTCAACACGACGCCTCTTCAGAGGCTGTTGTCTGCACCAAGCCACCTCCGCTCCTGTGTCCCTTCCCTCTCGCATTCATCTGAGGCCAGCTCAGGTTTCTCACCCAGAAACAACCTTCAAAATAATGAACTAGACTTAATAGTCTTTCCTAGTGGTTACGGACCATTTGGAGAGAAAAGGGACAGCCTTGGGTTCTCGATAATGGAGAGAACGGGAGAGTATTTTTGAGATCAGATGGACGAATAATTTTTCAAAATGGACTTTTTGAAGGTTGTTTTTCATGGTTGTCTTAAAAAGGACGGAAGGGCCGTGGGAGGCTGTTCTCTCTTTGTACCTTTCTGTCTCGCTTTTTTCCTGTGATTTTTGTCTCCAGAATCTGTTGGAGCCCCCATAACTTATTCTCTTGCAAAGGCTTCAGGGTCAACCCCATGTTCGGGATCTTTAGGAGTTGACCCATCCCCTACAGGAAGGTGTCTTTATTGGTAATAATTACTAATCCTAAATCAAGGCTGTGCCCACAACCAGCCCTGGTCAACAGCCCCCAGAGATACAGTGCCGGAGCCAGGTGGAGGCGGAGTGACAGACCTCCCTTGGGCAGTGGGTCCCAGTCAGTTTCCCTGCCCTCCACCTTGAGGCAGGGTGGCCAGATTTAGCAGAAAAAATTGCACACTCTCAGTTAAGTTTGAATTCCAGATAAAACAAGGGAAGCATGTATTTTTTAGCATAAGTCTGACCCAAATGTTGCATAAGACATGCTTAAAATGACCCCTTGTTTGTCTGAGATTCAAATGAACTAGGCACCCCCATCTTTTACCAGGCAACCCTTCCTGAGTCCAGGCTGTGGAGGGGCAGACCATCACCCTTTCGGTCATGGTCCCCCTAGGGGGATTCTGTATGCTTGGACATTTCAAATCTGATTTCAAATTTTCATTCTGATCAGTTTGGGTTCCTGCCCACACCTGCCCAGCTGTTCTGGGGCCCTTCTTCTGATTTCTGGGCTGTTATTTCAAGACTAAGCTGGTTGCCCCGTAGAGGGATGAGGCTAGTTCCCACCCACTGGGCATCCTGAACCTGCACCCCATGTGCCTGGAATCTGTGCATTCTGGTTCCTTTGCTTCCCTGCACCTGACTGCTGGGCTCGGTGAGGCACTTCCTTCCCCAGGCTCTGTCTCAGTGGAGATGAGGGGAGGGCAGCCAGGGTCCTGACTCTCTATTTTTCCAACCTTAAAAAGCCACATTTATACTCCTTCTTTCCAAAGCCAATATGTGGAAGAAAAGGGGTTAATTTCTTTCCTCTCTGAGACTGGAGACAAAGCATCAGAGCTGCACCCTTCTGGCTTACAAAATAGACGCAGGAGCCATGATCTACATGAGCCTCTGTGCAGGGCACATTTTTACTCTAAACCCTATTTTAAATTTTATGACCTAGCTCATGCTATTTCATCTCTTCCCGCCCTCCCCCTGTATTTATTAGAGGTTGGGTATGGATTTCCTTCCCTGAGAGAACTTCCATAATAATGAAGCACACTTGACAGCCGCTCACACAGGGCAGGGGATCTGAGGAGGTTCTGCGAGGAAAATGGATCGCCTTGTTTTCCTCTGTGGAGAGAGGGATGCACGCGGGGTAAAGTAGACTCATAATTTCTCAGTGTAGAAGTTTGAAGGCTGTTTTTGCATAGAGACGTGCAAACTCCGGTGAGTGCGTGGCTGTTCCAGTGACCATTTCCTGCCACGTGCTCCTTGCCTGTTCTACCTTTGTTCATGTTCACGAGGGGCCCAGGGGCCTGAATGACAAAACTGAACAGAATGGTTCTCTGCGGGGTGTCAGGCCTCTCTCCTTATTCTCCTGTCGTGGGGACAGTGTGAGGGGCTTAAAACCATCGGCTTGGTTTACTCCATGACCATTTAAGCTGGGCTTCTCTTTTCTGATTTGGAATTAGTAATAACATGTTTTAAAGCTAGCTGGGGAAGGGTTCCTGACTAGACAGCACCTGAGCTCCGCTGTCGCCTGGAATCCCTCTTCACTGGACCTCAGTTGTTCACACTTGGGTTAGTTTCTCTTTCTGTGAGTGTTTTGAGCAGACCCTGGGACTTCCACTGAGAGGAGATCCCGGGAAGGTTATCCCACATGCCCAGCTGTCTCTCACTGGAGAAATCCCCCAAGCTGACAGTATCATCGGGTTGGGTGCCCAAGGCCCCAACCACTGGGACCTGCCTAAGACCGTGCTGGGTGGGAGCCTAGGAATTGCCAAGGAAGGGGTGACCTCTGAAGTGGCCTTCCTTCCCCTCCAGGCAGGTTTGCATCTTTGTTTTCCTGCCCCCCCCCCCCCCCCCCCCGACAACCCTGAGCTTCTGGGTCCGTCTCTCTCTCATCCTTCTGCAGCCTGCTCCCCTGGGATTTTCAGGGTATGTGACCTGTTTTTGTTCTTCTGCAGATGGGAGCGAGAAGCTGCCAACCACAGTTTCCTCTCCTGTGCTTTTGTAGGACTGCAGAGTGGACTCCTTTTGTGAGCAGCGGGGTAGAAACCATCAGGAAAGACCTTTCTAGTTTTTACAAACCTTCCAGTGGACATTCTAGGTGGTTCTCCTAGGTCAGTTGCTGCTCTTAAAAAAATAGCCCAGAACTCAGAGTTCCCGATGCATTTCACAGGCTACAGGTGATCTCTAAGGCACCTGTTACTTTCTGGCCCTCTCCCCTTCCTCCGCCTTGTTAGTAGTCCTACTGTATTTCTAGGTGGGCTTTTGGGCTTGGGGGGAGTTGAATTTTAATTTTCAGTGCGCTTTCACTTTCAAGTGTGAAGACACTGGGGTAAGGAGTCAGGCAGAGTGCTCCTGAAGTGAGAATGTTCTCTAATTCCAGATCCGTATCACAAAGGACACCTTTTCCAAAGCTGATGTGAGGACAGGAGAGAGAATTCATAGCACTTTGTAGGCTGAGGTCCATCTCCTCCTATTGACTCTCTCCCCTTTGTTCCTCCCACCTCAACTTCCAAGTTGAGTGTGACCTTGGAGTTCAAGTCCCCACCATTTTCTCAGCAGGGTTGAGCTGGCGCTGGAGATTTTGTTCTCTGCTTCAGTCTGAAAGAACTCAAGACCGTTTCCGGTATTTCTTGTTGGAATCCATAGAAACCACGTCCAGGCTTTTGCTAAGAAAACACCACTCCAGACGCCTTACAGAAGCTTTGCGGGCGCCCAAGGACTCTTTCTTTTTTCTTTTTCTTTTTCTTTTTTTTTTTTGGAGGAGGAAATCTTGAGAAAAGATGAAGAGAGGAGAAAGCATTTCAAATATCCCATAGTCCACCCCATTGACTTTCTTTCATTATTAAGTAAACCGCACTTCTAGAATAAGTCAGTAGATTTTGGTATGGACATTTTCAAAGAGTAATTTTGGACCTTGTTTGTTTTCCCCCCTTTATTTGGGACCCCTTGTGTTCAGGCGGTGTTTAAACCTTCCATCCCTCTACATTGCTAGGATATTTCAACTGGCTCTTCCACTAATATTGTTTGGAAGAAATGTCTGAGTGGACAAAAGTGTTCAGCTTCCCAAACCTTTCCCCTACCACGCAAAAGGGAAAGAGAACTCCAGGGCAGGAGGTCTGCAGTGGGAAAAGCCTCCCGAGCTCCACCGGATCTGTACCTGAACACGTTATGGAAACGGAATAGCCCCCCCCGCCCCACATCCTCTTGTCTGATTTTCTTAACAAATTAAGCTTCATGATTTTAATTTCAGTTTGAGTCTAGGTTCTTCCTCGGCGTTGACCTTTCCATGGAGGCTGAACCTAGAGGGTTTTGGTCTCTTTTTCCTAAGTTGATCAGAACCCCAGATTTGGCAAGGGACCCATGTTCTCTTTCTCATACCATTTCTAATTTGATAGGAGCCTACTTCTCCCCCTCTCAGGACTCATGAGGAAGTACAGGGAAGCTCATTCTTCCCAGCTGTCATCAGTGAAATGGACTGGTTTCTCCTTTTTAAGGATGCAAAACTTGTGGAGAAATGAACCTTCCCTAATACCTCACATTTGGAGAAAGGGGCAGTTGTTTCTGGATCCAGTAATGAGAAGCATTGGAAATGATAGTTCAGAGATCAGATACTCTTGATTTCAGTTTTGGACTCGTAGATTTCCAAGGACACGTGAACGTGTGGCATTATTTTTCTCTTCATGGGTCTTCTTTTGCTCCTTAACTTTCAGGAACAGGCAGTGGTTCAGGCACAAAGTAACCTGAACTTAAGAATTGATTTTTGAATGTGACTTTCCACTACCCATCTTTCAGGAAGAGAAAAACAAACAAACAAACAAACAAAAAACCAACAAGACAAAACAAAACAAACCTCTGACAGGGAAATTTTAAATAGATTGCCTTTTGTCAGAGAAAGAGAAAAGAACTGAGTGCCACTAAGAAAAATTGTTTCTGAAATAAAATGTGTGGTTACTTTGAAGAGACAAACCTACAGAGAACTGCACTGTGGAGAGATGCCCTGGCATGTAGCTGGTTTGGGTGGACGTGTTTTTCTGCTCCTCTCTGAGGCCTCGGGACCTGTAGGCCATTTTAGAGATTCCTCAGGCTGTCCACTTGTGACACTCCAGCCAGATTAGGTGTCCTTGAGCTGTGATTCATAGCCCATCTCTTTGCGGCATTTACCTCAATACCAGTCATTGTATAATTATGTGCTAATTTTTCTCTCTTTAGCTAAGTGTGTACTGCATCAACGCTATAGAATTGAGCTCCTTAAATGATTCGCTATCAACCTGTTCTCAATTCCAGGGCAAGGCCAGGGTGGAGGTCTTTGATTTTTTTTCTCACCTTGCCTCATTTATTTTCCTTCTTGCTGGAATCTCTTTTTAAAATTCTGCACATAGTTAAACTTTTAAATGACTGAAATAGTTTAACTGGGCTCCTCCCCACAACATAGTTTAGGGAAAATTCCTAGCTGTCTTTCGTTTAAAAAAATTTTTTTTTTTAAGTATAAAGAACTGTTCCAACATGTCCTCCTAGAGGTGAAATGTTTACCTAACTGTGTAAGAGACAGAGGACCTAAACTGGTGTGAGATGGTGGTATACTTCTCTAGGAGTAACTGGAGGAGGAGGATTTCTTTCAGACTTCACCGTTGTGTCATTCTGCCATGAGGAGATGGACAGGTGGGGTGGGGGCTCCCACTCTATCCCTGTGTCCTGCTCTCTGCCTCAAATCACCTCAGAATTTTTTTCCCAGGGAAAAACAAAATGGCAGCCTGAACTCCAGGGCTCCCTCTTCCACCAGCTCCCTCCCTACCTCTCCGACTAGAGCTAATGGCTCTGTATCATTATTTTTCCTGTCAGAATTAATAGGGAGATATTCTTTTCCCAGAGCCATTAGTTAAGTAATATTGCTTACAGAATTGCTGAAACAGGATAACACCTTCTTCTCCAGGGTGTAAATCTTAAGAAATGATGAGGCAAGTGCTTAAACACATCAATTATATTCCAAAGCCTGAACTTTTCTCTTTACAATTTTCATTTAGATTAAGAAAGTTTGAAATTAATGATCCATAAAGTAGATTCTCTTGATTTAATTTTGGCACTAAAGAATTCAAATAATATTAGCTTTCCTCCCTTCATTTAGTTTCCCTTCTTCTCCACAATTTGTCCTCTCTTTAGTTTAGAGCATTCTCTTATTGTGTGGGCATGATTAAAGTTTTGAGAACACTTTTCCACTAAATTTTTTTTTTTTTTTTAGAAAATGGTAAGTGAAGTGTTCTCAAATTGATTGCCTTTCATCAAAGAAAGAGAACAGAAATGAGAACCTTAGAGAAGAGTGGTTTCTGAAAAAGAAGATTCAAATGATTACATAGAAGAAGGAAAACTCAAAAAAAAAAAATGGAATTACAGAAATACTCTAGGTTCAGCTAGAGATGGAAAAATATCTTTCTCTTCTTTTCATAGGCTTCATAGCTTTTCTCTGCCAAAGAAACTGAACTTTAGTTACCAGTGTGTGGAGACTTATCTTCTTCTATCAGCAGTTTCAGTAAGAGGACTGACTGAACTTTTTTTTTTTTTTCTTTGTGGTGTTGGAGATTGAACCCAGGGCCTTGTGCATGCAAGGCAAACACTCTACCAACTGAGCTACATCCACAGCCCATCATTGGACTTTAGCTTTGCCTGAACATACTGGACACATCCTGGGAATTTGTTTTATTATTTACAGTCCAAATTTTGGAAGCACTATCATAAGTTGTCTTATTTTTTTCTGACCCACTAATGGTATCAAGTAATACCATGCTTGTTGCAACATATACAACAGCACAGACATAGTAAGAAAAGTCTGACAACTCTCTGTCGCCCGAGGCCACCAGAGTTAGGTTGGTGCACATCCTTCTACGCCTTTCTCCACATGCAAGCAAATATGGACAGACTCTTTTTTCTTTTCTTCTAACAGAAAAGGACAATGCCCCAGTAGGAATCACCAACTCTTCTTCATGTACCTTGTAAAAAACTCTCGGCCAACACATGCATAGATCATTTTAGTACTGGCATAAACTCCCACAGTCTGGATATACTATCCTTCGTTTCTCCAGCCTTTCCTCTGCTGACAGATGATCATGTTGATTCCTGCTGGTTTTTTTTTTTTTTTTTTTTGCTATCGTTGCAGAGAACATTCTAGCTCAGTTTCCCAAGGAACAATTGATGGAACAATAGCTTTATCATTATTTTTTAGCTCATCTTGTAAGATATTACCAAATTGCTGTTCAGAAACAGATTCACTCTCCCATAAATGTTTTTTAAACAGTATTTAAAAAATATTTTTAGCTGTAGATGAACACAATACGCTTATTTTGTTTATGTGGTGGGGGGATTGAACCCAGTGCCTTAGTAGGCAAGGGCTCTACCATTGAGCCACAATCCCAGCTCTTAAATGGTATTTTAAAAAGGAAGCTTTACCTCGGCAAGAGGGGAGAACTTTGCTCTCACCGTCACTGAGGCACTTGAGTTTCCTAAATAATCAATGGGTAACCTACTGGCCTCTCATTGGCCAAATTCAGGACATGGAGATGTTGGGTAGCACAGTTGTTGTGGTGGTTTTGAAAATTAGCTATTAATATTTAAAATCACATCAAATGTCAATGTCTAGTTAGTTTCTCTTGCAGAGTGGACAGCTGTGCTGATCAGGAGGCTGGGTCCCTTCACCACCTCTCTCAGGGGCCCCTTCAGTCTGGGCATGAGGATGCTCCCTGCTGCCCCCAGAGCCCCCCAAGGGTGGGATTCGCCTGGCTCCTGCAGCATCCAAGTCGGTCATCTTTGGGGCCAGAAAACTCAGTCACATTACAGGATATTCATCAGCACCCAGGGGCTCACCCAGGAGAGGTGGAGACACCCCCACTCCCACACTCTGAGTCAGGACACCCAAAAAGTCCCCAGTTATCACTTTGGGTTAAATCAGAACCCCTGGTTTGAATGCACTTTCCTGGGTAAATTCTGAGATAAAGCTAACTCTGCAATGTCTCTGGCCAGCCCCCTTCACCAAGCAGAAAACATCCAGAGGACGAAGTGGTCCAAACCTGCTCCTCTCATCTGCAGCGTGGAGATGCAGGACAAGTGGATTTGCAGGTGGTTCTGGGGTGGAAGCTTCGCCTAGTATCTCTCTCTCTCTCTCTCTCTCTCTCTCTCTCTCTCTCTCTCTCACACACACACACACACACACACACACACACACACACGACTTGGTTTTCTAAATACCGTGTGAGGAGTACCACGAGTCCCTGGTGCAAAGGTAGACATCGCCTTTGTTTGCTGCATTTTTTCTTTTGCAGGTGGCCAGCCACCTGCCTGCTGCCCTGCAGCTCCCCCCACAGGGGTTTCTGGGGCCAGCAGCGGGCTGCCAGGGACCCCGGGCTCCCCTTCTCTGCCAGGACATCTCCATCTCTTCTAATGACCTCCCGGTATCTTTTCCAGTTAGAATTAATGGAGAAGTATTAATTCTTTCCCCAAAGCTATTAGTTAAGTTGCAGTGCTTGGAAATTGCTGAAACAGAATAATTTCTCCTTCATCCCAGGGTGTAAATCTTGAGGAGCGATGAGAAGCTGTTTCAGGGGTATCGACTATATCCTAGAAAAGAGGCCCACATAGACAATTTTCACCCAGCAACAAGAAACTTTTAACATGATGACGCATAATACAGAGTGTCTAGGTTCAGTCTGGGCATTTCATGCTTCAAACAGTATTTCTTTATTGTCTCCATTTTTCTTTCCGTGATTTGAGAATCCTTCTCTGTCTCTGTGTTTTAAGGCCATGCTCTTATTGTCTGGACATGATCAAATTTTTAACTTAGAGCAAGATTTAAAATACCATTTTGCCCTCAACACAGTTTAGGTGGAGGTTGTTGGAGAGGGAGAGGACTCATTCTGCTCGCCCTTCATCACAGGAATAGAAAGGAGATGAGAGTCACTAAGAAAAGTGGTCTGCTGAAGTGGAAGATTTGGTCATGATTACTTAGAGGCAAACTTTCCAAAGATCACATTAGGATGGCGCAGAGTGCCCCAGGCTGCGTGGGTAAATGTGCTCCTTGGTGCTCTTGGGCCTGCCCACCTGGGGCTCTTGTCTGGAGCTGCCTCGGTGGCCCACCTCCAGGCACTGATTGCTTTCTGATTGTCATGAACTTCATCCTGCTCCCCTGAGAGGAACAAGCCTCTCTCTACCATTCTTCCTAGTCATGTTTTTTTCCTAAATAGGTTTTATAAAAAAATTATAACAGGATTGCAGAAACCCAAGAGCTTACTGCCAACTGTATGATAACACCAGGTATACAGAGGGCAGTAAAATGGGTAGAATAATCTCATGAACACATGATTCCGGCTCAGGATGATTGATGGCGGTGTGGCCAGTGTGGTTTCCCTCCTTCCCGATGGTATAGGTTGGGTCGGGACCCTCTGGTTTTCCCTTCATAGTGTTCACTATATTTGTTTGGTAGATTTTCTGTGCAATTCTTTGCTTCCTGAATCTCTTCTCCATTAGAGAGTCATCTCTGTGAGGGGGATCTGAGCCTCCTCCACTGTTGAGCTAGCCCCCTGTGTGTGGCTTGTTTCTCTCGGGGCACCCCATCAACATTCCATCAAGGCTTAGGCTCAATAATCAGGGTCAAAAGGGGGCTTCAAAAGTATGGGCTTAACAAACGAGCTCCATAAATATTTGAACAAATAAGCAAAGTACTGTCGACAAGGTGATTGCTTTTAAAGACCTTCCGGCTCTCTAAGTAATCGCACTTTTTAATCGCCAGTGAGTTGTCATCCTTTAATGACAGGAATCCTTCTAAACAGGTTCATCTCCAGTTGACTGACAGCCGAGGAGATGGTGCCCGCTTTTGTGACCATGCTGGCAGCTTTCTTAGAAGGCCGATGCCGGGCACCCACTTTTAGCCCCTGCCAACTCCATCTGTAGACTCCATGGTAATGGAGTTGGGGTGTATGGGAACAAACCCAAAGAAATGTTTCAAATGACTTACATTTTCAGATAATGATACTTGAGTAGTACATGGACTAGCATTTTAGCAAGGCCTAGAATTCTGGCAGCTGTAAGCAGGTTTGAGCCGGAGTGGGCAGCGACGTCCCAAGCTCTCATCCTTTCTTTGCCACATTTTCTTTTTAATTATCTTACATTTCCTATGGCCCTTTCAAGAGGGCTAAATTTACAATTGCTGTAATGGCTGAAGCCGTTGCTTCCTCCTGACGTGGCGTGGCAATTATTTCTGAGAGACATTATTAAAAACGCAGCCTTTAATCAGGGGAAGAACAGAACAGCAGCGAGCGGCAGTGAGAGATGGCTCCTCTAATGAGATCCACGTAATGGCGTAAGAGCAGCCGGTGCTCCTGAGATGGCAGGGCGACGCGGCATCTGTAATTTCTGAAGACGGAGGAAGTGATTCATGCAGTGTGATTCTGAAGCTGGCACAGGAGCACATTCTGTGCCTTCGGATGTGACCAGGGCATGACTGACTTTTTGGAAAGGCCATTCGTTTAAAAGCAAGTTAGTGTCCTGCTTCAATAATCCAAATTAGTTTAACACACTTCGGTGACATTATTTCAGCATTTTTCACAATTATTAGAGATAACTCACTTTTCTCTGTAGACTGTAGGGTCAAAAGCAAATTAAATCAATGGATTTTCTTCCTCCATGCTCTCAGATGAGCCAGAAGTTTTCTGTCTGACTTGCTCTGCCCTTTCTGTTTGAGCTTAAAAACCCAAACAACCTGTTGGGGAGACATTGCCAATTTGATTACTTTCTCTTTGCTAATTAGTTTTGCCTTCCTGTTGGATGGAATGAATGGCCTGGCCATTTTGTCACCGTGGGGACAGAGCTTAAGTGGAGCAGTTGTCCTGGGAAACTGTGGCCACAGGAATGTCCCCATCATTATTAATGTCTGGAGATTCGTCCCCTTAATTACTTCTGTCTGGAGATGTGTCGCAGAGTGAAAATCTGTCTTGACACCATCACTTTCTCCACTCTTACTTCCTTGCTATGATCAAGTCACCCCATGTGGCCCCAGACCCCGGCAACCCTCAGGGATGCCAGGCACAGCCAGTCTAGCAGGGGATGAGGGACCTGCTGAATGGTAGTCTGCCATGGAGCCCCATACCTCCTCCCCAGCCCTGACTCAGGGACCAGCAGCCTGCCTTGCACTTCCTAGGCAGCAGGTAGGAGGACCCTTAGATAAAGATCCAGAGAAGCCTCAGGGCTTCCTACTTCCCCTCGGGGCTGGGGGATTGCCAGACGCTGGGGCCCCTGGTTGAGAAACTGCACCCATGAAGTGCTAGCACCAAATAGATTTTTACAGCCACTTCTTAAATATGGGCCAATATTGAAGATGGCTCCTTCCCTCAAGAGAGCCTGTGACAGGAAGAGAAAGACAAAAACACACTGAAACAAAAGAACACGGGAGAGAGACCCCTGCAAGGAGCAGCAAGACCCAGCAGCCACAGCAATAAGCTGTCATCTGAGTTGCCAGAGAAAAAAGGGAAGGTGACAAAGAACAGGATGCAATTTTAGAAAATGGAAAAGGACCTTAGAAATTTAAAGAATGACAGCAGAAATAGCAACTTATGAGCTGGAATGTAAAAATGGGCACCCTATGGAACCAGTTAGGTGTCCATCAGTGGATGCATGGATAAGGAAAATGTGGTCTATGTACACAATGAAGTTTTATTCATCCACAAAGATGAACGAAATTATCTCATTTGCAGGAAAATGGATGAAACTAGAGACCATCATGTTAAGTGAAATAAGCCAAACTCAGAAGGTCATGTTTTCCCATATGTGGAGACTAGAGAGGAAAGGGGAAAAAAAGGTGGGGGCAGATCTCATGAAAATCAAAGAGAGATGAGTAGAGTAGAGGAAAGAGACCAGGGGAAAGAGGAGAGGGAAGGGGAAATGCAGGGAAACAGTATTGGCCAAATTATATTGTTCTATGTGTGCATGCGTGAACAGGTAACAACAAACCCCACCACCATGTATGGTTAGAATGCACCAATGGAAAAAAATGTGGAAAAAAGATGATGGAATTCTCCCAAAAGAAAACAAGAAGACAAAGATATAGAAAATATGGGGGGAAAAAGAAAAAGAAAAGATTATAGCAGGAGGTACAATAACCTAACAAGAGAAGTTCTATAAAGAGAGAAAATACAAAATAGAAGGAAATCAAAGCAATGGCACATAAGTCCAAGAGATCTTTCAAACAACACAGGGCCATCGTTAATAGCAATGCATTATATTCTTGAAAATTCCTGAGAGTAGATTTTAGGTGTCCTCACTCCACACCCACAGAAAGATAAGTATTTGAAGCAATGCATATGTTAATTTGTTTCATTTAGCTTTTCCATAAAGCATAGATAGTTAAAACAATACAATTTTTAAAAAAAGAAAGAATGAACCATATTTTTCTAAAATCAAAGGACAAGGTTTAGATGGAAAGGACCCACGGCACGCCAGCAGGTGCCTGAAGACACCAGGATCTGCCCCCACCTTTCTCTTTCCCTTTGCTCTGTAGTCTCCACATATGAGAAAACATGACCCTTGACCTTCTGACGTTTGGCTTATTTTGCTTAACATGATGGTCTCTTGTTCCATCCATTTTTCCGCAAGTGACACTGGGCGTGAGGGGAGCCACAGAGCTTCCAGAAGAGGAAGCACACACCATTGCACCAGAGGATGGTGAACCATGAATCATATTCACACAGAACCTGACAGTGCCGCACCATGGGTTCTGGTTCTCTTTCCTTCTTTCCCCCTAACAAGATTTATTATGGGCCCAGAACATGGGAGTGTTAGACTCTCAATAGAGATATTTCTAAAGAAATGAAATGAAATCTTAGGCACTTGATTTTCTTAGGGGAATGATTTTAGTAATATGTCCATCGAAAGCTAAGCAAAAGAGAAAAAAAAATTATTATTTACTCCCAGGGAAGCAGCTTGGGCAGGAGGTGCCCAGCCGTGAGGGTCAAGGGTGCGCCCCTAGACACTGTTTATATGCCCAAATGAAGCCTGGCTCAGATTGCAGAATGGTGGGCAGAGGATGAGAAGTGTGGTGTTGGTGTTGGTGGTGGGAAGAGTGATGTGGTGGACAAGGGTGTGGGAAGGGCTGACCTCTGCCCTGATGGGAAGTCATCAAGTACACAGGGTGCTGTCATCCATAGTCTAGCCTGAAGCTTCTACTGGGGCCACCTGTTGTATGGCAGATAAATCAAGCTGATCTGAAATGAATCTGAGTAAATATGGCCAGGAAGATGATTGGTGGTGGTGGGGAAGGGAGTGGAACACCACATGAAGTAGCCTTTACAATGAATGGGGAACTGTTTGGGGAACTGATGCTGCTACTTCTGTCCTCCACAAAAGTGAAGACGACTTATCTGACCGAGTGTGGACTGGTCAGAGGTAAAGGGAGCTAAGTGACGTGATGGGAGGTGAACCTGGAAGTGACAGGAAGACAAGGACCAGCTCTTGGGAAGTTGTTTCTTGTGCCTTTTATAATTCCAGATGTCTATACTCATGTCTCCCCGTCTTCAGGTCTAAACCTGCAAGGAGACCTTGCCACTTCAGAATTTTCTCTTGGTTATGGGAATGAAGAAGAGAAGGAAGATGACTGTGGCCGCATCTCAGAAAACGCCTCTCCTAGTTCAAGTTCAAGGACCGTCAGGGAAAGAGACAAATTAACTGCGAAGGTGGGGATCATGACTTCGAGCTATCTCTGCCTGCCTGTGGTCTAGAATTAGGGCTCCCCTTTTCCTGTTGTCATTGTTGGCTGTTGCAAAATGAGCTGGGCCCCTCATTAGAGCTTCCTGGCCCTGAAACACAGGGTGACTCTGCTTGTGAAGCAGTTGGGATTATTTCTGATGGTTTATTGCAAATCCTCAGGACATTAGTAATTCATACCTGAAGGAAGATGTTGCCATACATCAGACAGTACTGGGACAGGAGGTCACCCCTGGCAGATCGTGGGGCCGCATGTTGAAGACCACTAGCATACAGACCCAGACCACAGGTTGAGCAGTGCTGATGTGGATCCACTGAACACATTGTGCCATAAAATCACACGGCCTTGTGTGAGCTGTGGGGACGGCCAGCAGGAAGCTTAGGCCTGGGTGGATAATTGAGTGGTTTTGTTTTTAACACAGCTAGATAAAAACACATAGCAATCTCAGCAGCCTATTTTGTATCAATAAGGAACCTGACTTGAGTTAATGCTCCAATTAGTTATTAATGGAAACTTATTGAGGGCATCACATTGAAGTTCACGCTCGGTAAAGAATCATTAAAACCTTGAGACCTTGTTTTCATTGAGGACCACGTTTCTGACTAGTTTTTTTCTTGTACCAATTAACCTTTTCTCCCTCTTTTTTTTTTTTTCCTTTGCACTCTGTTGCAGGATATTTCTCCATCTGCTGGCAAGCATGATGGCTGTTCTCAGCAGCATGACACTGCTGCCCTGTCAGGGTTATCCCTGCAAGTTGACACCTGTGTGGCAGTGGCAAAGGATGACCCTATGTCTCGTGGCAAAGGTCTTGAGGCTGGATATCTGGAAGCTCAGCTGCCACCATCCCAGGGTTCAGTCTCGGGAGATCTCAAGCCATGTGTTTCCTCTGATGCTCAAGAGCCTCCTTCTTATGAGTCCAAAGGAACCTTTCCCCACCATGACATTGCTACCTCTGTTGCTGCCATCTGTATTTCTGTGGGGGCGGCAGCAGGTCACACAGTGCTGGGCATTCACAGTGCAGAGCCTCAGGAGCACAGCTGTGCTGCAGGGGAAACTCTGGCCCAAAGCTCCCCAGACAGAAGAGCCATCACCGAGGGCGTATCACAGACACCCCTGCCAGCAAAACTTGCATCTGGACACAAGACTGTAGGCTCAGTTCCCCTGGACTCAACCGGAAAGGTTCATCTTGAAATACCAGCTTTAGGACTAAGTTCAACTTGTTCACACCAAGAGGAAGGGAGACACCAGGTGGCCTTTCCTTCCAGGGGTCAATATGGGTGTGGGGAAAAGGCCTTCCCCTGTCCCACTATAGGAACTGACAGTGGGAAATGCCAAGTATCTGGATTGATCACTCGGAAGGGCTGTGGGGTTTCTTCTAACCCAGGGCAGCCCTCAGAAGTCCCTGAGGCCCCTTCTAGATCCGTGAGGAAGAGGAGTTTGGAAGGAATGAGAAAGCAAACTCGGGTGGAGCTCAGCGACTCCAGCAGTGATGATGAAGACCGCCTGGTCATAGAGATATGACATCTCCGTGACAAGACGAAGTCCCTGGCTGAAGACTGTTGATGCTTCACAAGAAAATGTCCTTAAGCTGCAGAAGCACTGATGGTACTTACAAAACACCTGCAGACCAGAAAGCCATCTGGGCTCCTTCCAAGCCAGCTCCAATCAGCTCCAAACCCCAGTTGGCTGCACCCTTTCCCAGTTCCTATTGGGCAGGCCTAACAGGCTCCTCCAGTGCCATGAAGCTCCGTCTGAGAAGGCTCCACGTACACAGAGACGGGCCTTGACTGCAGCCTAAGCCCAGAGTGGGTCCCACTGCCTCACTCTGAGAGGAGCACATTCACCCAGGGAGCCACAGTTGGCCCACTGACCAACTGGTGGACCTGGGGTCAGGCCACTGACTTCTCCACTAGTAAGCGGAGGGTTTGCTTCAGGTAGTGAGCACACATGGGATGATGGGGGGGGGGGGGGCTTCAAAAAAGGGAGTGTGACTTGGGCAACATTCCGAGACAAAATTCAGATGTACTGAAAAACTGATTTGGTCGAGGTAATTTGCCTCCTTGGTGGAAGCTGTAAATATACTTCAAAATGCCCATGGTCTGGTGAAGTGCTGATATCCTTCAATGTTGCACAAATGGTCAATGCTCATTTATGGTCAAATGACGCACGCACTTGCTGCTCTTGTACCTGGTGCCTTTTCTGTGAGACCCCTGAGACCATTAGTTTTTCCAGCTCTTTGCAAAGGAACGCTGTGTTAAAAGTCAATAGAACAGTCTTTCTGTAATGAGTCATTTTTTGAGGGGGAAAAATTCACTTATTTTCCTCTGATTCTTTTTGTCATATTGTGCTCTGAGCAATTTCAATTAGAGGGTTCCATTTTAGTAATCTGTGCAGCTTGAATTGATGCCTGCTCCTCGTGACGGGAACCTTTCAGACTTCCTCCAGAAGCTTCAAGGATACAAAACTAATTGGAGTTTTGACGCTGTTTTACATCTCAGTAATTTTATTTTGGGGGCTTGGTGTTACTTTGCTGTCAAATTAAATCAGCCTCTGTATTGTGCAAGTCAGAACAGCACAGATAAAATTCCCCAGTATTCCAAGCCAGCGCACCCCTATGCAGAGGAAAATAGCAGGTCTACGTCAGCCAGCCCACTGAGCAGAGCCTCAGATTTCCTGCTTCCTCTCCCTCTCCTTAAATGGGAGAGGAAAAACTTAAAGAGGTTTATACTGCTGCATTTCAATAAAATTTTTATACTTGCTTTTGGTATGATTTTGTACAATTTGAAATTTATAGCCGAGCTCTTTTGGCTTAACTTTGATGTAATGATGTTCATATGACATCTTGTACTTCAAAGGCAAAGCAACAATGCAAACCATCTCACACATGTGAACACACTTTGCCAAGCCCTCGCCTGTGACCATGTGTGCTCCCATCTCAAGTCTCTTCATGTGAATTTTCCAATTCTGATGTTATTCATAGAAAACTTCAATGAAGGACCAGCTTCCCCTGGTTACTTAAAATATGTCAGTGGTCATTTCATATGCATTCACAAATAGCTCAGTGATCACAACCTCAGAAGAAGGCATCAGAAGGGAGGTGGATAGGTGCTAGACGTCAATGGAGGGTAATTTTTAAGCCAAGCAAAAGTGCTGCAATGGTCATCAACTCCTGGGAATGGCCTATGCCACTTCCTGGGAGAGGTAGTATAGGGAAGCAGTTGTAGCTCTGGACAGAGAGAGGTGAATTCCCAGCTTGGTCTTTAGCTAGGAAACATTGGTGAAGACCCTCTCTGCACCTCCATTTCCCTAAATGAAATTAAGAGAATTGGACAAGATGAGCTGAGTGTGTTTCCAGATTACAAACCTGGGGAAAGTGGATGACAGAGAAGCTGTCCTCTCCTTAACATGCCTGGGCTCCATGGTTTGGAGATGTTCTTCATGGAAGCCTTGCCCTAGGGGTTCTGCATGTGAGAATTTGGGTGACAATCACGAGGAACAGAAGCAAAAACCTCTGGTGCGGTAGTGCTGCAAAGCTTCATTTAATTCTTTCCCAGAGTTCCGGATTTTGGTGTGATGTCACCAATCTTATAAATGTTGGTTTATAATCCAAATACTAAAAAGCAAAAGCAGAACACTACTGTGTGAGTGGAAGAAAACCTATTTGTTGTCCAAATTGTCTGCTTTGTCTTGGAGGCACTTAATAGGGGAAGGGAATGATTTTCCAGATCCTTCCTTCCTGGATGGCTGCTGAGGTGTCAGCTAGATCTCAGGACCTAGTAAGCTAAAAGTCCAAATAGTACTGGCCACAGGATCGCAGTGGAAGCTCTGTCATTCTGTGAGCCACTGTGAATGGCTGTCATATCACAACCTAGATCCAATATGGCGGAATGCTGATTTCATCTTTTTAACTCCCTCTATGTCCCTCAGAGGTAGGCAGTTGACCAAGTAGTTCTGTTTCACAGGGTTATTTAGCTAGTTGGTGGCAGTGTTCCCAAATATACCTTACTTTGTATTAACATGAATTTGTAAAAAGTTCAATGGATTTTTTAAAAAATCAGAAATGTTTTTTTGAATGATACTAGGAGAGCTGGCTATTGAAGACATTGTAAGCTGAGTTTTGATTCTTTTGTTTTTAATGAAGAATTCTTTCAGAAAGCAACAAACCGATCTCTGATTTTAGAAACCCAATTTTCCTATGGGTTTTCTTAAAATGAAATGCAACCATGGGAATACATTTTAAGGGTAACATCAACAACCTGTATTCCAGTTTGGACAATTGAAAATAAAATTTAAATATTGTCAGCTGATAATTATTTTCATACTGAATGGGTACATACTGCATGATGTTCAGAAAAGATGTTTATTTTACCACAATGCAAACTCAAGTATAAAGATCAGACGTTTCTTTTTCCCCCTAGTGCTGTGCATTTATTTTCAAGTAAGGGTCTTAATCAATTGGTGCCTCAGCTTCCTCAATGGAGAATAGCTCTGGGGCTGCTGGCATGGGCTGAGGTGAAGGACACTTCAGATTCTTTGCCTCGCTCTCAGGCAAGGTAAGCCAGGGCTACAGCTCCTGATGCTTGAAGTGTTTACCAGTTCATTTCTTTAACTCTATTCCCACCCAGCCACGTCTCACTTCTTCAGATGTTTAAAGGAAAGGGGCCTCACCTCCTTCCTTGGCAATATAAATTTTTACCTGACTTTTAAATTCACATGTTTTTTGGTGGGCAAACTGGATCCTCCTTGTTATAAGCTGTGATGAATAGCTCATCCCTCCTGGTAAGGCCAACCTTCGGAATTCTAGATGAAGTGAATCCTCTTTGGTTCACACTTCACAGTAACCAGGAGGACATGTGATTCCTTTGCCAAGAAATCAAAATAGAAGGGGGTAGGGTGGTATCTCTGAAATCTAGCCAAAATGTGGCTAATACCTTTGTGGGTGACCTAGAGCAAGTTACAATTTCCCTTCCTAAAATCCCACTTCTGAAGCTGAGATCAGAAGAGTAATCTTGAAAATGCATTTTGACCACAGTCCTTGGCATGAAAGAAACGATTTGCAGTCTTATGCCAAAAAGTATTTCCTTGCATTTACATTCATTACTTAGAATGATCACATTATTCATTTTTTCCCCAGCATAGAAATTTGCATTTTGCACAAAATTTGCCTGGTGCAGCAGATTTTTATAGTTATGGAAACTGTCATCATGATGGGAATATGCTGCTGCTCAACTCCCTAGACATAATTTAATATGGGGAGGAGAAAATGGCCTGCCTGGCCTATGGGTGATCATATTTCTACTACTGCAGCAAGAAAAACTTGTGTATCTTTCCTCACTGCAGTGGTTATTCCCATAGTTCGTGCGTGGGAGAAACTCTGGATTTTGAAACACTACATTTCTTGTCCTTATCTTTCAGAATTCATTAACTACCAATGTCAGGATCTAGAAAACCTTGTATGGTTCTTTGCACCCATGCTTTGTACTTACGTGGGAATCTGCATAATTTGGTCTAAAGAAGTATAGGAATATTTGAGCACATTATTTCACCACTGGAAGAAAAGGAGTCAGGGAAAACCATCAGCCCTTGCTGTATGGAGTCCTGGAGGATGACTCACTATCTTACATGCATAGTAAATTGTCAGGACTTAATACTCTATTGACTGTCCATAATCAGGGAAGCAATTGGCTTCTTGGTTGTTTGTTGACATTTATTTCCATCTTTATATAGTTAAATTATTTTGTTTTGATAAAAATAAAACTTATAATGAAAATGTCTTATCTGTTTTGTTAATATTTTAACTGAAACCACCACAAGCAGTATCCTGTATGACTTGGACATCTGATTATTTCCAACAAGTTGGCCAGATACCCTGTCCGCCATATTGGTATTCCATTCCACTCAACAAAAGGATTAGATAATGGTGAATTATTACATTTTCTTGTGCCGTTTCTTTCTCCCGTGTGTCTCATTTGTCATTATCTGCCATATTTTATAGTTTGTAACTTAGAAATGTGTTTTTAAACTCTTAAATGTAGCTAAACTTTGAAGCCACATGAGGGCACTATCCACAGTGCAATAATCCAAAACTTTCCCCCTCGGAATTGGTGTTTTTTGGATATTTAATTTTATTCATCAACAGAGAAAACATACTTACATCAAAATTGTGCCTCCTTGCAAATGTAATTCATGTACTTCTTGCAAGAATAAGTAGGCTTATTTTATATCCCAACACAATATTCTTCTTCTGGGTATATATTGGTTGAAACCACTTGAACCCAACAGGGATACGATGCATTGGGAATAAAAGTGGAAACTTGGAAGAAACAGATACACTAATTGAGGACTCTTAATTTTTTTTCCTAATCTATCAAATTATAATAGTAATAAATTAATCCATTATTTCCAAATTTCAGTCATTTGAGAACCATCTTTTTGCCATATATATCAACAGACTATATGTAGTCATATTATTTACTTAATACTATTATTCAAATAATCTCTGTTAATGAAGAGATTATTGCTGTCATCAAGAATATCTGTGAAATCTCAATTTAATTTGCTAGTTAGGTATATTTTCTAGTTTGTGTTATGATCCATTAAAACTATTAGAAATTGTTTCTCCATGCACCACTTCAGTATCATCTTCAGACCACCATGGTATACTCACTACATTTTGGGAAACACTGAATTCATCTAGAAGGTACACGTATTATTAAATTCTCTACAATGTTCTATTTCCTAGTAAGCATAGCTCTGTCTCACTTTTTCTCCAAGTCAACAGAGTTGGTGACAACAAGTAAAATGGTAGATATACAGATAGCTTTCTTGAGTCAAAATTTACAGTTGAATAACTAACATTTCAAATCAAAGGATTATCTCATTATTTAGTCTTGAAGTAATACTATAAGGTCTCATCGTGTGATTTTTTTTTCTTTGTTTTTGTTTTGACTTTTTGTTGGTTGGCCTTTGGTGAACACAGAACAACACACAGGGATAGCAGATTCACACACACACACACACAGCTATCAATTCTGTTGAAAGACCCACTTCCATATTTTAAAATGTGAAGCAAATGGATTTGGCTGCACTAACAGCCACAGAGAGCAAGTTTCAAGTCTCCTCCTTGGTGACAGCTTGTTGATCTTCAGGCTGTG
This sequence comes from Marmota flaviventris, assembly GCF_047511675.1. NCBI lineage: Eukaryota > Metazoa > Chordata > Mammalia > Rodentia > Sciuridae > Marmota > Marmota flaviventris. Next base: position 189,511,788 of record NC_092499.1, on the reverse strand, counting down.
AAGGCAGAAAAACTTGCTCTGTGGCATCTGGGGCCTTTGTCTCCAGCTGTGACAGACATCTTTTCAGTTTCCCTCAGTTTCTGCCAGAGATACACTCAATGCCCTTCACCAATGAGCAACCTGGGATTAGTTCATGGCCATTTCAGCCCAGAAGTAGGTAAATTATCTTTCTGTGTAAGTGCACAGAGGATGGATTTCTATAGGGAAATGAAGATTTTATTTGTGCAGCTTCTGGTACAGAGAGACTAAGCCCTGTCCTTGACCACAGAGATCTGGCTGCCTCCAGTGTGTGTTCCATATGCAATGGGATGTTACTCAGCAGGACTGAGGCCTTGCAACTCCCTTGTAAACTAAAGGCCAAATACCCAGTCTTGTTTGTCTATATGATATGTGAACCACAAATGCTAGTGCTCTAGTCAGACATATTTGCTTGAAAGTAGCCCCTTAAACTCACACACACACACACACACACACACACACACACACATAAAGATACATGGAAAAAACGTACTCAAAAAGTTTTTTCTCTTATTGAAATAAAAAACTGGGTGGGCTGGGGCTGAGGAGCTAGGAAATAAAACAGCTATGATTTGGGCCAAAAGGGATCTCCTTGGGAGCAATGGCCATGGTCTCTTCATCTTGGTGCTTCTTGTCATTGGAACAGGGCTCTGCTCTTAGCATTAACTCATGTTTGCTAAGTAAACAAATGAAAATGGCTCATCAGGAGTCAGAGGAAGGAAAGAAAGACTCTTAGAAAAGTAATTCAGCCTAATCCCTTTTTTCCTGAAGACCCATCTCATTATCACAGACGGGGCAAACTCCCCATTTCCCCACTACTTTGAGAACACAGTGGCGATTTCCCATTGACTACTCCATCTTCTTGTTCTTTGAACACAGGCCGGGAAGTTTAAGTCTGCCATAGGCAGGAGGATGCAGGAGTGAAGAAGACACATAAAGGAGGAAGGGACACTAGGAAGCGCTACCTTTACCCTGATTCAAACCATCCCGACTTAACAATGACATGATTCTCTATTTAGAACACCCAAAAAACTCTACCAGAAAGCTTCTAGAACAAATTCAGCAAGGTAGCAAGATATAAAATTAACACCCATAAATCAATTGCATTCCTATACACCAATGATAAATCCGCTGAAAGAGAAATCAGGAAAACTATCCCTTTCACAATAGCCTAAAACAAAACAAAATTTGGGAATCATCTAACAAAAGAGGTGAAACACTTATATAATGATAACTACAGAACACTAAAGAGAGAAATTGAAGAAGACCTTAGAAGATAGAAAAATCTCCCATGTTCATGGATAGGCAAAATTAATATTGTCAAAATGGCCATACTACCAAATGGGGTATACAGGTTTAATGCAGTTCCTATTAAAATTCCAGTGATGTTCTTCACAGAAATAGGAAAAACAATCATGAATTCATTTGGAGAAATAAGAGAGATAAGAGGGCCAGAATAGCTAAAGCAATCCTTAGTGAGAAAAGTGATGCAGGAGGAATCACAATATCAGAACTTAAATTATACTACAGAGCTATAGTAACAAAATGACATGGTATTGGTACAAAACAGAATTGAAGACCAACGGAACAAGATGTAAGACACAGAGATAGGTAGGACGCACTCTCCATCATGTTGGCTTAGGAACTGACTTCCTCAATAAGACTCCTAAATTGTAAGAAGTAAAATCAAGAATTAACAAATGGTATGGTATCAAACTAAAAAGCTTCTTCACACTAAAGGAAACAAGATCGTGAAGAGAGAGCTTACAGAATGGAAGAATATCTTTGCCACCTGCAGCTCAGATACAGCTTTTAGCTCTAGGATATGCAAAGAACTAAAAAAAACCTACCCCCCCCACAATAACCCAATCAATAAATGGGCAAAGGAATTGAACAGGCACTTCACAGAAGAAGAAATACAGATGGTTAAAAAAAAATATGAAGAAAGGTTCAACATCTCTAGCAATTGAGAAATGCAAATTAAAACTATCCTTTTTCATCTCACTCCAGTCAGAATGGTAATTATCAAGAATACAAGTAACAATAAATGTTAGCGAGGATGTGGAGAAAAAGGTCCACTCACACTTTCCTAGTGGGACTAAATATTGGTGTAACCACTCTGGAAAGTAGTATGGAGATTTCTTAGAAAACTTGGACTGAAACTACCATTTTACCTAGTCATCCTATTCCTCAGCCTATACCCAAAGGACTTAAAATCTGCACACTATAGTGACATGGCCACATCAATGTTCACAGTAATTTAATTCACAACAGCCAAGCTATGGAACCAACTTATGTGTCCTTCAACAAATGAATGAATAAAGAGCCATGTGGTACACATGCACACTGAAATGTTCTTTAGCCACAAAGAATGAAATTATGGCATTTGTTGGCAAATGGATGAATCTAGAAACTATTATGTTAAGTGAAATAAGCCAATCCCCCCAAAATCAAAGGCTGAATGTTCTCTCTGTTATGTGGTTGCTAACCCACAACAAGGGAGAATAGAAGTCCATTAGATTAGAAAAAGGGGAACGAAGGGATGGGAATAGGAAAGAGAGTAGAATGAATTGAACATAACTGTTCCATGCTCATATGTGAATATATGACCAGTGAAATCCATATACAAGCACGAGAATGGGATCCTAATTAGAATAAGGTATATGCCATGTATGTACAATATGTCAAAATACACTCTACTGGTATGTGTATCTAAAAAGAAAAACTAAAAAAAAAAGAACAGCATATCTTATAAAGATGTTCTGCATCAAGTTTTGAAAATATTGATGAGTTTCTGATTAATTGAAACTTACCTTGATAATCAAATTATCCAGACTCTCCCATCCCCTAAATGTTCCAGTTAATCAAGGTTTGGTTGTGTTTGTTTTGCAAAAACAAAACTTTTCTCCTAAGACATTTAGACTCAAATAGATGAGCACGGTTCTTATGTGGTCTCCTAATTTATGCACTGGAGTCGCTGTTCCGTGGGCAATTTGGCAGGGATCACAGGCACAGACAAAGAAGACGTTAACAGCAAAAAGACATCACCAGAAAGCCTTTGGAAGACAGGCACTTCACATCTTCAATTATAAGACAACCTGATGCAGAAAGAGAATAAATTAATTTAAAAACCTCCTGCACAAAGAAAATAATGGAAAAATACATCACAAGTAGTTATCCCTTTTGTGCTAAAAACAAGTGATTTGGAGAAAATAACTGCATGGGGCTGAATGTGTTCGTCTTATTATCTTTTTCTGGTTTTAAATTCTTAGGGAAGAAACAGAGAACAATAGAAAAAAAAGCTTCATTGTCTCAACAAACATTTATTGGATATTTGGTATGTCGCCAGGCACCAGGCTACCCTTTCTGAGACTTCCTGTTCTTAAAGTCATTTTCACTCATGTAAAAGTAACTCCTAGATGTCTCATTGCTGATTCCAATAGTGGTTCAGAAAGTCTGTTTTCTTCCATGCACTTCCCAGTAGTGTTGTGGTTCAACTTAGGCACAGCTGGGAATGTCATGTGGAGCTTCCCCCCAGAACCTGACTTTGGGGCTGGTTTATCCTAGCCCTTGAGGGGCACCCATTTACAAGGAGATGGTCCAGCATTGCTCGGGTTTATAAGTGTTTCTGGTTGGGTTCTCCTGCAAACAGACTGAAGTAGAGGTCAGCATGTGTGATGTTGACTAGGGAGTACCACTGATATCCACACCTGTGCAAAGGAGGTGGGCCAAGAGCATGAATGGAGGGAGAGGCAGCTCCCTGCAGATGGAGCAGTTCCCAAAGGGCCCAGAGGCTGAGGGCTGCCTGCTGATAGCCCTCCCAGCAGCTGGGCCTGCAGTCTGCCACTAAGGGGATCTGGGTGGCCCATTACAAATTCACTACAGTGAGGATCCACCTAAGGCCCCACCCTTCCTCCCTCTTTCCCTCCTTCCTGCCTTCTCTCCCTCCCTTCTTCCCTCCCTCCCTCCTTCCTTCTCCCTCCCTCTCTCCCTCCCTCCCTTCCTTCCTTCCTCCCTCCTTCCGTCCTGGCATCCAACAAATATTTATTGAACATCTGCCAGGCATAGCCTGGTAGAGAAGATGCCATTAAGCATAATATTACATGGGTCTATTTACAACTTGATAAATGCTAGAAAAAGAATACACTAGCTAAGAAGAGAGAAATCCATTGGGGGAACCCACAGAACCAGGGAAACTTCAGGCCGATGCTGAAGAATGAGCTGGGATGAGAGGGGAATAGGTTTCCCGGGTGAAGCATGCTCCGTGCTGGAGGGACTGAAAGGACAGGGATGTGGCCCAGGTATCGCAGATGGGGGAGAAGCCTGCAGGGATGTCAGTCCGGAGGACTTGGTGGGGGGAGTTGAGATGGGTTTACCCTATTCACTATGACTATGAAGTTGACATCTTCTGGGGATCCCAGAATGAGGTTCGTCTGAGATTGAAAAGTGAGAAATTGGCTTAAAATTTATTCCTATTATTATTCATGCTACTGGGGATGGAACCCAGTGCTTTGTGTACTCGAGGCAAGAGCTCCATCGCTGACCTACACCTTTGGCCTTGGTTTAAACCTGAATTCACACTCCTGCCTGAAAGGTTGGTATTGTTCCTGAAAATGGGAGGTAACTGAGATTTAAAACAATTTAAAAAGCTACATCTAATGCTGCTTGGGAGGGGGAGAGCTTTTCAGAATGGCACAAAATTCCATATGACCCCTTGATGTGGACCATTGTGATTTCATAACAGCTCATCTTAATGGGATAACGTAGGCTGTGAAAGAAACTCTGAAGAGGTCAGTCAACCACAATATTTGAGAACTGTGGTCCATAAACCCTCTAATAAAGAAGCAGACAGCGTGAATTGACGTGATTTTGCTTTTATCTGAACAGACAGATGAAAGAGAAAAGTCACTTAACATCCAGAAGATTCCAAATGTCTGCCGCCGATGGTGTCTTGTGGGATTCATGGAGAAAGACGCTTCTCTTCTGGCATAAGAACAGAATCTAAGAGAATTGGGCTCTCAGAAAATTCCAGAAGCTTAGATTCATATTTGGAGTCTCTATCCCTGCCCCGCCCCTCTCTCATTCTCTCCTTTCAGAGGAGGGTGGAGGAACACTTGGAGGACGCCTGTTTCTGGCTAGAGGAGAGACTGGCCTGTGACTGCTGTGATCTCGCTCAGGGCCCACTCCTCACCCGCTGGGCTGGGCTGCTTCATCTTGTTCTGTGCTCTCCATCCTTATTTAACACAGATTTAAAGTTTGAAAAGCTTAACCTTTTCAATTAGTAGCTGAGCTCTCCCCCATAGAGATTGTCTAATTAAAAAAAACGATTCGTGGGTCAGTGTGTATTAGTTGCCTTTTATTTGGTACTTATAAAAACAGTCCGCATCCGCCAAGGAGCGCGTGGGGAAAAGCTCTTCAAATGTGCTGTCTTCAAAGTGTCAAAGATGACACTTGAGGCCTCCGCGCCTGGGAGCGGAAGGTGCATACTGGTCTTTAATTAAGGAAACTGTTGAGAACCAAGAACGTTTAACAACCTCAACTTCGGGTGGCTTAAAGGCAGCAGGAAGCCCATGGTAGCCAAGATGGGCTTGCCATCCCAGTGTCCTGTTACCTGCTTCGGCCTGCATGGCTAACCCTCGGCTAACTGTCACATGGCCACTCTCATGCTGTGACAACTCAATTTTCACAATGGCAAAGAAAGTAAAGCTGTGGTCCCCTCCCATGGGACTTGTCCGCCACAATGCATTAACAGAGCTAGAGAAGAAGTAGCCCTCTTCCAAATGAGACCCACAGACATGGGGACATGCGAGCTGCCCTGAACCTCACTGTGTAGACCTCACAACTATTTCATCTGGGGAAGAAAGAGCCTCCAGAAAGACAGAGCAGGGAAAAACCTGCACAGATTGTACTTGATTTTCTAACCAGATTGTTGGAAATTACTGACAGATTGAATAAAATAATGTGCTTTGGAGCATCAGGAAACTTAAAGGTGGAAATTTAATTGACTTCTACTCCAAACCTAGGAGCAGGAGGTGGGGAAAGCTAGATTATTATCGCCACTGAGTCCACTGCTTGGTGGCTTCATGTGTGACAAGAGGAAATGTAGCTTTCAGTTCATACAGATGAATTTCAAATGACAACCTGGTGCATCCAAGAGGAGAAAACACTCAGAGTAGAACTGCAGTCATGTGGAGGTTACATGAGCAGAGCCACCTCACCCTGGGAAAGATGCAATTAGGGAACATGTGGTGGTGCCACGGTGGGGGGTGTGAAGTCCCCATCCACAAGGGTCTTGCGTGTCAGCACCCTGTGGAAGAGTGTGCCATTTCCTTCCTAGAAGGCCTTTGCAATAACCCTGACTGGAATAGATTTTAGATCTGCCTTGAATACGAAGTTCCTCTGGTTGCATTCAGCCATTTTTTACCCTGGAAGGCAGAGGGACAAAAGTTAGATTGTGGCTGGCTTCAAATGACATTTCCAGAGTTCTCTAAATGTCAAGATAGAAAAGTTGTGTTGCAATTGTATACAATGAATCAAAATGCATTCTGCTGTCATGTATACCTAATTAAAATAAACAATTTTTTAAAAAAGATTAAATTAGGGGTAACATGGGGAGGCTTTCCCTAATTAATATGAACTCTTGGCAGCCAGCATCGCAGGCTGAAGCTTCCACAGTTTTCCTCTAGATTTCAAGCAAAGGGAAGATGTTTTTTAATGATGGGGTTGTTGATAAGAGCCGAGGATGGTTTCCTTTAACAAGGCAGACTTCTGCTGTCAAGAAAATGAGACTCCCCCACAACTAAAAAATAAATAAAAAATCAAATATTAAAAAAAGTCTGCCCTGGGCATGTTACTTGTGTACTGAATAGCTACTGTGAGTCCAGCCTGTGCTGGGCTTGGGAGCCTCAGCAGTCAGTAGAGACAAGTCCCTGTTCTCAGAAAGCGTGTCCAGGCAGCATAGAGCCGTCTTGTGGTGGGCACACAATGGTCTGCAGAATTATATTGCGTAAGCTGAATTTCATCCACTTGCTGATTCCTTTTGCAAACCTTCTCAGGGACCCTCATTCATGCAGATTAATAGTCAGGTAGCCGCCAGATGGAACAAGGTAGGGAGAGAAAATAAACTCAATGTCTTGCTAAGTACATGGGCTTTGGACATGACCGACCTGGGCTTGCGTCTGGCTCTTCTCTAAATCTCTGCCTGGTGTTGAGTCTTCTCTTCACCTCAGTTTCTGCTTCTGTAAAATGGGAACAATACAAACACAACTTCCAGGTTTTTTGCATTCAGTGAAATACCAGCAGCTCACATTTGGTACTCTTCTGAAATGCTTTAATGGCTATTATGTTGGCAGTTGTGATCATAAACACTCTGAAAAATGATTGAGATTCCCCAAAAGCCTATGTTAAAAAGCTTCTCTTTCTGTAAATCTCTATTATAAAATACCCATCCATATTTATTGTATTATAAATTAAAACAGAAAACATTTAAACTTGTTTGCTAAATTCATTTTGAAATAACAATAATAAACTTATTACATATTTTTTTAAATAGAAGAGAGCATTTTTCAAAATAAGCATTTAGTGAGAAAAGGGACATTGTTTTCCACTTTGTGCACATCTCTTTTAATGTCTGTTGCAATGTCATTTTCCAATGTTGTCTAGAAAACTCCACTGTGTGCTAAGAGGCTCTTGGTAGGAAAGGTCAGCCACATCTTAGCATTGCCGTGGAAGCCTGTCTTCCTGAGGGGCTGGGCCCACCATACCTGAAGGAGCCACTGCTTTAGTCACTCCCCTGCAACCTTCCAGGTGAACCCCAGGCACAGGAAAGCTTAGGAACTTGCCCAAGTTCGTGCAAGGAAGAGCAGTGGAGCTGGCATTTAAACCAGCTGCTGGCTCCAGGTTGATCTCCCCACTTCCGTGACTCTTGCAAGGAACCCAGAGCAGTGGTAGATGGGCAAGCTGTGTGCTTGCACTCCACGTGTTGTGAAGACCCCCTCCCCCATCCTCCGAGAGCCCTTTTGTTTCCCACCACGATCCTGGGTCAGCCCTTCGGAATCAAGATGGGAGCTTTGCAAAATAGTCATGAAAATTCTGAACATTTCTTTAATCACCTGTATCTTCACCTGAGAGCTTCTCCAGGGGTTAAAGTCACTCACAGAGGAAAAGTGGGTCCATCTGATCCTCCAGGAAGCTTGAGAAACCCTGAGCCATCAGGAGGCTCCCTGCCTGTTTGCTGTGTGGTGGGCACACAATGGTCTGCATAATTACATTGCATAAGCTGAATTTCATCCACTTGCTGATTCCTTTAGCAAGCCTTCCCAGGGACCCTCATTCATGCAGATTAATAGTGGGGCCTCCTCATGTGCACAGAATGAAGAGCACAAACAACAGGCACACTGAAGGGCGAGCATGGAGGTGCTCCAGTAGGGGGTCTCTGCTTTGCCTCCTTGGACTCAAAAGGGCAGGTGGTTGATTCAGATGACTTGGGTGTACTGAGGCCAAGCCAAACCAGGATCGTGTCTCACTTCCTCTCTCTCTTTATGACCCATCTCATTATCACAGACGGGGCAAACTCCCCATTTCCCCACTACTTTGAGAACACAGTGGCGATTTCCCATTGACTATTCCATCTTCTTGTTCTTTGAACACAGGCCGGGAAGTTTAAGTCTGCCATAGGCAGGAGGATGCAGGAGTGAAGAAGACACATAAAGGAGGAAGGGACACTAGGAAGCGCTACCTTTACCCTGATTCAAACCATCCCGACTTAACAATGACATGATTCTCTATTTAGAACACCCAAAAAACTCTACCAGAAAGCTTCTAGCACAAATTCAGCAAGGTAGCAAGATATAAAATTAACACCCATAAATCAATTGCATTCCTATACACCAATGATAAATCCGCTGAAAGAGAAATCAGGAAAACTATCCCTTTCACAATAGCCTAAAACAAAACAAAATTTGGGAATCATCTAACAAAAGAGGTGAAACACTTATATAATGATAACTACAGAACACTAAAGAGAGAAATTGAAGAAGACCTTAGAAGATAGAAAAATCTCCCATGTTCATGGATAGGCAAAATTAATATTGTCAAAATGGCCATACTACCAAATGGGGTATACAGGTTTAATGCAGTTCCTATTAAAATTCCAGTGATGTTCTTCACAGAAATAGGAAAAACAATCATGAATTCATTTGGAGAAATAAGAGAGATAAGAGGGCCAGAATAGCTAAAGCAATCCTTAGTGAGAAAAGTGATGCAGGAGGAATCACAATATCAGAACTTAAATTATACTACAGAGCTATAGTAACAAAATGACATGGTATTGGTACAAAACAGAATTGAAGACCAACGGAACAAGATGTAAGACACAGAGATAGGTAGGACCCACTCTCCATCATGTTGGCTTAGGAACTGACTTCCTCAATAAGACTCCTAAATTGCAAGAAGTAAAATCAAGAATCAACAAATGGTACGGTATCAAACTAAAAAGCTTCTTCACACTAAAGGAAACAAGATCGTGAAGAGAGAGCTTACAGAATGGAAGAATATCTTTGCCACCTGCAGCTCAGATACAGCTTTTAGCTCTAGGATATGCAAAGAACTAAAAAAAACCAACCCCCCCACAATAACCCAATCAATAAATGGGCAAAGGAATTGAACAGGCACTTCACAGAAGAAGAAATACAGATGGTTAAAAAAAACATGAAGAAAGGTTCAACATCTCTAGCAATTGAGAAATGCAAATTAAAACTATCCTTTTTCATCTCACTCCAGTCAGAATGGTAATTATCAAGAATACAAGTAACAATAAATGTTAGCGAGGATGTGGAGAAAAAGGTCCACTCACACTTTCCTAGTGGGACTAAATATTGGTGTAACCACTCTGGAAAGTAGTATGGAGATTTCTTAGAAAACTTGGACTGAAACTACCATTTTACCTAGTCATCCTATTCCTCAGCCTATACCCAAAGGACTTAAAATCTGCACACTATAGTGACATGGCCACATCAATGTTCACAGTAATTTAATTCACAACAGGCAAGCTATGGAACCAACTTATGTGTCCTTCAACAAATGAATGAATAAAGAGCCATGTGGTACACATGCACACTGAAATATTCTTTAGCCACAAAGAATGAAATTATGGCATTTGTTGGCAAATGGATGAATCTAGAAACTATCATGTTAAGTGAAATAAGCCAATCCCCCCAAAATCAAAGGCTGAATGTTCTCTCTGTTATGTGGTTGCTAACCCACAACAAGGGAAAATAGAAGTCCATTAGATTAGAAAAAGGGGAATGCTAGTTAAAAGAAATTAGGAAAGGGGAAAAAGCCCCATTCAAATCATGGGAAGAAATGAGATTGTTTTTGAGACACAAGCAACTGAATTTCGTTGTTTTATTAACATAGTGAATTATTAATTCAGCCCAGATCTGTTATAGAAAAAAATCATCAATATCACTGGAGACCTTCGCACCCAGGATGGTGATAATGCCATCCTTGCATTTGCATAATGCTTGTGATTGACGAGGCCTTGCTGTTGGCTCCTTGGCTTCAAGTTTGACAACTGTGTGGAATGGCGTTTCTTCCTGACTGGAATTGGTAAGAAAGTGTGGGTCTCTTACTTCATTAATTACCACCGTGTCCCAAATCAGGGACAAACACTCCAGATTTGAGCAGAAACACCTGGTAGGACATCCTTATCATTATTTCACATTCTTTTTTTTTTTTTTTCTGCACTCCCACTCAAACTTTTCCAAACTGGCTTTGGAGAATGCAGCCACACAGGATCAGCTTTGGGGATGTTCTATGAATGCCATTGCTTTTACTCCTAACGGGGTGGAGCCATTGGCTGGGGTGATCACCATGCAAATAACCGCATTAGCCATTTGTTGTATGACTGCTTTGTATGCCTACACACACACACACACACCACGCTTTGGATGTGTGTCTTGATGGACCTCACATGTCTGTACTCACAGCCTCCATTTGGTCAAGACTCAGATGTTCCCAGCAGCTGCAACATGGGTGCTCTCAGTATACTACCCTCTCCCACCTGAAGTAATCACTCCTACTTCCATCACCACAGATGAACTTTCGCATGTATTTACAATTCACACCTTTGGCCTTCTTCTTTATCTTGTTCTCCTCCTCAGTTGTTTCCCTTAAGTCCTATTATGATCCATCCATGTGGCCAGTGTCTCCCTTACCTATAATAGCTCAGATATGCCACTGCCCTGGGAGGTCCCAGTTGCTTATGCTCCCAGCGGCAGGGTAAATGTCTCCCGTGGGTTTGTGCAGGGCAACCTGTGGGATGCCTCAGTTTGCTGACAGCGGAGGAGGTCATGTCTCAGTGGGGGGGAGGGTAACTAGGCCTTTTATGTGTCACATCCTAGGGCTTTGGTTTTTTTCACGGTACCTCCTTGAGCAAGGAGTGACTAGGCAGTGCAGCCACACTCTCTGCATGCAGGACCCTCCTCCCCACCCCCAACTGGACTCACGAAGTCTCCCATTGCCTCCTAGAAGTGCCTCAGGATGACACTGATGATTGCAGTGTGTCCTTGTTGAAGTGGGATTTGGAAGGGCACCCTTTCTGCATGGCATGGGAAAGGTGGAGTGTGTCTGTCAGTTGTTCCTGTGAGGGGTTGCTCACCACTGCCTCTCAGCAGCCCAGAAACTCTGATAAGATTTTGAAGGAAGCCCCAGGGAGGGCAGGGAGGGAGGTGGAGCCAGGATGGGCCTGCAGTCTTGTTCCCACTGTGTATAACCGTCAGAATGTGTGGTAGAAGACCAGGCTGTCACTGGCTTCAGGGGCATCCATCAGCGAAAGAGTTTCTGGGGGGCCTGTCAATGAGGGTGTCCCAGAAAGGAGCCATCCCTGTTTCCTGCCGAACCAAACATTAGGGACAAGACAATCGAAAAGCAGACTGGGAAGCCTCTTGCCTCAGGGCCGCCTGACCCGCCCCGGCGGAGCCACTTGCTGAGGAAGCAGCAAATCCTCCTCATCCTGTGCAATTTCAGGACGATCAGGAAGGTTCTGCTGAGGGGGATTTAGTAGCTGAAGTTGATGGAGAAAGAAAATAAATGAAAAAAAGGAAAATAATCACTGTCTTCTAGTACAGTGGGAAAAATATCAACAGAATCCTGATTTCATGTAATTCAAACCAGATGAAGAGAACCTCACATCCAACCAATTCCTTTGATTTCCAATTGATCTTATGGGAATGACCTTAACAGAGTTTTTGGGAGTAGAGGGAACTGTGGCAAGCCACCTGACTCTAGGCACACCAGCGAGGGCAGGCAGAGTTGGAGGTGACAGACCCAGGCTCAGAAGTTGGCAGGACTGGAGCCAAATCCGCATTTTCCCACATATCAGTTGCATGATTTGGGGCAAATTACTTACCATCCCTGACCTTCAGTTTTCTCATCTGTAAAGTGAGGGTCATAGCTACCCCTCTCCAGTGACACACCCACGAAGCCTTGTGGACTGGGAGGATGAGCTGGCCCAGCATACTGGGGGTCTCACTGGTCACCAGCCCCATGCTCTGATTTCACAGGATGATCCCCAGCCTTCATCTGGTGGTGACCACTTGCCAGAAGAGCAAGGCTGGGGTCTTCAAGGTCTATCCACAGTGAGGTAGTGTCCACTTTCCCTTTCCATATTGTGTCCACTGCAAGACACTTGTCCTAAAGAAACACATTCACAAGCACAGTGAGACATTTATGCTAGGGTACAGCACTGTTCGGCAGCAGGAACAGAGTGGGAAGACTCTAAATGTTCCTCCAGAGGTCAAAGTCGAATGAGCCGTGGTGCCTCCATTCAGCGGGACATTCTGCAGCATTTAAAAGAAGCAACAGGTTGATAAGTGTGGCCGGGAAGGGGCCGAGTCCTAAAAGGAAAGCGTGTCCCAGCAATCACAGGGTGTCCATGTGTCCACACCATGAAGAAGAAACAATGGCATGTCAGAGAGCACAGAGGAGAGGCCTTGGGCGCCTGTGCACCAAGCTGCCACCAGCTGCTCAGGTCTGTGGTCACAGAGCTGGTCAAGGTGGGCACGCCCTCTGCACAGGAGGTGCCGACCTGGACCTGGCAAGCCATCTGGGACACGTCACACACTTGAGACTCTTCTGTTAGTGACAAATCCGTGGCCAACCTGCTCCGCTGATGCTCCTGTCCCTGAGACCTGCATCCCTGGGCCTGAGGTGAACCAGGACTGGAGGGCAGGTGGGAGCCTGTGCCAGAACTTGGGACATGAGGCAGCCCACGGGAGTGGAGGTGGCCTGGCCCCAGAGGGAGAGGGAAAGTGAATGTTCTGGAAGAACCACCAGCCTCCATGTCCAGGTGCAGCCTTGGAAGTTTGTAAGACCTGATGTCACTGGGGCAGGTGTCACTGGGGGCTGGAGGAGGAGCCTCATGAGAAACCTCTGAGGGTAAGGCGGGGCGTGTGGGATGCCACAGTGTCAGCAGGGGGAGGAGGGGAGGGGAGAGCAGACAGGGTGTGTGTATTTTTCCTTGGGCCGGGGTGAGGGAGCTGGCTTTGAAGAGCCAGCAAGGGGACGTGTGAGAATGTGGGGCTCTGGATGGAAGTCGGCTTCCCTGATTGGAAGCAGCTGTGGGCCTTTGACTTTCTGGAGGATCACAAAGTTTGGTGTCCTTATGGTGTTAGGGGTTATTCCAGATGATTTCCTGCCACCCAGGCCCTGCTGAATTGGAACCATTTCCTACCCACTCAGACATCCAGGACTTGTGGGGGTTCTGCGGAGGCAGCGGCACCGCCCTCCACATCAGCCTCCCAGCCTGCTCCCTGGAGCGCCGTGGTGATTCAATCACAGGGGCTCGGTGCCCCGGCCTTGCAGCCTCCACTTCTCCCCTTCCCTCTGAGTGATTTGGGTCACTCATACTTCCGAGCAGAGAAATTACCTCTTTGAAATCTTCTTTCATGATCTAATTCTCAGGAGCCCTGGGGTAAACAGGAGCTTGAGAGCAGGGTTTGAGAAATTGCTAGATTGATAATCAGGTTAGGAGACAGTGATTGGAACTCCTCGGGACAGTCTCCTCACCCATCCATTATGGCGAACGATAGCATCTACCCCAGAGGGTCATATTATTTAGCAAATGGATTTTATTGAAATTAATTTTCATTTTAAAATCCTTTTAGATTTTCAGAAAGATGCAAAGACAGTGCAGAGAATTCCCATAAGCCTTTCTTGGTTGTGGTCTGTGCCCTTGCCAACTCCTGTGCCTTCAACCTGTGGCTTTCTTGTCACAGAGCCGGCCTTGGTGCTTCCCCACTGACCAGACCCCATGGTTCATGCAGATGTTACTAGTTCCCTCCTAGTATCCCACTTTTGCTCTCTGATTCCATCTGGACCCCCTATTATATTCAGATGTCACATACCCTCAGGCTCCTCTGTTCTGCGACATTTTTTTAGACTCGCCTTGGTTTTGATCACCCAGAGAGCTTGGAGGGGACGCCATCAGGAAGTTCATGGAACATCCTTCAATGTGGGTTTGTCTGCTGTCCTCCTCATTAGACTAGGCTCATGGGTTTTGGATAAGAAGATAGCAGAGTTGATGCACCCCCCTCATCACACCACAGTAAGGGTTCCTGCTGTTGGTGGGGACTTTGACCTTGACTCTATAGGGGAATTCTGAGGAGTCAGTGATGTCATGCAGGTCAGTTGCTCAGAAAAGCAAGTCCACGAGGACAGAACAATGCACTGTTGAGCAGGTGGTTATGGAGGGTTTTTCTGGTCAGGGCACGTGTCAATTTCAGATGAGAATGAATCAGATCAGACTCCTGTCCTTAAGAGACCTGCAGTTGGGGTGTCCACGATGCCGGCACCTCTGGTATAGCATTGCTCTTATCACTGTGCTTTGTTCAGCTACTTCTGAGCCACGGTCTCTGCAGGTAACTATGGCTCCCACTGTGGGCAACAGGGCATGTGCGAACATGAGTCTGAGTTGACATAACAATTTCTGGCCAGGAATGAATAGCCCAGGAGACAAAGGGATAGATTTACAGACAGCAGTGAGCCACAGGAAGGGAGAAGAGCCTTTCACAACAGCAGAACAGCTCTCTTGGGGACTGTGTGGCCAGGGTGGACACCCACAGCAGCTGTTGCTAACTTTCCATGCAACTGTGAAGACTCCCTCCTCAGGGTCCCATTCTTGGTTCCCTTGTGCATAAAGTGGGGACAGCAGTATTCAACTGGCCTTGCTCACCAGACTCTCTTTAACCTAAATTGATGTTTAAGACCTTTGGGTAAATGTGGAGACAAAGGCCATGTCCCAGCCCCCTGGAAGTTCACAGTCTTCTGCTGTAAGACTTGGAGAGCCTTATGGTAGTAAGAACTTTAAAAAATAGGAGGCTCGATACAAATGTAAGGCATTTTGAATAAAAGGTGGAAAGGGCCTCATCTGTTTTTCTGATTGCTTTTTTCACCGGGATGGCTCTTGTCGGTTCATCCTGGAGTATGAAACACCCAGGATGGAAGGTGTTCTAGGCCTGAGGGTTGGTGGTGAAGGGTGAGCAATCTTCTCCTCCATCTCCCACAGCCATCGGTGATTTCCAATCAACCCACCTGCAACCACGATGCAAGATGGTCAGTGATTCCCTGAAGCTCGGATCCACCATGTCCTCCCCCATCCCTGCTGAAATCACCCAGGAAACAGTTCAGTGATTTTGTTCCCAATCAGTGAACTTTGTGGTTTTAAAAGGCATCTAGAAATTGCCCTGTACCCATGCTCCTGGACTCGTGATGGGACGACCCCTGGAAAGTGCATGGGGTGTTGACATGTCTGTTGCACCCATAGGGTGCACTGGACACCCTGAACCCTAGATCGTCCTTGCTTGGCCCAGCCTGCTGTGAGTGTACTCCCAACACCAGCAGGAGCCTCCAGTAGGGCAAAGCCATCTGACACAGAGGCTGTTTTATAAGAAGGTGTTGCAGAGCTCACAGAACTTTTTGGATATTATACTGAAGTGGAAACAGAATGACCATGTGGGTACTTGAAATACAGTTTCCACTGGATGCATATCGGTGAAGACTGTCGCCCAGGTTGGCCCCCGGTGGGGGACACTGTCTGTGCTTTGTCTCCTGGGTCTTTGCTCCAACTCAGAGGGGTTTCCATTGTCTGGTGAGGAGCAGTGAAGTCTACTCTTCCTCTTTGTAATGCTCTAGACCTTTTGGTCCCATTTTCCTAATTGTTGAAGAGCTCTTGGCATATTTGGAGCCACAGTAAAAAATGGATATTAGGGAAAACCAATTATTTTTTATTTGGGGAGATAAGAGAAAAATGGTAGCTCAGCACTATGCTTGGCCTAGACTCTTAGGACTTAGAAACGGTTGAAAGCACACCAGATACCCTCCCAGAGCTATGCTGATCAGCAGGACTACAGGAAAGGATCATTTTGTACCAGGAGTTTTATGTTATGCTGTGTATAAATTGAATTTGTATTTGCCATGATTTTTGAGGGATAAGTTCACAGCCTAGAGGAATATTAACCAGTCCTAGAAATGGTCTACAAAACAATAGAAAATCAAAGAGCCCCAACTCATTATGTCCTCCTTCTCCATAGATGCAAAACAGAAGTTCTCTGCCTAGAGCAGACCCTGTCCTCAGAAGGACATGCGCACAGAAAGGAGATGCACCTGAGTTTTGCAGGCATGGGGGCTGTCTGAGCAGCGTGTATGGGAGCACTGAGCTATGAATGGCTTGAGAAGGTTGCTGCTATGCTTGGGAATTAGTGGGGCAGTGGCCTCACTGTTCTTCTGAGCCCCTGAGAATGGGATTTAATTTCTTGGAGCCCAGAACCCCCTCTGGATAGTATGCACCAAGCCTAGTGTGCAAACGTTGCTTAGTAAAGGTTTGTTGTCTGACCCTCTGGACACTCTAAAATGTATGGTCCTATGGGTCAAGGTTCCACAACCTTGGCACAGCGATTCCAGGGCCTGGTGATTCTTTGTCCTGTGCACAGTAAGATGCTTAGCAATGTCCCTGGGCCTTAACCATTAGATGCCAGTAGCCAACAAAATCCCACATACACACCAGTTCTGAAAACCAAACGTTCCAATGTTGCCAACTGTCCTGGTGGGGCAGATCACTC
This sequence comes from Marmota flaviventris, assembly GCF_047511675.1. NCBI lineage: Eukaryota > Metazoa > Chordata > Mammalia > Rodentia > Sciuridae > Marmota > Marmota flaviventris. The sequence continues at coordinate 189,494,653 of NC_092499.1, read as the reverse complement.
CAGCTGAGGACCTCTCGTGCAAGCACACCTACAAGATCTCATTTTGAAGAATGTACCAAACTCCTCCAGTAAGAGGTCCTCTGGGGATCAGATAAGAACACCAAAAAGCAAAATGGAATAAGATGAAATCAGATGAGAAAGTCAAGATCTTGTTCTTCATGCTCAGTATGGTTTATCAGAGGCTTGCAATCCTCACATGCAGATACTAATACTGACCAAAGCCGTTTACCTTCCAGAAGTTATTGGGAGGAGGGCTGGCTGTGTTTACCCAAGGCCTGCAGTCCCTGCTCACCCACAGGTCTGCTTGGAGTTGCTCGTTTCTTCATGAACACTTCCCATCTGGCTCACAGTCGCATCCTGTCCGTCTTCCTCCCTCAGTGATGGAGGGGGTTGGTGTAGGTAGAAGTTGGCTTATCATCATGATTGCACTTATTCATTTAGAACACTGAATTCCCCTTGAGATGACAAATTTGTTCTCTGTTGAAGGTATGCAGCTGGCTGTTTACACCAGGCCCTATAATTAATTGGGTCCTGTCACTGGAACGCATGCTCTCCTTCCTTGGCTTTTCAAGTGTGAAATCTTAGAAGTGGCCCTGCAAAGTGGAAGCTTCTGGTCACATTAACTGAAGGGAGCAGACCTTCAAGGCCAAACCTTCCGCACCTCTATTTTTTAATTGGCTCTTGACATGGGATGTAGTTCCCTAACCATTCACGTCCTTGGTTGAATCTGGACTGCTTTAAACATTCATTATTCCATAGAATTGGTCTCAGCTTGTTTTAGAGTTATTGTTTTGCAAAGCTTATTTAGACACCACTCTGGCCTCCCTTCTAGTTTATGTAAGTGTTTTCTCCTGAGACCCACTGCTTGCTTCCCCAAGTGTCTAAGGCTTTACTGACCATGAAATCTTATTCATAATCTATTGTGAGGCAGAACAAAGGCACCAATTGGACATGGCCTGCGCTCACCCAAACTTTCCCATAAACATATATATGTATGTGCTTCTGTTTCTTAGAAAAGTGTCAGAGTTCTCGGGTGTTGTGGAAATGTACCTTTGACAAAAACCAAAGCTGAAAGTATAGAGCTGACTGTGCTCCTCCTCAGTTCAGCTTTCATTTCATTGCTCCAGTCTTGGCCTTCATTTCCAAAAATCTCCTAAGGTAAGTTTCCAGTCATCTCATCATCTCCCTCCTTTCCATCCCAAACACACAAATTTCGGGTAAAGAAGAGGGAGGGCAGTGGTCAAGAGAAAATGTCAGATATTAAGAGAAGATAATCGCATATTCCTCAATGACACATGAAAGATTGATATTAAATTGATTTGATTAGCCAATGCAGGACAAACAAAACAACAGACCCAATTGCTCAAGATGTCAGGTTTTTAAAATGATTTGATCAAATAAATGGTTGATCTGAGGTCCTGCCTCGATGAACTCATGTAAACATATATTTTAAAACAGATTTTTCAAGGAAATCTAATGGACTTAGAACATTTAGGTCAAACAACACAAGAAATGTGTAAATACAGAAGAATCTTGTCTCCTGTAACTGACAACTCTCTTTGGAACAATTTATCATTTAATTTATCTGAACATCAAAAGAATTCCTCATTTTGAAATATATTTTTTCAAAAAAGATCATTAAATTACATGTTTCTTTCAAACACAATCCAAGCTGGAATGGAAGTCTTCGTGTATGTATCTATTGGTGTTTAAAATTATAATTTCCCTCAAGAGACACCACCTGGTCAAAGAGAGCTTGGTTCTGTTCAAAGGACAGAAAAGTTTAAAAATTATAATTTAGGTGATCCCCTTCCAAAAGGATGTGAAAACTGTTAAAGGAACTGCATTTATGAAGTGGCATGAATGCCTTTTTCTTTCTGAAGGCAAGGATGGTCTGGGTAGCCCAGAGACCAGGCCCCTAGGAGATTAGCCTCACTGCATCTTCGAGGCCAACATGACTCAGTTTTCGATGTTCCCAAAGAGTGAGTTTATTCTGTAACAAAATTCTGTGTGTTTGACAGTGGGGACCACAGCCCCCTGCACCATCTCTGTTTCTTGTTCATGGAGAGCCAAGGCCACTGAGCATTCCTGAATGGAAAGGGACAGGAGTGTGGCACCGGGGTGTGCCCTCCCATTCCCTAACCACAGGACCTCTTTGTTCTCTCCTTCCTCTTATTTTAAAAAGAGATTTGGAACATCTGTTTCACTTGCAGAAAACTTGTCTTATTTGCAAAACTCCTGCCTCATCCCTTACTAAAACTCCTTTGGAGACCCTGCAACTGAGCTAGCCCATTACTCAAACAGCACAGGGATCAGATTCCAAGTGCCTCTGGGCTCAGCTGGCCAAAGGAACAAGGGTGGAATGTCAGTGGCATACCTGGGGTCACAAGCTCAGTTTCCCCTCCCCTTTCAAGAGTTTGTGGGAGGAAGATTTTGAGCCGGTCACCATCAACCACTTATACCTTGTGTGGAGGAAGAAATGGATTGCTTTTTCCAAGGCTCCTGGGACCTCCCTTGATATCAATCTGGCTCTGGACTACAGTTACCTGAAAACCACCTCAGTCACTACCACCATTAGGAACTTTTTGTTGTTGTTTTTTCGTTTTAAGAAAAGGGGAGCTTCCCACTTCCCTCCATTTAAAACTTCAGTTTTTAACTTACTTATTTTTATGTGGTGCTGGGGATTGAACCCAGGGCTTCACACATGCGAGGCGAGCACTCTACCATTGAGCCACAACCCCAGACCTGCTCAAAGCTTCAGTTTTTAAAATTGTAAAATTGTGATAAAAGACACATAACCCAGAATTTATCTGTCACGGAGCCGTTTCTGAGCGTGCAGCTCGGCAGCATTGAGTCGACCCCCACTGTTGTACAACCGTCCCACTTTTTACCCCCAGGGCTTTTTCATCTGAAACTCTGTCCCATTAAGTGCTAGTTCCCTTTTCTCCTCCCGGCTCAGCACCTGACACCCATCACTCTCCTTTCTGTCTCTACGACTTTGCTCTAAGTGCCTCCTATGAGTGCAGCCATACAGTACTTTTCCTTTTGTGGCCGGCTTATTTCACTTCAAGGTCCATCCATCTTGTAGCATGTGCCAGAATTTTCCTTGTGAATTGTATGCGTGTACCACATTTGGTCCACTCCCCCGTCCTTCTATCTTTTGGCTGTGGTGAAGAAGGCTATTGTAAACATACCTGTTCATGTCCCTCTGTGTTTTGGGGACATTTTTATTTTCTGAGGAATGAGTAGACTGTTTCTCATAGTAGCCGCACCATGTTACCTCCCCACCAGCCACGGACAAGGGCCCCCGCTGATCCACATCCTCATCCCCACTTTTTTCCCTCCCTCGCTCCCTTCTTTCCTCTGCATGAAGGATAGGAAGGGATATTTCACTGTGGTTCTGATTTGTATCTTTTAATGTTTAGTGATATTGGACATCTTTTCATGGGCTCATTGGCCACTTATCTACTTCCTTCAGAGAAAAGTCTATTCCAGGTTTTTGATTTTTTTAAAAATCTTTTTGCAGCTGTTGTTGGGTTTTCAGGAGTGCTTTGTATATTCTGGATGCTAATCCCTTATCAGATGACTGACTGGCAAACAAGCGCTTCCGTTCTGGGCCCTGCCCTTTTACTCTGTGGATACTGTCTTCAATGCATAAACATTTTTAATTCTGATGAAGGTCAAGTTGCCATTTGCTTTTTTGCCTGTGCTTTTGGTACCGTATTCAAGAAGTCACTGCCAGATCCATGAAGCTTTCCCTGTGTTTTCTTTTAAGAATTTATAGTTTTAACTCTTATGTTTAGATCTTGGATCCATTTGAGTTCATTTTAGTATGTAGTATTAGTAAAGGTCCGATATCATTCTTCTGCATGTGGAGACCCAGCACAAGTTTTTGAAAAGACTGTCCTTTTCCCATGGGAATGATCTTGGCACCTTGTTGAGAATAATTTGCCCAGCTATGTGAGGGCTTACGTTTTGGTTTGCCATTAGTAACTTTTGCTGTATTCAGGCATTCTTTGGATTTTCCATGTTTTCATGGGGTCTATGTCATTTCTGTGCCTGTCTAGTTGCTACATTATATTACAAAAGTTTTGAGAATGGTGCCCAGATTTTCTTATTACTTTGTATCTTGGTGTTGCCTAGCGGCTTTCTTTTTTATTTGCTAGGATTAATCTGATCAATGTAATCAGGCAGGCCTTATTGACTCATGTGACCTGTTAAATGAGTTTACATTGATTCCTATTTGATACTTGCCACCCTGGGCATGTCATAGGCAGACTATGAATACCTATGGGGATTGACTCCAGGACTCTCCTTCGCCTCTAAGACCACCAAACTCTGATGTTCAAGTCCCTTATATAAAACTATGTAGTATTTGTGTAGTGGCACCCCTTCCTCCACCAATGCATCTTGAGCTTCTCCAGAGACCCTCACCACAATTGTTCTTGTTAACAAAATATCAGCAAAGACCTCTGCAAAAGGGCTCACTGTGGTTAGACACCTATTTCCTGTTGTTCTGCTCTGTCTTATAAAAACTAAATTTAACCGTGGACTTAATGGATGTACTCTGCTTTTGTGGTATAATCTGTAAAATCCATGACTGTTCTAAGAAAGGGAACAATAGGCACCTTCTGAGAACTCAAAGAAAAAAAATTACTTTTATGTAGATCCCTGCAAAAATGAACATATCAAGCCCCCCTCCCCCCGCCCCATGCTGCCACTGGATATAAAGTAAAAAGAATTTCTAGACCCTGTGTTCTGAGGGACAATTTGTTTTAGTCGAAAACCCCCTCTGGAGTGCCTGCAGCCAATAAACCTGCTTCTTGCTAATTCCTCCAGTGTTCAGCCTCATCTGTCCTACTTCATTTGCATATAACTTATGTACATCTTCCTACATACATTAAATCATCTCTAAATGATGTATGATACCTACTACAACATAAATGCTGCATGGAAATCTGTTATGCTGTATTGCTTAGGGAATAATGACAAGAAAAAAAGCCTGTACATATTCAGTACAAAATGCATTTTTTTCCCCAAATATTTTCATTCCATGTTTGGTTGACTCTGTGGACAATGGCTGCTGGATAACAAGTGTGGCCACTAGTACCAGGATATGTAAGCCCCTATCGTCAGAGGGAGCAGCGGCCCAGTGGGGTTGAATCACGGTAGAATTCTCTTTTTCAGTCCCATTTCCTGGATCTTTATTATCCTTCCAATCTAAACTCTGGACTGGCACAGGTCTTAGCCTCATGGCCCCATGTTCTTGCCAGGTGAGCACATTTTGAAGCTTGGAGTGTAACCCACCTCTAACAGCTCCTGAGGGAAAGTCTCCAGACCCATGTGGTGAAGTCCTGGGGCCTTTCTGAGCCTCAGCTTCCTCACTGTAAACCAGGTATTAAGTGCCCTTCCTGGCTGCTCTGCGTGGTTGATAGTGGACGTTGCTGCCGGGCACGTAAGAAGGGGTGAGCATTATTTCAGTTTATCTTATTAACATTCAGATGAGGAAGCCCATCAAGACCACTCATATTATTAAGCTTTCCTTAATTTTTTTCCTTTGAGGAAAATTAGAGCGAGAATTTAATATGGTGGAGACCAGCACCTCTTGACTTTTCTTAAAATCTGAAAGCAAAGCAGGCAGCTCAGAGCATCCCGTCCCCTCAAAGCGGGAGGAGTGTGCACCATTTGTGCATTTGCACATGCATCTGTTTTTCCGAAGGTTTCACTTCCTTTTGTTTGGGTCAGTTTGGAGCAGTGAAGTCAATATGCGTTAAGATGTTTTCAAACCTTAACGACGTGTGACTAGAGTTGGATGGCCTGATGTGAGATTGGGTGATGGGTTCCTCACCAAAGCCTGGCCCATGTGATGTTCCCAGGGAGTGGGTGCCTGGAGGGGAGCACCCAGGTTGATGGGCTAGGCTTCCAAAACTAACTCTCCTTATTCCCGAAACTCTTCTACGAGAATTGTGCTCTGAGTTTGAAGCGGAGACAGAATAAAAGAGAGGAAGCGGTTGAGCACTGGGGAAAGGCTTTTGGGATGTGACCTTCCGATCTTGCTCACACAGACTCCTATTCCGCAGTGATAGTGGCTATAAGAACGTGGAGAATTCCCTGAACTCACACAGAACGTACCCTTCAAAACACTTCCACACATGCCTGACTCCCAAGTTTCCACCCCAAATCCTAGAAGGCATTTGATTCCTTTCTAAGACTCGTCTCTGCCTCCCAATGTCAACCTGTCACAAGACCCAGCTGGCTCTGCCCCTGAATAGTTTCTGAATCTGATCAGACCGCGGTCCTCTGTTCCTGCTGCAGCACCTCAGACAAAAACACTGCCAGCTCCTGTGTGGTCACGTGGGCATCTCAAGTGGCCTCCTGCACCTATTCTTAAGCAATACCATCCACTCTTTACATGCCCTCAGAGGGCTGAGGAGCTGAGAGCCATGAGGACTGTCCCTGGCCCTTATGATGGAGCCCCAAACCAGAGGGTTATCTGTAGGCCTTTAAACCTCATGGAATTTTCCCTCCTGGATTTCTAAGTTCTCTGGGGCCTAGGTGTCCCCTTTCCTTGGCACTGTGTCTCCCCTTTGGATTGCTACTGTCTTTGCCTCCTATATTGTATTTTGGAAGCAGATGCTTTGTTTCCTAGCTTCACAAGTCCACAGCTAAAGGGAAATTTTGTCTGGGATGGATCACACCTAGGGTGATTCGATCTGAGACGGTGTTTGGTTGAAATTCGGGACATGGAGTTGATGCTGTAATGGTTGGAGACTTTGGGGATGCTGTGGTGGGGAATGTGTTTTGCACTTTTCAGTCAGTTTGGGGCAGTGAAGTCAATATGCGTTAAGATGATTTTTTGGGGCAACAGAATGCAGACCGTAGTGAATTGAATGGTAGTATCTCCAAAGATATTTCCACTAGGAACCTATAAATGTGACCTTATTTGGAAAAACTACCTTTGCAGATTAGTGCAGTAAAGAGATGAAACCACTCTAGATTACAGTAGGTTTTAAATCCTAAGACATATTCTTGCAAGAAAAAGGAAGAAAAAGGACAGTGGGGAGAAGGTCATTGCAGACAGGGGCCAAGATCAGAATGATCCTGTCCTAAACCTGGAACCCCCGGAGATGGATAAGAGGCTGGGAACCTTCTCCCCTAGAACCTTCAGAGCAAGTGTAGGCCTGCTGAAACCTGGGTTCCAGGTTTCCAGCTGTGAGAGAGAGCAAGTTTCTGTCTTAAACTACCAATTTTGGGGTAATTTGCTATGGTGGCCCAAAGCACTGACATTAGCCTTTACTTCCTGCCCCTCTTTCTGTCCACCATTGCTGAGCCCGATTTGCCCCGCAGGGTCTCTGCCCTTGTGTTTCTTTTGCGGGGAAACCTTTCCTTGATGCTTGGCTCCTTCCCATCTTTGGGATCCGCTGGAATATCTGTTGCCGAGGGAGGTCTCTGCTGACCACCCGAGGTAGATGGCCTCTCCCAGTTCCTCCCTGTTGCCTCACCCCGTTGGTTCCTTTGTCACACTGACACAGCCTGTGACTTTGTCATTCATGTCATTTGCAGGTCTGTTGTCTGTGCTCCCCACTAGAACTGAGAGCATCTT